>NW_006770356.1:1356210-1377798 GCF_000442215.2 Lipotes vexillifer | reverse complement strand
CCGAAAAAAAAAAAAAAAAAAAAAAGTATAGCTGCAAAGAATACATATTATTTTAACTCATAATATTTGTTATTCTGCATACACATTGTTACAAAATATAGCTCTTGGCAAAAACGTTTAAGATCTGTCAGAATCATTTTTTTCAATCCCAGTTATGTCTGTGGTGAATAAAATAGGGTAACAGTAGCCCAAGAAAAAATCATATTTTTCCTTGAAAGTTCATTGCACATTCTTTGAAGAAGTGGTACTATTAGAATCTTGGGTGAAATCTAAGTCCTTATACCAATCTGAAAAGAGCAATAAATAATATGTTACACTTGGCTTCATACTTGCAAATTCAAGTTTCTTGGTTTAATATTGTGATTAACAGAATACAAATGTTCTAGCTTTCAGGGCAATCACTTTGAAAAATCTGGATGTCTCAATTCCTAAATGCCACGTGGGTTGTGTGTGTGCATGTGGGTGTGTGTGTGTGTAAAACAAACACCTTGTAATTGCACTCTGATGTGTGTGAGTAGTTACTTACCATACCCCTAGCGATCCAGTTAATGAAGTGTGCACTGTACTAAATTGTAAGATGTCCCTTTGCTATGTTGATTGTTACTTCAGTGCTCCATGAAGAAAACTGCTATGTGCTGTTAGTCCAGAGAGAGTCACCCTGTCACACACACTGTGGAATGAAGGGGCAAGCTTTCATGTCACTTTCTGCTAAGGGTTTTATTGCCTCTTACTTGAGATCCTTTCTGAGGAATTTGATGAGTAGAAGAAATGTCAGAAGAAGATGAGTTAAGGTCTGTTACAATGCCCCCTTCTTTATCATATCTCAGATGTGAAAGCCATCAGTGTGATAATGTATTTTCTCTAAAGGTCCCTTTTACTGGAAAATAAATAAGAGTTTTGACGATAGGTTAATCAGTGTGCATGTTTTTGGAAAACAATTACTTAACATCATCATCAGTAATGCTTCTGAACACCATACTTTCACACAGTTTCCTTGAACTCAATTCTATATTCTTTCATACTACAACATGACATTATTTTTACAGGTGTTTTTTGCTTGTTCATATATTTATTTGAGATTTCATATATTTCTGAGATGATTTATAAATTTTTCATCACTATGACCACTTCTAAGAATATTTTCTACTTTATCTTTGGTAAGTTCTAGCAATGGAAATCACTTGACATCTCTGTGTAGGAATGTCTGTTGTTAAGTAAGCACCTTTCCCATCCTCTCCTACACTTTTCCCTGGGGACCCAGGGTAATCCCTTTAGGAAGGTTTTAGGTTAGACTTTACTGATGAAAAGCATTGAAAATCCATTGTTCTTCAGTGGGTTCTGCAAACTGGCACATGGAAATGTGCACACTTTAGATGTGAGGTTTTGCTATCTTTCTTCAGATGAGCAGATTATTCATTTTAGTTCTACAGAAAGTTGACATAATAAGCCAGAGTGCTTTTCAGATCTTGGGACCCCCAGCTTTTCTAAAATGTTATGTAGATTAAACATTTCCTGCATTATATTCCCTCCTGTTAAATATAGTCAAAGTATGCTTTCTTCACTGACCTACACGGTTTTAATATTACATGTGATATTGAGATCTATTATCTAATAATCCTTAACATTAATATGAATATGTTTGCCACCTGCTTTTCCGATTTAGCACCCAAGTTTCTAAGGCTGGCTGTGGTATCTTTACAAATGGGAAAATCATCACATGCTGGTAATACAGTGCTTAAATTCAATCCTTCCAGCCTGAGTTTTAACTGGGGAGCCAGTAACTGTTATGAGACTACAAAAATGAGTAAATCAACATGCACAGTTTTAAAGAAAATGTCTTAAAGCTTATTTCATGACTCTTGAACACCCCTTTCTCATTCAAGTAATATTTTAAAAATCAGAGAGTTAAGTGTTTTGAGGAGAATTTTTGCAGTTAGTTTGTTGTTAGTTAGTTGGCTGTTAGTTTATTTGCCATTAGTACTGTTCCGTCTTTCCTCAAAGAGAAGTGAGTGGTACTCCTTTTTTCAGCTCAAAGTTAAGGGCAGAGGGCTTTTCCAGAACTCTAGCTGTTCTACCTGTATGGGGGTCACTCTGGCCCATGGGCTTCTGCAGGGCAGAACCAAGACAGTACTAAAACCCTAGGACTGACCTGATAGTCCAGAGTATTGGAGCAAAGGATATGTGTTTCCCATGATTCAGATGTGTGCTGTGTTGGAAAGAATATTCTTGTGAGCAACTGCTTTGTGTCATGTCCAATAAAGCTGTCCAGATGGGTGCGGAAATCTCAGCTAAAGGAAGCTGCAGTTAACTACCAGATGCCTAAAGCAAAGAAACTGTTGCAAGCAAGCGACCACCTTTATTAAAGATGTGGAAATGTCTCCATCCAAAATGAGATACCTGTATAAAAATCTGGCATGAGATAGTTTATTTCTGCTAAACAAAGTTTCTTTGTTGTTGTAGTTTATTTCTGTTAAACAAAGTTTCTTTGTTGCTGTTGTTTTAATTAGGGAGTTGTGTCATATTAGTATTTCTCAACAATAGGTACACATTAGAATCACCGGCAAATCTTAAAACAAAAAACAAGACAAAACAACAAACACTAAAACAACAAAACAATGAAGTCAAGGAGGCCCCAGCTCCATGAAAACAAAAAACAAAAGACAACAACAAAAAATAAGAAACCTGCAAGGCAGAGGATCCAAAGCAGGAAACTTTTAAAAAACTTTTGCCAGATCCAGAGAAAGTGAACTCAATGACAGGTGAACTAGACAGTTCGTTTCTGTGAAGGAGGAAGCAGAGAGGAAGATGAATGCAAAGAAGCTGATTGTAAAATGGTGTCAAATTTGCCTACGTCACTCAGTAGTCTCCCGCCATCAATCAAGTTCTAGTCTCAAAGCGAGAAAGATTTTATCCTAAATCAAGTTCATAGTATTGATTATTATCTTGCAGTGAACATTCCATTTCCTGAACTAAGATGTGCTAAGACAATGAGAAGCCACACGTTTATCTATTATCAAAGAACAGAAAAGCCATGGGATCTATAGGAATTTCCATGCAGGAGCGAGTCAGATTATACCCCTTGAATACTGCTGAAAGAAATGATGGGAGACAAGGTTGAGTTAGTCACTATGCTTGTCTCATGGAGGTACAACTTTGTTACATATTATATATCCATGATGACAAATAGCAGCATATTGACAAAAGATTGGACAAGTAAGAAAAAAATCCAGACAATTATCATAATTCTCTGTTGCATCTTGATTTAATCCATTTGATTTTTTTTCATAAGATGAGAATTTAACCAGTTATATTTAAGGGGAGCCACACCCTCAAAGCATATTGGACAATTTCTCTCAATGTCATCCTGTAAGGGACAGCTACCTGGACAGTGGTCTTAAAAAATGAAACCTCATTTTTTTTTTTTTTTTTTTTTGCGGTACTCGGGCCTCTCACTGTTGTGGCCTCTCCCGTTGCGGAGCACAGGCTCCGGACGCGCAGGTTCAGCGGCCATGGCTCATGGGCCCAGCCGCTCCGAGGCATGTGGGATCCTCCCAGACCAGGGCACGAACCCGCGTCCGCTGCATTGGTAGGCGGACTCTCAACCGCTGCACCACCAGGGAAGCCTGAAACCTCATTTCTTAAATAGAGAAAAATAAACTGGTAGCTTTGGAATCAGACAGACATCTCTGAGTAATGACTGATTCAATAATTAATGTCTTAGAGTTTCACTTTCCTGAGCTTAAACTAATATGGGGAGGAGAGAGAGACAGAGAGAGAATACCAATATCTATCTCGTAGGGCATTATTAGTGTTAAATTAGATAACATCTGTAAAATTCTCAAAATCAAGATAAATTTTAAGTTCTGTCTTTATCCTACCTTCACATAGAAGCCGACTGACAATGAAGTTTTGTCCTATTTGAATTGAACAGTTCAACTTCTGGTGCAAATTAACATTTAGATAGGAATAGACTCCCATCCACTCCTAATGCAAGGAAAATAAAACACTTTAAATAACTGGATGTTGAATTCACCGGATGAGAACTGAGCTACAGATCATTTCATATTTTGTAAAAAGAATGGCAATATTAAAAATGAAGTTATCCTCAAAACTAAATTGAACATAAATTAATAATTTTAAAGTGTCAAAAAATTTAATTCCTGATCTTAAAGTCATGATTCCCCATATCCAGGTCATATTGATATACCTACTAGGTTTCATATAAATAGCAAGTCTTTCCACTGTCCCCTAATTACTGAGGATGCATCCCTCTTCTTTTTCCCTAAACAAATAGATCTGGAAATTGTTTTTCATTGAGTAATAATTAATATACAGTATTGTGTTAGCTTCAGATACACATCATAGCAATTTGATAGCTTCATACATTATGAAATGATCACTGCAATAAGACCAATTTTCACCCATCACCATACAGATTTGTCAAAATATTATTGACTATACTCACTATGTGTACGTTATATCCCCACGACTTATTTATTTTATACCTGGAAGGATGAAATAGGTGAAGGAGATTAAGAAGTATAAACATCCTACTTTTCCCCCGCCAATTATCAGCAAAAGAAGCCCGTAGATGCCAAAAGCCTTAAAAGGCTGCATTTAAAATATAATGTATACTTACAAACCCCAAACCCCTTTCTTGAAACTTTGATGGGAAAAAAAATCCTGCTTAGAACTCAGCTGAATGACTTACACCTCCTTAGAAAGCTATTGATTAACTCACACAATATAATATTTTTTTAATCTTGAAGGTTCCACTGAGATCACCATTTCTCTTTGCCTGGCTGAGCGGAATTTTGAGAGTGGGTGGGTGTGAACATTGAATTTTGAAACAGGCAACTGAGGTCAGCTTTTAATTTTTCTTACTTTGATCTTTTACTATTAGAATATGATCCATAGCCTCAAGGGGTTGGGTTTGATTAAGGGGGTTTGCAGAGACAAGATACATCTTCTAAAGTACATAGCACTGGCTTATTTTATCAGTGAGTTGGGGGTTCCTCCAGTATGAATGTACAACAGGTTCATAAGAGTGCATTTGGTTTTCAGTTTCCTCAATTTAGTAGAAATAGGTTATTCATTTAGTCATTATAGGGTATATATTTGGCTATTATTTTTGGGGGGTGCAAACATAAAGCAAAGTGAGAGCCCCAGGAGAGGTATACAACTAAAATACCGTGGAAGTTCCCCAGCTAGGGATCTCAGTGCTAGTGACACGAAGGATGAGTTTAGAATCAGAAAACATGGAAGAAATTCTTGCTTATTTAGCTCTTCATTTATTTAGCCCTTCAAAGAATACCTTCTAGGTGTTTACGGTTTAACAGAAACAGAGGGAAGACTTGAGGCCACCTTGAGGGATAAAGGAAAGCTCCTTCCATGGCAGGCTCAGAATAGTGGCCTCTTGGTTCTGTTTCCTAATCTGTAAACTGGGGATAATCATCAGAGTTCACATTTCTTAGGTTTATTGAGAAGATTCAATCAGATTATTCCTATTGTTAGAGAAATGCAAATCAAAACTACAATGAGGCATCACCTTGCACTGGTTAGAATGGGCATCATCAGAAAATCTACAAACAATAAATGCTGGAGAGGGTGTGGAGAAAAGGGAACCCTCTTGCACTGTTGGTGGGAATGTAAATTGATACAGCCACTATGGAGAACAGTATGGAGGTTCCTTAAAAAGCTAAAAATAGAATTACCACATGACCCAGCAATCCCACTACTGGGCACATACCCAGAGAAAACCATAATTCAAAAAGACACATGCACCCCAATGTTCATTGCAACACTATTTACAATAGTCTGGTCATGGAAGCAACCTAAATGCCCATCGACAGACAAATGGATAAAGAAGATGTGGTACGTATATACAATGGATTATTACTCAGCCATAAAAAGGAACAAAATCAGGTCATTCATAGAGATGTGGATGGACCTAGAGACTGTTGTACCGAGTGAAGTAAGTCAGAAAGAGAAAAACAAATATCGTATATTAACACATATATGTGGAATCTAGAAAAATGGTACGGATGAACCAGTTTGCAATTGCAGAAATAGAGACACAGATGTAGAGAACAAATGTATGGACACCAAAGGAGGAAAGTGGGGGTGGGGGTGGGGAGGTGGTGGGTTGAATTAAGAGATTGGGATTGACATATATACGCTAATATGTATAAAATAGATAACTAATAAAAAAAATCAGATGATTCCTGTAAAATGCTCTATGTACTGCCAAGCATTCTAAATATTAGGTGTCTATTCTGTTAATGTTGCAGGAGACCTGAAACTGTTCTCCGAATGATCAGTGTGTGAGAGGCTTGCCAAGTCTCACCCTCCACATATCAAGCTCTATATACTTTATGTGGGCATTAATATCTGAAAATAATATCTGGTCCATTAGACAACATTTTCATAATTTGGCACTAAGATAAAATCTTGGCGAAAGGGTGAAGCAGCTTGTATCCAATCAGAGTCATCATTATGAACATCAGTGAGCATTGATTACATGGGGCTATGGATATAGACAGTGAGAAAGCGGAGCCAAATCTGTGTTGAATTCAGCTTCCTTTTAAAAATAAATCACAGTTGGGATTTGTTGCTTGTAATGCATGTCTTTCTTATTAAATGAACTGCGAAATGGGAGGGAAAATCCATTTATTCAGTGTTTCACCATCAATGTGAAATGTATATAACTTGACTCACTTTTACACACACACACACACACACACACACACACACCCTCATACTCTCATACCACTTGTTTCCAGATTACATAGAGTTTCAAACAGAAAACTCTATTTGTCAGATGGATGAGCTGGTATAACAAACAGTCCCAAATGTCAATGCATTAACATCATTTAGGTTTATTTTTCAGCCCAATATGGATGTTCTTGGTCACACAGCTCTCTTGGGCCACTCTCCTCCAAGGGGTAAATTAGGGAAGAAAATTCCTTTCATTTTCTTGGTTTTATGGCCACTAAGGCACTTGCCATCCTGACATTGAAAATAAAAGGATAAAGTGGAAGCATATGTTTTAGGGCCAGGTGTGAAAGTGTACTACAGCACTTCTGCCCATATTCCACTGTCTGTAACTCACCGCTTGGTCCCACCTAGTTGATAGAGGACTGGTGAAATGGAGTCCTTCCATGTACTCAGGAGAAAATTAAAATGGTCCAATCAAATTATAGCATTGTCTTTATCATGGAAGCCCACTACAGTGACTATATAGGGAATTTTAGAAAAGTACACCCTCTTTATCATTATAAAGAACTGAGATGTTCTCTAAATGAGCACCTCACATTTGCTTACTATGTACTTATAAAAGTAAGGGAAGGGATAACTAGAATTTGTGATTATGAGGTTCCTTTGCCAGATGTTAATCTTAGACTTTAACAAGAAGTGGGCAGTTTGGATTACTAAAGATAAATTGTTACATTTCCTTTTATTCACTAGTTTTGGTAGAGTCCACAAGATAATGGTATCCTCTAAATAACTTTTCACCCACACTTAATCTTAAAAACAAGACTTGTATACCAGAACTCAGGTGTTTTCACATAACTAATATAATCTCATTTGTTTTTACTGAAATTGAAAAAATACAGCTGCATAGAAAACCTCTTTCCTTTCCTTTTCAGTCATAACAAATTTGAATGAACATAACATTCGAACTGTTCAGTGTTGATTCTTCTCCTGACGTGGTGAATAAAACACGTTTCGTTGTGATCTGAATGAAATTTCATGGGGTGAAGCTTATTATACAATAAAACACACACACTTAAATTTTGTTGAGTCTTTTTAAAGTTGTTATAGATTCCTATACCTGAGATAGTCCATAAAATGGCAGTATGACAAATCACTTATAATTTCACATTTATCTTAAAGTTGATTACTGATGAATTGCTGGACATGTGAGGAAGGGTTATATGTATTTACTGTGAAAGATGATTTTAAGTTTGTGTTAGATAATCTCTCTCATCTCAACATCAAAATTAAAACAAGACACTATGTAGCATCAGGTTATCTGTCTCAGACTCTACTTATCTATACTTTTGAAAATACTGTTTTCATGATAGATACTTATTTGGCCGATAATGTTTGAATATTTAATCAAGTATGTGTCATGTGTCATAGACATACATCTGAAAGCATCGTGATAGCATTGTGATGGCAAATTCATTTCTGCCAAGGACTGTTTAATGAAATACTCTTTCCTTTGGATTGTTGGCTTTGTGCTAATCACAGAAAAATTCTCCCTTTCCCCAGCTAATATGTCTGTTAATCTAGTCAAGAAATTAGAAACTTACTTTATGTTAGAACTGAAGTATGCATAATAAAGGATTGATGTATAAATAACAGTCAATCCCTAATCATTACCATAAATTTATTTTAATAATATAACCTCCAAGAAGCTAGGATTCACTTTATATATTGGTAGCTGTATCAGTGCAATATTTTTCTCTTTGTTTTTATGTAATTTCATACTTAATAAAACACTGCAGGGACAGTGCAAAGCTTTACTCCCCGAAATCCTTTACTGAGATAGAAGTTCACCAACTGTCCCAATAATCTAATCTTCAATCATTCCTTGCATTGATCACCATGTTTCTTTAGTCTTTCTCCTGAAATAATTCCTCAGGGCTTATTTGATCTTCCTGGTCTTAAATTTTTGATTAATAGAGGCCAGTCTTTTTGAAAAATGTTCCTCAATTTGAGTTTGTCTGATGTTTCCTCATGATCAGATTATGGTATGTATTTTTGGCAAGAATATCACAGAAGGGATGCTGTGTCCTCATTGCACGTCAGTCTATCACTTTCCTGGGGATACTGACTTTGATCACTTAGTTAAGGGTGTGTGCTAGCTTTATCTAGTGTAACATTTCCCCCTCTATAATTAATACAAATTCTGCTGGGAAGTACTTTGAGGCTATGCAAATATTACATCACTCGTCTAACTTTTACATACTAGTTTTAGTGTTCACTTATGTTTAACAAATGGAGATTTACTATTTCAATCACTTCTCTACACTTATTAGTTACCATTCGATTTTGAGGAAGAACTTTCCTCTCTCTCCATTTATAATTAACTTGTCTATTTACTTTGCTGTAGACTCATGGATTCCTATTTTATTCAAAAGGATGTAATTTATTGCTATCAATTTGTTTATTACTATCAATATGTTGATACATAACCTTTGAGGGTGAGTAGGATGGGGAATTGCTCACAAATGGTGAATTCAGGGGCAGTTCAATACAGATTATACTGAATTTTAGGAAGACAATACCTCCCTGAATGAATAACACCTGAAAAATCATTTTGAAAAGTCTTTAACAGTATTGTACTTCCTATTTTACACTACTAAATAATTTATTTTGATAATCCCAGGTTTATCTTATTCTAACCATTTGAAAACACTCAAGAATGAGATCCCAATGATCGAAATTTCTGAAGTTCTTAAGGCAAAACTGCCATATACTTCTACTGTGTGGAATACGTCAGTAAAATGTGTTAAAATACACCTGATAATCTGTGGAGGCTCATTAAAAGAGTAATATTCATAAACCTGTCTCCATGACCAGATAGTAAGTTCCCCTATACTCTGCTCATACCACTGCATATTGCATAGAATTTCACATGTAAGTATAATCATTTACAAAACTTTAGCCAGTTTATACAACTTGAAACAGTTTTCCATAAACATATGACACAATATGGCTTACAGTCACCATACTGTAAGAATGCTACTTTTTGACTTAGTCAAATTCTCCATAAATGAAGCACTCTGTAGAACCAACTGAATTTCCACTATAATGAATTGAGATAATTACCAATAAATGACTACACCACAATGAATTGCTGAGGATCCACAAAATGATGTATAAAATGTAGCTATGCCGAAGTAACTAAAATTAATCATTAGATGTGCATTTAAGCTCTTTATTTTGCAGTCTTATTCATTTTGGCCATTGAATGTACTAAATCTCTTTAAAGAGATTTTCATACATACTCTTAAATACTTTCAAATTAAAATTTAATACTTGGCATCTTTGAATCACAGAGATCTCAGAGGATATTTTAGGTAAAAAATGAACTGTCTATTAAGAAAACTGGAAAACTAAAGTTTATTTCTAAATCATATAGCATTGTACTTCAAAGTGGACGCCAAGTTGTTATATTGTTAATATATTTTATAATCAAAACAAGGGTTGAGTTAGAAATGTTTATTTTACTATGGTTCACTTTATTATAATAATTAAACAGATTAGAAATATTTGTTTTAAAGAACTTTTCTTTTTGGATAGATTCTTTAGAAGAGAAAGGAAAATTTATGTTGCGAATGTGCCCATGGACATTCCATCAGTTGCTTACCATAAAGAGCATCTCACAATAAAAGCAGCTAGCATCTTAGGAGAAGTAAAGACAATTTTGAAAAGGTTGTAGAATTTGAGAGCGAAAATAGCACACAGTGATAACCCTGACCTTGTACCAGAAGAAGGTTAGTATCACAACAATTTCATTTTTATCTCTATCCTCAAAATTAGTTTTGAAAATAACTCAGTGGGTATTGAAGTGTGAATTTAAGGTGGTGACTTATATAAAGATTCAGAAATGTAAATTGGGTTGTTTCTAATTCCACATGTAGAGATACCAGTTATACACTCTTTGAAGAATATTCTTCATTGATTATAATCGCAGAAGGAAACCTTCCAAGAGCTTAATCTGAAGGAATATCTTCTACTCAAGTTTATATCAAGATAACTTCTATCTGTATTTTAGGAAATGGAATCTTTATAAACTTACTCTGTTATATTATTGTGTTATGATACGTGAATTAGACAAAATATTTGTTAATATTCATTGTTGATGGATACAGAGGAAAGTTTATTACACACACACAATGCACTCATACACAGTATACTAGTGTCTTATTCTGTATACCTTCATTATATAAAATGTAAAAATTCAACATGTACATTTTAATTATTTTTATGTATTATTCCTTTTTTGTTTTCTGATACTAAGATTAAATTACTTAAAATGTGTTCTATTATTAAGTTTAACATATTGTGGTGAAGAAATTGGTTGATATTTTACATCATAATCTTCTTTTAGGCATACTTGGTTCAGCTGGTGGGGAATCACGTCCTTCCATGCTAAAAATCTGTGTACGTTGTTAATAGCTTACTAAACATTTTACTGTTAAATCTGCACATATATTAAAACTACCATTGTATGGAATTCCTTCAGGAGTACTGAAATTTACCCAGTGCTCCTCTCTAGTCTGAGCTACGGAGCACAGGCTCCGGACGCGCAGGCCCAGCGGCCATGGCTCACGGGCCCAGCCGCTCCGCGGCATGTGGGATCCTCCCGGACCGGGGCACGGACCCGCGTCCCCTGCATCGGCAGGCGGACTCTCAACCACTGCGCCACCAGGGAAGCCCTAGTCTGAACTATTTTTAAATTATATCTAAAAGAAATGCATTACCTCCTACAATGGTTCCCATAATCAGTGCTTAATATTTCAGTCCAACCTGCATTTGCTGCCTATGTTTTCAACAATTACCACACTTACAACCTCCAATTTGCCCTTTCTTTCCAATATATCTTTTCTGGAGTGATTGTAATTCAACTAATCCTCAAACCTCTAGTACTTTACCTTGCATTTTAATTGCTTAAATGTTTTATTTGCTTAAAAATAATTGATGTTTGTAAGAATTCTCAACAAAGCAAATCCCCCAGCTTGTCCAAAGGGAAATTCTCACAGATGTTAACTTTTAAAAAAGTTTCTTGTCTAATGTGTATATTAATTTACACACACAAACAATGACCATTATAATTATGTGCCCAGGATACAGCCAGCATTCTATAAATATTTGTCAAGTAGACAAATATAGATTTGGCTCCATTTTTAAAAACTTTCATTTTTAATTGCTAACACACTAGGTACTTTGACATTGATAGATATACATGTATCTATAATGTGTATCGATGTGTATTGATAGGGTATTTTTATCTCCACTCTTAGATGAAGAAGTTGTACTTGGAGGGCCAGATAAAGACTTAGTCATACAGCTGGCAAAATTAGCTGGACTCATAACCTATGGACTTCCATCTCATCGGTTCCTTTCATAAGGAATCCTTTATCTTCTCATACAGAAGCTCCATATTTAGAAAACCTGAGTAAAATAGGAATTAATTTCTTATCTCTTGGATGTTTAATGCTACAGAAGTATACTCATGAATATAAGGCCCTGAGAAAGGACTTTATACATTCAAGCTTAAATACAAAAGAAGTCCATATGTTGAAAACAAACCCCTGTTTTCTGAGAAAAGGATGCATTATATATGCTAAGAAGCTTAGAACTCAATTTATAAAATGAATCAGAGAAGTAAATCTTAGGGAAGTTACCTCTGTTATTTTCAAGCGTGCCCTTGAAACAATGTATTTATGAAGTATGTCTTGTTTTTAGCTTTAATCACATCCAGTTGATTCTCATCTGATACGGATTTTGAGTTCCCTTTTACCTTTACAAATAAATCAGTCATGTGAGGAGAACTTGATCATAGGAGGAAAATATTTTCACAGCTGCCTGCCTTTCAGTAATTAATGCTTGCTTCTCAGGATACAAAATACTGGGCTTACACATGCACATGTTTATAAAATATTTCTTAGGTGAATAATAAATATAATTTTCCTAACACGTAACATCCCAAATTGGTATACTTTATATTATTTCACATGGTGTGGAAAGCAAAGAATGCATCTCCCAAAACAAATACAGATCTTCCCTGACTTACAATGAGGTTGAGTCCCAATAAAAACCATTATAAGTTGAAAAGATCCTAAGTTGAAAATACATTTAATACACCTAATCTACCAAATATCCAACCTTAGCCTAGCCTGCCTTAAATGTGCTCAGAACACTTACATTAGCCTACAGGTAGGCCAAATCATCTAATCCTTTAACACAAAGCCTATTTTATAATAAAGTGTTGAATAGCTCAGGTAATTTATTGAATACTGTACTGAAGGTAAAAAAAAAAAGTAGAATTGTTATATGTGCACAAGATGGTTGTACACGTATATATAGGTTGTCTACCCTTGAGATCCTGTGAATGACTGGAAACTATGGCTCCCTGACCCCACCCAGCATCAAGAGAGAGTATCTTACTACAGATTGCTAGCCTGGGAAAAGATCAAAATTCAAAATTCGAAATATAGTTTCTACTGAATGTGTATAGCTTTCACATATGGCAAAGTGGAAAAATCAGTAAGTCCAACTATCTTAATTTGGCAACCTATTGCTTACTGTAGAATAATATATTTACATCAAGAATGAAAAATAAATGGTAAAAAAAAAATACATGCATTGAGAGGAAAGTCATTTGATGTAAGGAAGATTTAGTGATTTTTCTTCCATTTGAATGTTAAAGAAGAATATCAATTTAGGGAAATAATAGCTAAACTCTTTATATAATATTTTACCTTGAAATAGCAAGATGTAAAGTCTTTGGCACTCAAGTGTTTGCTCAAAGGATGAATGAATGGTCATTCACTACAAAAAATATTCTAGGAATATAGCTTCTACACCTGTTTATTACTGTCTGTCAGTTGCTGGAGAATTTCAGATTTTTTTTTCCAACTCTAGCTCTAATTTCTTATGCTTAAACTTCCACTGCCTAAAGAATTCCTGAGCTTTCAGGTTCAGCTCTTCTCTACCTCTTGTCTCAGGGTGTCTGACTATGCAACTCACTGGGTTACAGGTCAGCAGGCTTGGTTGCACCCTCAGTGTAGCGAATCAGCTCTGAGATCTGGAGGTCAGCATACTTACCCTCCAACTCCCATGTCCCAAAGGGATTCTGAATCTCGTTAAGTCAATCCAACATCTGCAGTTGCTCTTTTTTCCTGTGTTCCAATTTGCGTGTTAATTTCTAGGGATAGAGCAAGTGAAATGGTAGGAACATAGTTTTGCTAAAATTAAATGCATAACATACCATTAAATGATAATCTTTAATGGAGGTCATCTGCATTACATTTAATTAGCAATCGATTTAGAAAAAAAGGAAATGGTCGATAATCTTTTGACAACTTTTCTTAGTCCCTTTTCCTCATGTTAATGAGGAAACACAGTAAAATTCAAAAGTTCAAAAAAGATATATTATGACAACACTTCCTCCCACCTCAATGACCGGTGATTTGAAGTTCCCACCTCAGACCCTAATCAGTTTTTCCACACTACCAAACTAAATCCTATCATCCTTGTGTGGGGTTTTTTTTTTTTTTTTTTTTTTTTTTTTTAGAGATATTTTATGTGCATGCAAGGGAGCTAGCTAGCTAGATATTTATATTTTTGTATAAAATGATTACCATACAGAGTAGTCTTCATTTTAACATTTTCTTCTAGCAATATTTTTGGAGACAATTTCTTCCAATTTTCTCTTCATTTCCCTCTGTCTTTTCTGGGACTGTATGCAGTCTATATGTAAATCCATTCTATATACTTGGTCTTGACTTTTCTTGAGGTGTTCATGTGTCACTTCAAAAGTTGTGCATATACTTGAACTAAACACACCACAATGGGGTTTTACTGATTTAAAAGATATTTGTTATTCTAAGAGATACACTATCTGAGAAGATAAAATATCTGCCCACAATGCATTTTGCCCACAGTGCATTTTGCAATCCCACCAGCAGTAAATGGCAGCTACTCTTATTCCCCATCTTGCTGACATAATGTCATCCATCACTGGCATCTTTGCCCATCTGATAGGGGGAAAATCATACCTCAGTGACTTTTTTTTCATTTATTTATTTGATATCAGAAGGCCTAACGTCTTTTCTTATGTTTAAAAGCTACGTGTATCTGTTTTTCCATGAACTCATTTACCCTTTTGCTTATTTTTTCTATTGTGCCGTTTATTTTCTTTGAAATAGCTTTTTATAATTATATAGTTACCTCAGTTATGTGCTGCAAATATTTTCCCTTGTTTAACAAAATGTCTTTCAAATGGTGGTTTGTTTTCTTATCTAGAGGATTTTTTAAAAATTTTGTGGGGTCAAAAATTTGCATGTAAGCAAATATGTCTTTTTCATTTTCATATAATTTGGTCATGGTTAGGAAGGTCTCATCCACTAAATGTTGGTAAAGCAATCTTCACATGGTTTCTTCTGTCACTTTCATGAATCTAGTTTTTATCTTTAAAGTTGTTTTCCATTTGGAGTGAATACGGATTTACGTTTTTTTTCCATCAGTTAACTGTCATTGATTTATCAAATCTACTTCCTGACTTCTACAGTATAGTAAAATTTTATAACATTTAGGTGCAGTTCTGGACATTCCATTTGCTTTACATTTACCTGTCTGCCTTCTCACTATCATATTTTTTCTAATAATTTTTATTATGGAAATATTTATTCATATTTTATTAATGATTTGATGTCATTATAAATGGATGTTATCTATTTAATATCTATAATTATATTGTGATATATATTATATATAAGTGGTATATATTACTCTATATAATATATATTCTTCACAAAATATCAAAAGATTTTGCATTCCTGAGGATGGAAAAATTATTCTTGTCATTTTTTATTATTATTTTAATATGTTTCTGGTTTATGTTAGCTAATAGTTAATGTTTTGCTTGTACATTAATCAGTTAGATGAGTTTATTGTTTTTTCTCTTTTTGCATTATCTTTGAAGAAGTAGGGCATTATGATATGCAAACTTTAAAAAAAATCTTTCTTTTTATTTTCTGGAACAATTTTAATATGTATAGAAACTTCTGGTCCTTAAAATTTAAATTCCCCATATACTATCTGGACTTTGGAGTTTTTGAGGGCTTTTGGACAAATTTCTCTCTTTTTTTCAATGAGCTGTTTGATCGTTTAGTGCTTTTATATGCACTATGAGTATTTACTGTATGTATGTTCATACTAAATTGTCTACTTCATTCAGGACCTCAATTTTTTTTTTTTTTTCCGGTACGTGGACCTCTCACTGTTGTGGCCTCTCCCGCTGCGGAGCACAGGCTCCGGACGCGCAGGCCCAGCGGCCATGGCTCACGGGCCCAGCCGCTCCGCGGCATGTGGGATCCTCCCGGACCGGGGCACGAACCCATGTCCCCTGCATCAGCAGGCAGACTCTCAACCACTGCGCCACCAGGGAAGCCCCAAGACCTCAAATTTATCTTTGTAGTTTTGAGCAAAGTTGACCTCAAATTCATTTTTATAGTTTTGAGCAAAGTTATTCCTAAGTTTCTTTAAACACCCAATATACCAATGGTTATTTTCCCATTATAATTGTGTATGTATGTTGTATATTATTCCTTATTTCTGATTACTACAGCTGCTTATTTTATTTTATTTTTTCCCCATTTTAATGAGGCATAGTTGACATACAGCACTGTATACGTTTTATTTTTTTCTTCTCATTTTATTGAGCTATAGGTGACATACAGCACTGTATTGAGGTATAGTTGACATACAGCATGATGATATGACTTAACATGCATCATGAAATGATTACCACAGTAATTTTAGTGAATATACATCATCTCATATAGATACAGAAAAACAGAAAATACATTTTCTTGTCCTTATAATAAGAACTCTTGTCATTTATTTTAATATTTTATTCAGAGAATTGGCTTTAGGATTCAATAACCAAGTGTTATACTATTTTGCTGCTAATTAATTAATTTTTGTTAATTTTTATTTGATCTTCTTTCCTTGTTGTGTGTTCTTCCCTAACTTTTTGAGTCATATGTTGAAAATGTTAATTTTTATTTTTAATTTAATATGAAAATTTAGAATTATCAGTTAGGCTTATGATAATTACTTTAGTTGTATCCCAGGTGAAATTGCAGTTTGAATTCCTTTTGACCCAAGAGTTGTTTGAACAAGAGTTTTGTTGATGTTGTGTCTTGTTTTTTTCATTTTCATCTGCAGTGGTTTATTTTTTTTATTTCTGATTTATTATCCATCTCTAGTTTTATTCCATTGAGATTATAGAATATTTTTTGTACTATTTCTTCTTTTTGGAATTTATTGAAACTTTTTTTGTGGGGAAGTAGATAATCATTGTTCGAATGTTCCATGTGCAAGATAATCATTATTTAAATGCTCCATGTACAAAAGAATGTCAAATCCCTGCTTTCAAAAAATATTGTACAATATATTGGAATTAGATTTATGTGGTGTTAAGTGTCTGTATATTCTCCCCTATCTCACTTGGTTTGACTTAAAATGATAGGAGTATATTAAAGTGTTTCTTCTTATGCTCTATCTCCAACTATTTTTCTTTGTTGTCCCATGTGGTGGAAGTTATGGATGCAGATGCTATGATATTTTGATGCTTAACTTAGGCATTTGTATGATATTTTGATATAAATTTTACGTGTTTGAGTAAAACTTTATTTTTAAAAACTGTGTTGTTTTTCAGTCATTTGGAAGAGTTCCCAGAACCACCCCCATCATCTCCACCAAATGTAGAAGGTATTGTTCTTTTCATTTTTTGGTAATAAGCTGGATGCATCATGATATATCATTGTGAATTCAGTTTTCATTTCCTTGACCGGTAAGATTAACACACCATTTGACATCATAAGTTGAGTGGTCATTTGGTTTTTCTATTTGTGATTTTTTTTCATACATTATTTTTCTGTTTATATGCTGGCTTGGGTTTAATTTTGTAATCAAGTTGCACATTTTTTTTCATAGTAGAAATAGTAATCTTTTATTTGATATACAAGTTTCAAACATTATTTCTATTTATTTTTGTACCCTAACTTTTATCCAAACCTTTTTCTTTTGTCTTACAAAAGTTTTAAATTTTATATTGCCGAATACGATTTATTTTTCTTTTATAGCTTCTAGGTTTCCTGTGTTGATTGGAAAAGTGAAACCCTACATGACATGTAGGATTTCCTAATTTGTCTCTAAGAAATTGGATCTCTATTTCCATGATAAACCAAAAAATTTAACACTAAACTAACCATTTTATGTTTGCTCCTTTAAGAGAACTTGGTCTATTTATGGACTTTTGTTATTGTTGTTGTTGTTCCATATAAATTTTAAAATTATCAAGTACTATGATGAACCATGTGTGATCCCTATTAAATTTGATTTTTATAGTTCTTAAGAATGTGCTATATCTTGTTATTGACTTAGTTTCCCTTTTTATATATTTTTTTCTATTAGAGTAAAATTGCTTTACAATTTTGTGTTAGTTTCTGCTGTACAATGAAGTAAATCAGCTATATGTATACCTATATCCCCTCCTTCTTGCGCCTCTTTCCTATCCCTCCCCACCCCACCCATCTAGGTCATCACAGGGCACCGAGCTGAGCTCCCTGTGCTATGCAGCACGTTCCCACTAGCTATCTATTTTACACATGGTAGTGTATCTATGGCAAACCTAATCTCCCAATTCATTCCAGCCTCCCCTTCCACCCCTGTGTCCACATGTCAATTCTCTATGTCGATGTCTCTATTCCTGCCTTACAAATAATATGTATGTACTTCGTATATTTTGTTTCTATTCTAAATTGTCTCTTAAAACTGTTAAAGTATAACCTTGAATATGGCCTCTTAAAAAAATAATGTTTCTAACATTGTTTGAGAAGAACATGAAAACAAATTGTTGGGTATAATATTCTACATATATTCATGAGAGAATTTCTAATTGTTTTCTAATTGTGTTGATCTTATTACACAAACCTTTATTAGTTTCTTTTTTGATCTGTTTAATCAGAAAAAAACTGTTAAAATTTTTTTCCATTTTCAAATTTATGTCAAATTTTCATTTTTGTATTTTGGAGTTATGTGATCCTTTGCATTAGAAATTTTGTATTCATTAATCACCATTAATTGAATATACTCATTATTTTTTATACTGCTCTACACTTATAATATCTTTTCCCAGCAAAGTTAATTGTTTTGTGATATTAATTAGGTCAAAGTATATTTCCTTTTATTATTTTCTGGCATGCATTTTCTATCCTTTGTGTTTCTATATTGACTTCCTAATAATGTAGGGACTTCTTTATACATAGCATATAGCTGGATTTTGTATCTTTATGCAGCCTCATTATATTAATCTTTTAGTTACATATTAATCTATGTAATATATTGTGAATTCTGACCTATATTGATTACTTCTAACATCTAATTAGATGCTTTCTCTTTGTCCGACTCTTTCAGTCTCATTTTTGCCCACTTTCTCTTTTCATCCTTTCTTTTGCATTGACTGAGTTTTATTATCTCCAACATTTCCTTCCCCCTTCCCTTTTCTGCTGGATTGCTGGTTCCCTGCTTAATTTATAAGATATTATTAAAAGTTATATAATTACTTTACATAATTACATCTCAAGCAATACAAGGACCTTGTCGCTCTCTTCCAATGTAGATACTTAATTTTGCCAGGATTCTTATTGGGTATGTTGTTTCTTTTGCCTTCACAGTAAGGCTCAGAACAAGCTGATGGGGAGATCACAGTTTGTTGGGAGACACAGCAGTTTGTTATAATTGGTTTAGCAGGCAGCTGCATTTTCAGGGTCTCTTCCCCAACCTATTTGCACAACTGCAAGTGCTGGCAAAAGCTCCAGTTCTCCAGCAGATGAGGCAGAGAGGAATCAACTATCCCTAATTCCCTCATTCCTCTAAGATACATACACTTATGCCTATGCTACAGATCTTTGCAGGTCATGACCTGTCTATAATCTACTGCTTTAAACTCACTCTCCCCTAGATTTCTTCCCTAATTCTCTCCCCCTGCTTTTTCAGAAATACCTAAATATTTCTTTAATTCTAATGGTAAAAGAAGAGATAAAGCATATATAAGGGGGTTGGGGATGGCTGCAAGATTTTAGATCAAAATCTATCCAGAAATTTTTCTATTTTCACAGATATCTTTAAATAATTTACATTAGATTTGTATGTTATAGACATTATAATTTATTTATTAAGAGCATTGCTCAAGTAGAGCTAGCTTAAATGCTACCTCCACTATTTACTTTCTGTTTGACCTTGGCATTTCCTTCCTATCTCTAAGTCTTAGTTCCTTCTGTAAAATGGAGCTAAGTGTCAGCCTTATAGGACTGTTATGCAGTAAGATATTCAGAACACTGAGCAGGAAGTGTGACACCAAGTAGAGTTCAAGAACTTAAAGATACTGTCATTCTTCAGTTTTTCTGGTTGCAACTTAATTAATTTATGCATTAAAAAAATTGCATCCTAACTATTGCTTCTCTACCATTGAATTTATTATTTGTTTTACTTTCTTGAGACAAGTGCTTACATTATATCCTTTTAAAATTTTTTTAATGATGAAATAGTTTAAGAACAAGAGTTTTCCTTTTGACACAGATTCGGTTACACCTCTAGTTATTGATTGGTAATATTTTCACTTCCGCTAATCTTTTAAAATAGATCTTTAGAGCACTTTTAGATTCATAGCAAAATTGAGCAGAAGGTACAGATTTCCCATATAACCCCTGCCTTTACATATGCATAGTCTCTCAGTATCATCTCGCATCAAGACACATCATCACTACCCACAGTCCATAGTTTACATTAGAGTTCACTCTTTATGTTGTACATTCTATTCTTTTCAGTTATCTTTAATTGTGATTTTTGCACCATGTTACAGGAAGATTAGTTAGCATTATATATATACATAAAAATTATTAATGTTTACCAATTCCACTTTAAAGTTGTAATCACAAATGTAGTTAAGAATTTAGGGACTCTTTCCAAGATGGCGGAGGAGTAAGACGCAGAGATCACCTTCCTCCCCACAGATACACCAGAAATACATCTACACGTGGAGCAACTCCTACAGAACACCTACTGAACGCTGGCAGGAGACCTCAGACCTCCCAAAAGGCAAGAAACTCCCCACGTACCTGGGTAGGGCAAGAGAAAAAAGAATAAACAGAGACAAAAGGATAAGGACGGTACCTGCACCAGTGGGAGGGAGCCGTGAAGGAGGAAAGGTCTCCACACACTAGGAGCCCCTTCGCGGGCAGAGATTGCGGGAGGCGGAGCGGGGAGCTTCGGAGCCGCGGAGGACAGCACAGCAACAGGGGCGCGGAGGGCAAAGCGGAGAGATTCCCGCACAGAGGATCGGCGCCGACCGGCGCTCACCAGCCCGAGAGGCTCGTGTGCTCACCCGCCGGGGGCGGGCGGGGCTGCGAGCTGAGGCTCGGTTTCGGTTTCGGTCGGAGCTCAGGGAGAGGACTGGGGTTGGCGGCTTGAACATAGCCCGAAGGGGTTAGTGCGCCACGACTAGCCGGGACGGAGTCCGGGGAAAAGTCTGGATCTACCCAAGAGGCAAGAGACCTTTTCTTGCCTCTGTGTTTCCTGGTGCGCGAGGAGAGGGGTTTTAAGAGCGCTGCCTAAAGGAGCTCCAGAGACGGGCGCGAGAAAAGCTCGGAAACCAGAGACGGGCAGGAGACGCTAAGGCTGCTGCTGCTGCCACCAAGGGGCCTGTGTGCGAGCACAGGTCACGGCCCCCACCCCTCTTCCGGGGAGCCTGTGCAGCCCGCCACTGCCAGGTTCCCGGGA
>NW_006770356.1:1327892-1350974 GCF_000442215.2 Lipotes vexillifer | reverse complement strand
AAAAAAGTTAAAAAAAAAAAAAAAAAAAAAAAAAGAATTTAGGTCTCAGATTCATAGTAGCTTTATTTATTATGATATAAGCTGGAGCACCAACTAAATCTCCAGTCTTTCTGGATTGGTTTGAAAAAGATCACTTAAAATATCAATTAAAATAGTAGTGATATATTACTCATTAATTTGAAATTATATTATAATATATTCAAACCTTTATTAGTGTTGTAATATTTTTCATATTAATTTTTATGCAAAACAAAATATTTGTATATTTGAATACATATATGCACATGTGTGTGCGCTTATAATATTGAAATGGAGCCAACTGAAAGCTGGGAATGGAGAATGCAGAGCTAGCTCTTTCATTTTCCACAGGCTTTCTAAAGTTGCCCTCCCGCACCTCTGAAAGATTATTGAAGTATGTGGAAGTGGAAAATCACTATTTTACTAAGTATTTGAAAAAAAAAAAAGATACATATTCATGATATATTGTCCCAATTTAAAACAGTAGGTAGAAATAAGAAAAAAAAAACTGTATTTAAAAGATACAGCAATAATTGTTTTTAAGGGATTATACATTACTATATTCACAGTTTTTAGAAATTTTTGTAAGTGAATAGGCCCAACTGATAGAGCCCTCTCTTCAACCCAAACTGTGGAGGAATATTGATTTGAACTCTGAGTTCTGTATACCTTTTGTGAAAGACCATAGGCTGTAATAAAGCCCTGACAATGCTCCTCCATATACACGCTTACATATGTTGTTAATATTTGGCTCAAGATACAGAAAATCCTAGAATATAATGTATACCTTTTTGAAGCAAAAATTGTGTGGGAAGTATTTCTACGTTAAGAAGAGCGTTTTTAGCTAAACTTATTCTTTAAGTCATAATGTACATAATAACATGCATACAATATAAGCACAGTGTATAGCACATCATATGGAAATATTGTATAAGAGTAAAATTTACATGGGTGTCTGCAACTAATGGACATTTATCTATAGCTTTCTTTTGAAAAAATAAACTGTTGCTGATTTTTCAAAGTAAACATCTAACTTGCTAACTGTCAAATGGAGTCCATAAGAAAATCTTTGTTCTTTTTCTGGCAAAAAGAATAGATTATTAGGAATTACAATATTAATGGACATAGACTTCTTGAAGTTATGTCTTATGAGAAAATTGGAAAGCATAAAAAATGACAAATAACTGCCTTGTATTGAATATTCCTTCTGCCACAAATTGAACTTAATTTGACTCTTTCTGGTATACTAATCAAATGCTATTTGTTGCTACACGGCAGTTTGATATAAAAGGCATGTGAGACACTACAAAAAGTTTCAGTTCATTTTTCCCATTATTTATTGTGTGCTTAGCACCATATCTGACACACAATTAAGCAACTAAATAAGTGAATAAATGTGTTAATGAATGAATGAATGAACAAAAGAAAAATATTTAATATGTCCATAATATATACTACAATCATTTGCTATAGCATTATTTCTCAAATTCCATTGAAGGTATACAAAGGCTTATTAATTTATCTTCTCTCTCTCTTTCTTTCTCTCATATACACGTGCATGCAAACCCACTCACCTCCATAAACAATCTTATACAATCCTCAATAAACCAAATATTGCTTTGATTGCAGAACTTCGAGAACAATTGTCACATCCAAATGCCTCCCTCCCTCAGACTGAAGCATTTCTTGGAGACCCTGGGGGAGCTAACTGGGAGGACTAGAAGAACTAGTGTTATTTTAATTTCCAAATATCTAAAATCTCCTAGAGTTCATTGCTCTTATCACTCATTTGACTCTTCAAATATATACGGCTTCATGCTGGTATGAATTGTTTTATTTCTATGAGCCGTATATCCTTCCCTAAAAGGGAAAATAAACCTAACTGCAAGGGATGTACCACCATCTTTCACTCGGTAGATAATTTGATTGTTCAGAAATCTTGCAAATGAAACAAAAGCTATTATACTTCCTAAATCAAAGGCAGGACCAAGTCAGCCCAAATTTCATATATAGAATTCTGTAATTCTCATCATATCTCCTATATCTATGTACCTTTTCCTGATGTATGTGGCGCTTAAAGATCTTCAAGAGCTCTCTGGTCTGTGTGAAAAGGTGTCTTGAACTATTTAGCACAGTGAAGAGATGTCTCCAGATCAGGTCTAAACTTTTATCTTCTGCTCTGAAATCCAAAAGCATTGCAATTGGAATTTTTTTAAATAACTCCTTTGAATGACAAAATATGGTTGCAACGATCATGATACTATTTAGGTTTCTTTGTGCTGTTGTTACTTTTTTCAGTTGTAATTAATGTGTGTGTGTTTCATCCATTTTATTTCAGCAATATTACTGTGTACTGCCAAGACCATACTGAAGTGTTAAGTGATACACTATACATGTGCCAATCTATCTTTCTAAAATATGAATTCTGAAACACATCTGGCCCCAGAGATTTCAAGTAAGGGACTGAAAATGTGTAATATTTATTGAGTGCATACCCTGTGCCATGCTTTCTCAAAACAGTACATATGCAAGCAATTGATAAAAAAATAAAGCAAATAAAAATCTGCAATAAATTGAACTGAAATAATTCCTGCATGGCAGCTTTGAACTTCTTCTATAGAAACTAGAAGAGAATTTTTCAGATTCAATAGTTTAATAAGAATTCTAACAATAAAAGCATTCTTCTAAATAATTCAGATTATCTAAAGTATGTTTCTGTAGAGCAGAGAAAATATACAAGGAAAACAATAATCCATGTAGTATCTTCTACATCTTGTATGTGTTCTCATATTGGTAATTCATGTTGAGGATTGGCACAGTGTGTTAATATTTAGTGTACCTATCTCAGTGCTTTGCACATTGACTTAAAAGTACATGTTTGAGAAGTGAATTTAAAAGACAGTTTAAATTAAAACCAAATTAGAAAACATTTTAAAAGTTACACACAATAAAAATAAATTTATAAAGCCTATTAAATAGAGAATATTTAAAAGAATCTTTTTTCCATAGCTAAAATATAAATGTTTAGATTCATATAGCTCAATCCAATGACATTGTAATCCATTGCATTTTTAGTTTACCGGGATTTTTGTCAGTATATCCAAACCTTCAATATTTATTGTCTCAGTATTTCTACCCTTTTCATTCTTTGCAATGCACATGCCATCCTTGAGAAAGGGGGGCAAGGTGGAGAGAGATAACTATCACTCTCTTAATGAACTATCACTCTCTTTACATTTGATATGAAATTGAATTATATGATTGACTTCACAAAGTCAATGAAAAAACTTTAGTGGGAATACAGAGGCAATTTGTATCTGATTCTTCCTGTTTCTCCTCCTTTAAACCATACGGAATAATTTGAAGAAACAGAAAACCGAAACCTTATAAACTGAGCTGCATTTTCAACAAAATTAGAAAGCAGAGATTATCCTCATAATAAACATTACGTGTAAGTCATGACACAGCAGCTCAGAGTAGCAGAGCCCTGTTAAAAGACAGAAGTAGTGACCAAAGCAGAAAGGAAGAAGAAGAGGTTCAGGAACCTTCACAGTGGCATATTTCAGAAAGAGTCAGTGAAAACTTATTCCCAGAAGGAAAGTGCCTCACCCAAAGGGGGAACTGCTGTGAATAGGGCCAAGATCAACCAGAGTAAGAATATTGGTAAAGGTAGAGAGAAAAGGCTCATAAAGTACTCAGGTACCCTGAAGGAGGAAAATCCCATAATATACTAGCCAATCTATCCATCCTTAAAGATAGGCATGGTCCATGCTTTGGAGTCAGTAGCCAGTGAGGTCATGGTTCACTCAGGGCTAGACTTAGAAGCCATCCTTAACCAAATGAGTTGTGGAGAGAGAGACGAAGTGGGACTACACAGAGTTATCTTAATTTATTGAAACTGTAGAACAGAGTAGCAACAGAGAGGGAAGCATTAATTTGCAAATCTTGAAGTCTACCTAGTCCCTTCTAATTCCATTTTTCCAAACATCCTACAAATAAGAGGACAAGTAAAATCCAACCAATTGAAACATGAATGCTTGAAAAGGAATTGTCACATCATCCATATAAAGGTACTACAAAAAGTTTGAGGGTGTAGGACAGCCAAATATTCCCACAAGTGAAACAACAATAACAGCAAAATCAAAAACAGGAGGGAGGGTAGAGGATTTGGCCTTAGGTAGAGGTGAATTCGAAAATACTGAAGTAGAACTTGGTAGAGATATGGGACTTTCACTTGAAGAGTAGGCATTTGAATGAACAAGAGCAAATACAATGGGATTGCTGGATGATAGGAAAGGCCCACTTGAGTTTTATGACTATTAACTGGAAGTGAGATCAGTAAGCCTGGTTTGTGCTAAAGTACCTTTTTCTCAAGTCCAGTGATTGAGTCAAACAATTGCATAATATTTCCTGTAAAAGAAATCATGTTTTAACTATAAAATGAAACAAAGCCTAAATCTTTAGACCATTTGATAATTATCATTTATAGTTAGATAAAGAACAGCAAAATAAAAACTATTACTTTTGAGATAATTTTATTATTAAGCCTTCAAAACTTAAAGACACCTTCATCCTGAAAAACAAATAGTAATTAGAACAAATTATATTTTTAGTATAAACCATAGCATGAGACAACATAAAACAGAAAAAAAAAAAGTTAAAATTATAGTAGACTAAAAGAAAATTTATTACTGTGATAAAAATACAAAGAAAATTCTCTTTGTAATAAAATAATAGCAATCCTTTAAGAAATGTTTCATTGCTATAAATATAAAATATTAAGATAATATTACCAAAAAGAACAATGTCTCACTGTTTCTTCTAATTAGTGAAAAATCTGAAGTTGTTCTTTACTGACCAGCATAAAGAATTGCTTGAATGGAAATAATTTATTTTATGTTTTAAATTGTTGAGGAAGAGAAGATATGTAATAAATGTAAATTCATGTCTAGTATCATAATTTTGATAACATGTTCACTGCCTTATAATTTCTCTCTGTCTATGAAGATTTCTTCTTTGTCAAATACTAAATACAATTTTTGTACATTGGCTATTTTGGAAATCAATAACACTCTTGCAAAATATATCTCACATCCTACTGGCAGTGTATCTAGCCCTTGAAGATACGGGAGGTGGGAAAAGTAATGATTAAGCCCTAGAAATTAGGGCTTTTGGGAAAAAGCAATAACAAATACATTTGCCAATAGGTAGGGTAAAGAGACTAAAACACTATGTCCAGAGTTAAGACTAGCTTTCCAGATGATCTAAGATAATTCAAGGTAGATGTATTGGCGGGACAACATGTTGCCCGTGGGTGTGAACCCGGGAATTGAGTGCAGTCTGGTTATGTCTTGTGAGAACCTCAGACTCACTGTAGGAGAATAACTTCTACAAGCTAATGCCAAGAATTTGAAGATTACTTCCTGTCCTTCTCTAACTCTCCAAGGCATTACAATAAAGTAAGCCTTCTAACACTTTGAAAGTGAAACTAAACCCATTTACCGAATGTATAGGCATAAAGAACATGTTGTAAATTGCTCCTTCTCTCAGGCTGCACTTTGGCACTCTGTCCCAGGGTAAGAGGCTCTCTCCTAGTTGAATGAGGCTTATAGGTAATGTGACCAATTTTCCCTGTTTGTCAGTACAGTATTGTTTAAATCTGTTTTCCCAGCATAGTTATTAATAGCATGCATTTAAGCTCCAAGAGTGGTTTGTTCTGGACAATAAATTGTGGTGAAACTGACCTCCATGCAGAGGCTGTTAGCGGCCTGCTGTGTACCTTGGCTTTTTTCCTGCCTGGCGATGGGAAGAGGAGCAGAGGGTCTCATTGTATCATTCTAAGACAGTACTTCACAACTGACAGCAAATTTGCTTCTCAAAGGACATTTGGCAATTTCTAGAGATTTTTTTTTAATTGTCAAAAATTGGGAATGAGGAGGAAGATGCTGTTACTTGCATCAAGTGGGAAAAGACAAGGAATGTATCTAAAAATCCTACAGTGCTCAGAAGAGCCCCATCAGCAAGGAATTATATGACCTAAATTGTCAATTGTGCTGACGTCAAGAAAGCTGTTTTAATGGAACGGATGTTACACTAACTACGGCAACCCCTCTCTGCCACAAGGACTCAGACATCTCCTTAAGGATGCTTCTCTGTTGATGTTGGTCCCTTAGAGCAAAGCCAGATTTCACTGGTTCTTTTCTCCCAAACATGCCCTCCAGGACTGGATACATAAATTGGCAGGGCCGATGGAAAGTGAAAATGCAGGGCCCATTGTTCAAAAATCAGTATGGATTTCAAGATAGCAATAGCAGAGTATAAACCAAGCTCAGAATCCCATCTGACTGCCTCAGTTGCACACCCATAAATTGGGCCCTGATGCCCCATCAGCAGTAGAAGGTTAAATTGTAATGAGTTAATTTTATGAAGACCCAATCAGCTGGTTGAATACCTAATTTTCTTTGATTCATGGTAGTGTTTTTTAGAGAGACAACTTTGTAAATTTAAAGCATTCTGCTCATTGGGTCAACTTGACCAGTTATATACTCTTTTCTGATTTGAAAAAGGGCTGAAACATTTTGAAAACTAAAAGCATTACTGTGAGCTTTTCTTCTACTTTTAAGGAGAGGAAAACTCATAAAAAATATTTAGCCTAAAAAATATCTAATAAACAAACAGATGCTTGCTTCATTCTTTTATCTGGTCCATCAAGGTTAGAGCATCTCCAACAGACCATTGCATTTGGTATCATTTACAACAGTGCTCTACTGAGGTGTTTTTAGAATACTGAGAGTTAGAAATAACTGATGTATTCATTTTCCCTCACATCCCAAAATATATTTATATTAGCTAGTTGCTTCAACCCTTTTTACTGTCTATAACATTAAGGCTTAAGATGTTGGATTATGGCACCATCAGCTTTTTTTTTTTTTTTTTAATCTTCACAGTATTTCCAACTAGAGCATGCTTGCCATCACTATCATCTATTTCAAAATATTAAGGATGTACCTCTCAAATGTATTGTTTTATCTACTTTTGTTCCTTCTCCCACTTACCCACCCAACCTTATCTAATCATAAACAGTGGCCTCTTTAAACTTACTTTATGTTTGGCTTACAGCAATATTTCAGAATTTTTCAACCTTACCATTAAATCATAATTTGGTCACAGAGTCATATAATCATTTGTTTTCTCAGCACAGATCCACAGAGATTTGAGATAGAGATACAGTTTTGATTTAAAAATTATTTAGATATCTGATCCCAGTGAAAACAAGGTTTTTGAGAGGAGACAAGTTTTCATATTCTATTCAGCAACTTTTCTTTCTGAAAAGGTAGGAAGCACCTTCATTTTTCATTCCTTTAAACAGGGTTTCTCAACCTCTCAGGTTGAGTAATTATGGAAAGACTGTTCTGTGCACTGAAGGATGTTGATCAGCATCCCTGGCTGCTATTCATTAAATGACAGTAACACCTTTCCAGTTGTGAAAACTGAAAAAAATTTCCAGACAGGGAAAAATGTCCCCTGGAGGAAAAAAATCAGCCCTGGTGGAAAACTACTGCTTTAAAACAAATTTAAAACAAATATAACAGATTTTCACATTGAATTTCCCTTTATATTTCCCAAAGGAACTCTGTGAGTTTTCATGCAATGATCTAGAAAGCTACCCAGACAAAGCAAGGTAGACAAACCAAATAGAGATTCTATTTTATTGATATAATAACAAACCTCCCTGATACAATCAATGTGTTGATTTTTTATGTTAAATTTAAAAAGAAAATGATGTGACCTTGAGTTGTGCCTTGGCATATTAAACTCGAATATTACTTCCATTGTCATTGTACTAATATCAAGAATTGTAATGAGATCAAAATGTGCTCTTCTTATTCACCAAAACAGGGGAACAAAGGCAGCATTGTCTTTAGAGTCGAATATTTGTTCACTTCTCAAACATATTAAAATCACCATGTTGGGCTTCCCTGGTGGCACAGTGGTTGAGAGTCCGCCTGCCGATGCAGGGGACACGGGTTCGTGCCCCAGTCTGGGAAAATTCCACACGCCGCGGAGTGGCTGGGCCCGTGAGCCATGGCCTCTGGGCCTGCGTGTCTGAAGCCTGTGCTCCGCAACGGGAGAGGCCACAACACTGAGAGGCCTGTGCACCGCAAAAAAAAAAAAAAAAAAAAAAAAAAAAAAAAAATCATGTCATTTTAGGCTGTCTCTACTTAACAATACAACCATCCGAACCAAGAAAAAAATCAAAGAGCTGCATAAAAGATGAACTGTAACTATTTTCACTGACTGTTTTTTACTCTCTACTTGCACAGATTCCCTGGATCTTTTATAATTATGATTGTCCTTACCTTTGAAGGGTGAAGCAATTACACTGCTGTACTTAAGTTGTAAATAAAGGATGAATTAACTGCTCATTTGGATGGATTCCATTCAATTGTTAAACTTAGAAAATGTGGTTAGACATATTTCAGTGATAGTTGAATTACATACATCTACAAAGAGAGTTATGTTTTTATTTTCTTAAAAAAAATTCTTTATAATTAGGCTTTATTTAAAATCTCCCTATTTTCTGTCATTCCAGATAAATTCATCTAAAAACTGAATTCCAAAAAACTCAAAAACACATATATCCACACTGGGAAATGTGGGCTAGAGCAGGACAGATGATTATGGATTTAACAATATTTCTATACATTACCCATTAATGGAAACTAAGAAAATGATTAAGAAAGAATAGTTGCTTCAACAAGAGACTAGTAAGCTTAACTTACTGAACTAGTAAAATTAGATTATAGAAGATTTAAGGTTAGGCTTTTTATTTGAGACTTTTCTTGTTTCTTGAGGTAGGATTGTGTTCCTATAAAAATTCCTTCTTAGAACTGCTTTGGCTGCATCCCATAGGTTTTGGGTTGTTGTGTTTTCATTGTCATTTGTTTCTCGGTATGTTTTGGTTTCCTCTTTGATTTCTTCAGTGATCTCTTGATTATTTAGTAGCATATTGTTTAGCCTCCATGTGCTTCAGACTATACTACAAAGCTAGAGTAATCAGGACAGTATGGTACTGGCACAAAAACAGAAATATAGATCAATGGACCAAAATAGAAAGCTCAGAGTTAAATCCACGCACATATGGTCACCTTATTTTTGACAAAGGAGGCAAGAATATACAATGGAGAAAAGACAGCCTCTTCAATAAGTGGTGCTGGGAAAACTTGCCAGCTACATGGAAAAGAATGAAATTAGAACACTTCCTAACACCATACACAAAAATAAACTCAAAATGTATTAAAGACCTAAAGGTAAGGCCAGACACTATAAAACTCTTAGAGGAAAACATAGGCAGAACACTCTATGACATAAATCACAGCAAGATCCTTTATGACCCACCTCCTAGAGAAATGGAAATAAAAACAAAATTAAACAAATGGGACCTAATGAAACTTAAAAGCTTTTGCACAGCAAGGGAAACCATAAACAAGACAAAAAGACAACTCTCAGAATGGGAGAAAATATTTGCAAACAAAGCAACTGACAAAGGATTAATCTCCAAAATATACAAGCAGCTCATGCAGCTCAATATCAAAAAACAAACAACCCAATCCAAAAATGGGCACAAGACCTAAATAGACATTTCTTCAAAGAAGATATACAGATATCCAACAAACACATGAAAGGATGCTCAATATCACTAATCATTAGAGAAATGCAAATCAAAACTCTAATGAGGTATCACCTCCCACCAGTCAGAATGGCCATCATCAAAAAGTCTGCAAACAATAAATGCTGGAGAGGGTGTGGAGAAAAGTGAACCCTCTTGCACTGTTGGTGGGAATGTAAATTGATACAGCCACTGTGGAGAACAGTATGGAAGTCCCTTAAAAAACTAAAAATAGAACTACCATATGACACAGCAATCCCATTACTGGACATATACCATGAGAAAACCATAATTCAAAAAGAATCATGTACCACAGTGTTCATTGCAGCACTGTTTACAATAACCAGGGCATGGAAGCAACCTAAATGTCCATTGACATATGAATGGATAAAGAAGATGTGGCACATATATACAATGGAATATTACTCAACCATAAAAAGGAATGAAACTGAGTTATTTGTAATGAGGTGGTTGGTCCTAGAGTCTGTCATACAGAGTGAAGTAAGTCAGAAAGAGAAAAACATGCCGTATGCTAACACATATATATGGAACCTGAAAAAAATAAATGGCTCTGAAGAACCTAGGGGCAGGACAGGAATAAAGATGTAGATGTAGAGAATGGACTTGAGGACACAGTGGGGTGGGGAGAGGGGAAGCCCGGACGAGTGAGAGAGTAGCTTTGACATATATACACTACCAAATGTAAAATAGCTAGCTAGTGGGAAGAAGTGACATAGCACAGGAAGATCAGCTCAGTGCTTTGTGACCACCTAGAGGGGTGGGATAGGGAGGGTGGGAGGGACGCTCAAGAGGAAGGGAGTATGGGGATATATGGATACATATAACTGATTCACTTCGTTATACAGCAGAAACTAACACAACAATGTAAAGCAATTATACTCCAATAAAGATGTTAAAAAAATATTGAAGACTTAAAGTTTTTTTTTAAAGAATCAATTACTTTAAAAATTATTGTACTTATATTCTTAGGTTGATTGCTTTATTGGTTTTCCCCATAAATTAAAAATAAGTGAGACATGTTTAAACTATCAATGAAAATATTGTTGCTCTATTTTGACTTTTATTGCATGATTATTTATTTGCATCATACTGTAATTAAAATTTGAGGGGAGGTAGCAATAGTTTACTAAACATGATTCATAGTTTACTAAGCACAACCTTTGCTTTTAAATGATGTTTATATTTCAGGGAATGTCTGGAGTAAGATTTAGTAAAAGGGTTGGTTTTCTGGTATTGCTGAAAGAAGATCATGAATTTCTTCTGAAAAACAGACTTGCTTAAAGTCTTATAATCATATAGCAACTAGAAATGCCTTCCCTTTGCAATCTGAAATGAAAAAGGATTAGAGTATGCAAATATGAAAAACCTCTAGCATGTAGATTTCTGAGTCACTCTTGGTATTATTGTTTTACCACTTAAAAGTGAATTATTTCAGAAAAATATTGCAATCAAGATATAATATATAATAAATATGCAGAATGCCAGCAAAACATCATATAAACTGCATTTTTCCTTGTTAAACTCTTCTGTGAGCCATGAATTATGCAAAACAACCAAGAGATCCTATGAAAAAGGTGATATATCTTCAGCATCCTAAGACATGAAAGACCATTTGAGCTTTGCTCTCAAGGTTATTACACAGTTATCAGAAATCCTCAGAGTTTGAAAGTTTTAAATGGGAGTAGGATAGTGAGGATATATTGCAAATTATATGCTAGTAGTAGAAAAATGCTACGGAAAATAACAATTTTTGATGAAGTAATCAAAATCGTTTACTTAGTAGGTCACTCATTTGTTCAAAACCACAATTTACAAAGTAATAACCTGACTACAGCAGTGATGTCACTGGTTCGAGCATGTACTTTGAAGACATTTTCATTAATATGTAAAACATATCACCCAATAAGAGTTTATATTTACTTGTTTGACAGAATTCATTGTATTTCCTAGATGTCTCACTTAATGCTTTAAAATCAAATTATTGGATATATTAGTAATATACCTACCACTCAAGCATGAATAGAAGAATCTGATTAATTGTGAGAAACCACAGAAGAGTAGGTTCAGATGGTCTGTTATGGGCAAGGCTGTGGATTTAACACTTAAAACTGGTGCCCTGTTGGTACGTGACCCAAACTCTTGGAGCAGATGTGGAAAAGCTGGGTATCAGCTAGTTGCTTTCTTCACATAATCCTCACCAATTTATAAGTTTTTTCCTTAATAACCAATTATTTTGGCAAAACTAAGGCTGATGAATTTCAGTCAGATATGTCTACAGAATCAAGAGAGTAGATAATCTGGTTAGCTAATGAAAGGAATGACAAAACATTTTTTGGCACATTTAAAGAAGATAATTTTTACCCCACAGGATGTCTAATTTCAATAATCTATTATGTGCTGCTGTTAAACACACAAATACAAAGCAGTTTCAATTTGTATAAATTCATAGTAGTAACCATAGCACTTACAAAATATAGGATTAGAAAGAAACAAAGCACAATGTTACATGTGATCACGCTGTTTGAAACACTTGGAAACACTTGACTTAATTGAATCAGTTTGGAAATATAGTCCGTTGGTATCTGCAAGGTATTGCTTCCAGGACCCCAGAAGGTACCAAAGCTGATGCTCAAGTGTCTTAAATAAAATGGTGTAGTATATGCATATAACCTATGTACATTCTCCCACATACTTTAAATCATCTCTAGATTACTTATAATACCTAACATGATGTAAAAGCTATGTTATAAATAATTGCATGTGTGCAGCAAATTCAAATTTTGTTTTTTGTAACTTTCTGGAATTTCTTTTCTGGGATAGTTTAGATCTGAGGTCGGTTGAATCTATGAATATGGAACCCATGGGTACAGAGGAACAACTGCACATACATTCTGGAGGGTTCACATCACCCCACAAGAGTCCCCCGAAACCACGATGCTCTATGTTACCATTATTGTCCTGCAATTACCATATTCCTTGTCATAGCCCACATTTTCACTGAAAATAGTTAAAGGAGTAGCAAAGGAAGGCTGTTACTCCACCAACTTTCAGCAATCCTGGAGCTTTTAAACCAAGAGTCTGCATAGCTGTTGTTTAAGGCAGGGACTTTGGAGCCATAACTAGCTGTGACCTCACATGAGCAGCTCAGCTTATCTGAGCCTCCCAGTTGTCTTCTCCTTACAATAGGGATAAGAAGATAGCATGACAGGTAGGGTTGTCATGACACCTGCTGCTCCTGTGCTTTCAGTTGTTCTGTTTTATATCACATGGGGTTGTACTCCTGCAGGCTACGCTCAACAGTCTCCAAGTCAATGACAGTATTTGCCAGTGGGAGGCGAAGATGGGGGCTTTTGGGTCTGGAGGAAAGGAGAAGCCAGAGTATATCCCTAGCCTCTCTGTAGTAGTTTGCTCGAGCTGCCATAACAAAATACCACAAGACTGTCTGGCTTAAACAACAGAATTTTGTTTTCTCACAGTTCTGCATGTTAGAAGTCCAAGATCTAGTTGTCAACAGGTTAATTTTCTCTGAGGTCTTTCTCCCCAGCTTGCACTTGACTGCCTTCCTACTGTTTTCTCATATGATCTTTCCTCTGTGTGCATGCATCTTTGCTATTTATTTTGTGTGTCCAAATTTCCCCTTTTATAAGGACATGAGTCAGATTGGATTAGGGCCCATGCATATAACCTCATAATCACCCTTTTCAAGGCCCTGTCTCCAAATGCAGTCACATTGGGGTATACTGGGGATCAGGGCTCTGACATATGAATTTTGGTGGGGGACACAATTCAGCCTGTAATGCTCTCTCTGATGAGATGATGGCTTCATCTTCCCCTGGAATGTGTCTGCAGTTCCCCAGGGACAGGATCTCTAGCTACTACTGGATAGATCCTCTGCTCCTCCAGCTTTTGCTGTGGGTCACTTGGGCAAGCCCTGTTCCTCTCTTTTTTGTCTCCATTGGGAAATGGGAACAGGTTTCTTTTATTGCTAACTGAGATGCAGTTAGCATTCCTTTTTTTTTTTTTTTTTTTGGTGGGGGGGTAATGTTTTATTTATTTTTATTTATTTTATTTTATGTTTTTCACATCTTTATTGGAGTATAATTGCTTTACAACGGTGTGTTAGTTTCTGCTTTATAAGAAAGTGAATCAGCCATACATGTACATATAACCCCACATCTCCTCCCCCTTGCCTCTCCCTCCCACCCTCCCTATCCCACCCCTCTATGTGGTCACAAAGCTCTGCGCTGATCTCCCTGTGCTATGGAGCTGCTTCCCACTAGCTATCTACCTTCTTTTGTTTAGTTGCTGAGCTCTTCATCTGTAATCGACTCCCTGGATTAAATTATCTTTGTTTTAAGTACAAGGTTGAATCTCTTCCCTTGTAAAAGGAAGAATAAATACAGATATAGAAAAAGTAAATGAATCAATGCTTGAAAAGTCAGGAGAACAGAGATCACTGTGTAGTAAGCACCCTACATGTGTTTAAATAAGTGAACAATATTTCTTTATTCTGTGAATGTTCTCTGAACAACTTCATTGCCTCACAGGAAATTACTTTATAAACAGTTTCAAAGTTGCTCTACTCAAGCTCTTTGCTTTTACTCTTTCAATAAATTGTTGTTCCTGAAAAGGGAAGGTTTGGAGTAGAACTTAGGAGTTTTGATAAATATGTAAAATTTTATTTTATTTCTCAAAGTGCAAAGAAAGAATGAACAGAACAGGTTTTTCTGGACTAAGTTATATAGTCTTAGTTCTCAACCCATGATCCCAAACATGAATTCAGAAGCAAAGCAGCATCAAACCAGCAAAACATACTATGGCAAATATACCTTAATATTTTTGTCCCTATTGAGTAAGTATACTCATTCTCTCCCAGCATAACAAACAAATCAACAAACAAGCAAACAAAGAACACACACACATACACACACAAAATCAGCCCTTATATTTTTGCTTCTATGATTCTGGTCTTTAACTGGCTGTCACCAAAAGTATCTTTTGCTTTATTGTCAAGCTTTTTGGGGAAGTGGTCTATTTTCACTCTTCCTTTTCTCTTATCAATCAGACCAATTCCATGAATTCAGGTTTCTTCCCTTGATATTTTATTCTAACTATGCTTGCCAAAGTTTCCAATGAGTTAAGGATTAACCCCATGAATATTTTGTCAATATTACCTGCTTTGACCTCTCTATGTAACCTTTATTTAGGGTTCTCAGCCACTTAACTAGTGCTTTTTCTTATTTTTTTCCCCACATATTTGGTCTCATCTTCTCAGTTTTTTTGGAGGCTTCTTTTTAACTAGATTGAAAAGCTGCTTTTCTAGAAAATCTTACCTCCTGGTTTGCTCATTACTGCTTGATATGTAAGACCTTACCTACAACCATGGCATTGTTTACCTCTTCTACGTAAAGACTCACAAATGCCTGTGTCTGAAGCTGATCTTTCCCTGAGGCACCACTTGTTGTCCATATAATTAACGGTATGTGAAATATTTCCCAGTGAAAGACCTTCAGGTAGGTCATATATTTAAAGATGTGGAGATGAACCCATCACGTTCTTGCCAAACCTGTCCCCATAGCTATGAATAGTTCCACAATCCAAACAAAAAATTTCTGAACCTAAAATCATCAATACTCTCTCCATCTAACTATAGATACATAATTATAGCACTTAAATAGATAAACTCTCTTCTCTCCATTAACAGTGCTATAAACTTTCCTCCTATTCTCATTACTTTTTATTTAGTGATTTGCAATCTCCTCTTTCATCTCCCTGCCCCTTGATTTGCCCACCTTCTGCCTGGAGCAGCTACTCCAACTCCAAACCATATTTCATGCAGTGGCAGAGTCTTCCACAAATGCAAATATTGTTAGTTTTTCTCTGCTTAAAATAATCTCCATAGCTCCATAATGACTACAGGATGAAATGCATAATGCTCATTATGACTTGGTTTCTTCTCAGAATTCCAAACTTATTTCATGTTTCATATTTTGCTCTCTAGCCATATAAACAGAGCTAGCTTGGAAATAAATAAGTATAACCATAAGCTTTCCATTCAGTGACTTAACTCCTGCTTTCCTCTCTGTCTGGTGTCCCCTGTGGCTTTTTCTTTGCTCTGTTAACTCCAGTCAGGGTTTTTGTTTGTTTGTTCATGTGTTTTTAAAAATTAAGTTTGTATGCATCCACTGTTAGGAGGCCTCTTTTGATTACCCAATCAGTATAAATTTTAAAGATGAAAAGAAGATAGAAGGGCATCATCTACTACAGTTGATTGCTGTACTCAATCCTTATAGCAAGCTATGTCTTGCCTCCTGTGTTACAGAGTCTGGGAAGCTAAATCTCCTTTCCCAGCCTCCCTTGTGACTGAGGTTATGGACATTTTGAGATTCTGTCAATCAGACACAATCTCAAAAAAATCTGAATTTGAAGCCCATTTATGAAAAGAGAGAATATTACCACTTCGTACTACATGAGTCATCTATTTGCAATGAATGATCCAGCAGAGGGGGTGTGTTTCTAGAATGAGATATGGAAGTAGTGGGTTCCTGATCCATGGGCAGAAGTGGTAATGGTGTATTTCTGGAAAAAACAGCTGCAGCAATGGCTAATTGATTCTCCAACTTCCTGACTGTGGTACAGAGAAGCAGGTTTCTGGAAGTCTTAACTGGATCTTAGAACATGCTGCTCTGGGGTTACCAGTGACTATGTAAGCACCATTCTGTATCTTAAACCCCATTCTGCTTAAAATAGCTGAACATCTTCACAACAGTTCTATCAGGTAAATAACAATTGTTTCCATTATGTAGATGAAGAAACGGAGGTACAGAAAGTAAATTTTCTAAGGTTACACAGAGATTAAGCAGTTAATCCAAGAAATGAAGGCAGGCATTCCCTCCCAAATTTTGCCTGAATCTCTACCATTAAGAATCTCTCCTATGTTGTCAAATTTGTCATAGTCGTCAGTCTGGCCAGCACTGGGACTTAATTTCTTTAGAACATTTTGGACCCATTCATTTATATTAAATGAGTTCACCTTAGAAAATTCATTTCTTAACAGAAAAGAGGTGTAATTTCCACAGAGATGGAAATGTTTATCTAGGTCTAACTAGCACCACTTTTTTACCCTGTAGGAGACCTATTAGGGAAACCACATTATAATTAAAATGTATTTGGTCAGCCTGAAATAGTAATGAAAAAAATTAAAGGAATAAAATGTTTAATAGCTTCCATATCCCTAAAGGGTGTGGTCTTGAATACCAGAGTGGATTCTTGGCAGTTATTTGCCTTTAACTCCTTGCATAACTCTTAATGATATAATTAAATTTAGTAGCAGAACTAGAATAATCAAAACAATTTGGCTAAGATCCCCACTCTCATGGATTGCTTTTTGATTAAAACTGTATATATTTGATCCTATGATTCCCTTGTATCTTATTTTTTTCCATTGGCCGACCTCTCTTCCAAGTAGCCCCTTTCTTCCTTAGATCTGATGCTTAAATTCAATAAATTGTCACATATCTTCAGGCTGTGGGACCATTGTTTCTTTGTGAATTCATTTATCACTCAAAAGGTAATGTTGTTTACCTTACCTTAAATTTGTTAAGGAAACCTCAGTGTTAACTCTCTTATCCCAATACAAGCAGTGTACTGCCCTTAATTCTAATCATCCCTTACACATCTTTCCTGTTATAGTGAAAGCCCCAGGGGAGTAGAGACTGTGCCACATTCATCTTTGTAACCTTAGTTTGTAACACAGCACGGGGCAAGATTGAGAAATACCCAACATATTATTCTGAATGAAATAATAATATATTTGAAGGGATTTGCCAATTGTAAAATGCATACTGACTTAAGATATTAATATTATGAAGTTTGCTGGTCAAAATATACTTTCAGAATTTAAAGATAATTTAAACTTTGTTTGCCAAAGAGCAAATCATTAGAAAAAGTTTTATGTTCTTTATTTTGTATGCATTTCCATAGCACTAGCTCCCAAGAACTCAATATGGTGAATTATCATTTTGAGCTCTGAGATAAGAGGAAAAAGACAAATGCATATTATTTCAGCACTTCACACTTCAAAATTGCTCCTAAAAGTCATTCTGTAAAACGTGAATACTCAATTGCCTTATTTGGCCTATCTAAGGATGAACAAACTAAAGAAAATATAAGATTGATTTGAAATATCTCTACTGGGGTAATAACTTATTTCCACTATTATATCATAAATATGCCATGGCAATCTTATTAACTGATTCAACCTAATTAGTGTCAAAGGCAAGGTGCTTGTCCTGAATGAAAGATTGCTTTCAACAGCTATTAGAGCCAGGATATACGTAATGAGATACATTTTTCAAAATACATTTTTCAAAGGAATACTTTCATTGTGAGAACTTCTGAAAACATTTTATAGGTCTCCTGCTCAGTTTGTTCCAACCAGTATTTCCTGAGAATCTATCATGTACACAATGAACTAAGTTCTAGTCAAGCACAAGTGAATTAAAAATAAGCTCATCAAAAGTCTACAGTAGGAAAATTAGATATTCAAAAAGTAAATTCTAATTACATGTGATAAGTGCAATGATAAAATTTTCAAAGCCTTTATGGAAGAAAAGAGCAGGATAGTTAACCCTGCTTTGAGGACTGGAGCTCGGATAGTGACAAGAAATATGGAGGCTCCCTGGTTATGGTGATATCTGAGCTAAATGCTGAAGAATGACTCCAAGAGAATGAGAAGGGAAAAAAATTTCTGGCAAAGCTACAGAGATGTGAAATAAATTGGTGTGTCTGGGAATCAAAAGTAGAACATCAAAACTGGAGAATAAACTGTGATATAGGGACTAGTGGAAGATTACAGCCTTTTTCAGTGACAGAAAGCATCCATGTCATGGAATCCCTTGTCTGCAAGGATTAAGAGTAGCTGGTGGAAGCTGCCTAAAATATCACTACAGATACAGTGTTTTGTACAAAGGAGATGTTCTATGCATGCTGTTGCCTTACTGTAAGTCATGAAAGCATTTAGTAATAGAGACGTAAAGATACAGTTAGAACCCATTTAACTTGCTTTTAATTAGCTATCTAATGTGAACTCACTTCAATTTTTAAATTATATTGAATTTAGTAAAGTATGGTAGACAATACTTGAACCTGAACACTATAGATAGAATCAGCGGAAGTTTCTGCATCTGTCATTAGGCAGCCTTTCACTGGTGGGCTACATGTGCATCCTATTATTTTATAAAATGTGCCCTTCTGAACCTGGTCAAAACTGTAACTGGCCTAGCATCCAGCCTATCAGGCAGCCTGAAGACTAAAGCTAGAAAAGTAAGGTTATAAGCTCATATGGTGAAGTTGAAAGATCTTTCTAACACACCTAGTTGAAATAAATCTCACACAAAATATTGCAATTGCCTCCTTAATTTGCTTTCTACTTTTGTACACTTCTCCACAGAAGATATTTTTTCCAAACTGCAGTCAAAGTATTCTCTTTAAAATATTAGTTTTATATTCTATTGTACCCTCATTTTAGAACCCTTTAATGGATTAAGACTGCATTTAAGATTAAAAAGTAACTCTTAAACATGGCCTATCAGGTCCTGCCTGCCCTGTTTCCTTTAAGAATCTGTAGCCTCACATTTTGCTCCCAAGAACCCCTTGCTCCCTAAAAATCAGTCCCATTGTCCTGTTTTCGTTTGTTGCATTACTAACCCATTGCATGAGAAGTTCTCTCGTCCAAGTTGTTTTTTCTAACTCTCCCCATATTCCACCCTTCTTTCATGAAGTTCATTTGTAATCAACTTTCAGATCTCAACTAAATGGTCACTTACCCAGAGAAACCTCCACCAACCTCTTTACTGGTCCAACCATATTTAAAATACCCCTCAAAGCAACATTTAACTCCCCTTACAAGCACTTACCATAGTTGTATTTTTACACTTTATTATTATTATTGTTACCATTTGAAAAATGTGTAACTATCTTTCTAGATATTATGCTCCATGAGGACAGGGACCATAGCTCTTTTTGTTCACTATTGCATCACCACGGCAATGCCTAATATATAACAGCTATAATCAAAAGTTAAACTCAGGCTTTCAGCTAAGTGCTGAAAGTACAAAATTTGTTGTATCCCAAAAGATTTGCTGGTCCATATGGAGTTTTAAAACTGATGACTGGTAAGTGGTTCTCTTACTCATGTCTGTGATATAAAATGTTTGAGAGGGGTGGATACTGAAGGAATCAATTTGAGCCATGTTTTTAGGAAGTATTTTGAGTCTTATGAAGATGGGGTTCTTCCTCTAACCTCATGTTTAGTTAGCTTTCTAGGTCATTCCTAGAGTTTATTGTGTATTTTATGTAGTTGGAAGGACAGAGAAAATGAGATTCTGACTCATATATGAGAAAAGTAGTGATGATTGGCAACAGGAAGGAGGGCTAAAACTTGGAAGTAACTACCAACTAACAGAGGGCCAGAGATGCATGTTTCCTGGAACCAGATGAGGTAACCTTCACAAGGAAGCTAGCTCAAGAGACAATCTGCCAGTGTTACAGGACCCAAAAGTTGGAGGCTGTGGTCTGTTCCACAGGGAGGATATGCTGCAAATCTAGAGTGGCTGATCAAAAGAAAATCCAAGTCCATATCAGGACAATAGAGGGACCCAGCAGAGGACTCGCAAAACTATCTGTGAAAGAATGAGCTATAAACATATACTACTCAAGAGAAGGCAAAGCCATCTTACATAGTACCAGTCAGTTAACTCTTTCTGATTTCCTCACATCTTCTCTCTCTAACCTCTTTGTTCCTAAAAGAGGTAAAATAGCAGAAAAATAAAGGGAATTGGTGAGTGACAACTGGAAGTCGAAGAGCCATAACTCTACCTCAAGGCAGCTTACAAGCCATTACAACTGGCTGTAGCTGGGAAAAAAGTCATCTTATAACTGAATGATCATTGCAGTGTTAGTTAGTATACAGGATGTTCTTAATCACTGAATTGACGCTGTATTTTCATTATAAAGTGAACGTTGAATTTTCTACTATTTAATAGTGATAAAATGTCACAGAGTCACTGCAACTTTTCAAGCAGGATTAAGGAAGACTATCCTCTATTATAAAAAATAAAGGAAAATATAAAGTTAATTTTATGATTACACCTGGTGAGTACTACCAATTTAATATACCTGTTGCATAGTACTTATGGCACATTCGCTGAATGAATGAGCTTCATTTTCATCTTACCTTTTACTAATAAGCTGTATGACCTCAGGAAATGTTTGATAAAATTGGCCTCAAGTGTAAAAGTAAAAAAATCCGCTGGAGCTCATACTCCATTTCCAGTCCTGAGTAACTACTATCCTTCTGTGACCATAATTGCTTGGAAATCACTTTCTAGAAAGTTTAGAATACTTAAATGCTCCCAAATAGTAACTATTTTGCATTTTTAATATAGAGACACTAAATGAATAGGTAGATACCTCACAATCGCGGAGCTGAACATTTAGCTGAATATACAAAAAAAGAGACAATTGCAATATATTTTATAAATGTAATGATAGAGCATGGAATCTAAGGATATCATATGAGACGTATTTAGCCTCATTAAAAGATAGATGAAGGCTCTTTGTATGCATAAGCTTAAAACCAGAATTATACTCAGGATATCAAAAACTTCAGTCAGCCTAAATTTGAAAACAAACAAATATCTTAGTCTATTTAAAACTAAGAAGGTCCTGATTTAGCAACGAGTTTTATAAAGTAGATTTGTTTGTTTGGTTTCATGAATTGCTTTGTTTGTGTGGACAATTGTAGCTTAATAACATGTTTTTCCTAACATCCTTGAATGCTTGACCAATTTAATCTTCAAGAATATGGATTCAATGCACAAAGGAAGAGCATGGTGTGAAATGCATAATTAGTTGTACATGGTAGTGTTTTATGAGTACATAGGGAATGATATAAACTTCTTATCTTGCAATTGCTTCTGAGAAAATACAAACATTTGGTATCTTTCTTGTTGCTTCCAGTCACATAATTTGAATAGATTTATTTTAGGGTCATTCTTATCACATTTTAATTAATCTTATAGGTGTATAAGATTGACATTATAAAATGTTAACTATGAGAATAGAGGTAAAGTGTTAAGCAGTTTGATATCAGTAAATTTTATTAAAAAATATTTGTGACAAAAAACTCCAACAGGATTAAACTTTGAAAAATGCAATTTAGTCGCTATCTTGGGAAAATAATATGAGAACAGATTTTCAGTGGGAGGGAACAACCTGGAATATTATAGTGCCAGAAGATACCTAATAATCACAGATAGTGAATTAGGCTTTACACATAATGTGAAAGTTAAAAAATAAATAAATAAATTCTTAAACACTCATGTTTTGAATTTTCTATTCACATTTACTTTGAAGCATGCAAAATTTGAAGTTCAACTCCAAGAATTTGTTTAGAGCTAAGAAAGGTAAGTCACAAATATCTTATTTTAAAAACTAGTCATTCATATAGACATTTGACTCAAATGAAGATACCCCTTCAAATTGAGAAAAAAAAGGACACACAGTGCTCAAATTAACTGTTTGATTTTAACATGGCTTGAAATACTTTTATTTGAAACAGAACTGCATTTTTAACAGTAGTAAAATTAAGGACATTGAATTAGCATCAAAAATGTTTAGAAGATTTCAGAACATTTACTCTCAAGCAGTTTAGACGTAAGAGTAGCTTTGTGAATAATATATACCATATTTGACATACTTTCGGGTACAAATTTAAATTTTGATTAACTATGTAGAGCACTATTCTTATTAAAATTTCAGAATGACAGTAACAAGTCAAAATTTTAAGAAGTTTGGCAACTGAGAATCAAAAGGAAATACCTAAGAGTTTTTTGTAACAGACTCAGTTGGCACTGGGTAGAGTAGGAAAAATTAAGTAAGTATTTAAAACTAAGTATTTAAAACAGAGATCAAAATGGCAGATAGTATTGGTAAGATAAAGGGTTGGCCAAAACGAATGCTTCTCTACCCAACATATTCTTTCTTCAGAGAATCCCTCTATATATTGAGAAGAAAAATATTTCTATAATATACCATACATTACACAGTGCACTTTAAGATCTCTCTTCAACATGTTTTATAAGAGTCTATGTAATTCTTTGGACATTGATCAAAGTGTAAATACAAGATGGATGCCAGCTAATAAACGGGCATATATTTAGGCTCCACTAGAGCTTACAATTCCTTTAATGAAAACATCTGGTAGGTTTAAAATTAGTAAATAATAACACAAGCGCTTATTGTGGGTGAGAAAGTTTTGGGTTTCTGTCAGTTTGCTATATAACCTGCCAGCATCCAAAAAGTGCAGCAGG
>NW_006770356.1:1325503-1327829 GCF_000442215.2 Lipotes vexillifer | reverse complement strand
ATCTCAGGAATATATCACCAATTCAATTTCTATATGGGTTAAACTAACTCCATTGGACATTCTTTGGATGAGAAGACATGTTCCTGATGAGGAAAATAATTAATACTATAATTAATACATACTACTACTATGCTGGAATTGTCAAATCTTTCAAAATATGCCTAATTTGACTACCACAACTAGGTCTCAGATAATATCACAAAACTATACACTTTCTTTTATTTATTATTTAGCCTGCCCAGTCATTTCCTTTGTCAATTAATAAAAACGCTTTACAGGTATTAAAAATGCCTTAAAGAGCTACACTTCCCTTTCAAGAAGGTAAGATTCATGAGACTTTATTACTGCTGTGGTAACCCACCTTCATGAATGGCCCCCAGGATTCTCACCTTATGGTGTCCAGACCCTGATAAGGTCCTTTCCAAAATGGCATCAAGCTGACTGGTATAACCAATAGGATACTGGCTGAAATTACAGAATGTGGCTTTAAGGCTAGATCATAAAATACATGTGACATCTATTGGATGACTCTCTTTGAAAGAATCCAGCTGCTATGTTATAAATCGCCTCCAACACCCCTAAGGATAGGTCCACGTAGTGAAAATCTGAGGACTCCTGCCGACAGCCAGATCAGTTTGCCAGTTTTGGGAGTAAGCTCAGTGTGAAAACAGTTCCTCCAGCCATTGCCAAGCCTTCAGATGACTGCAGGCTCAGCTGTAATCTTAACAGCAACTGCGTGAAAAACACAGATAGAGAACGATTCATCTAAGCCTCTCCATGATTCCTCAACCACAGAAACTAAGCGAGTTAATGTTTATTATTTTATGCCGTTAAGTTTTTGGATAACTTACTGTACAGCTAGATAACTAATATAACGGATAATCATATTGACAATTGAGTACTAAAAATTTTTCCAAACTGTATATATCTGTATATTCTATTCTCCATGGTCGAATTTCCACTGTTCTCCAGATACTTAAGAAAAAAAAAAAGTTTAATTCACAGATGTTTACATAAAAAAATAAAAAGCACTACTCACTCCACACAATAGGTAATTTCCTCAAGAGAAAAACTAGTGAAAGTCAGTAATGTTTTTTCCAAATCCCTGATATTCATTCCCTCAGAAATATTTTTGAGAGTTTATCATGTGCAGACAGAGGAAATAACATATGCAATCCCTTCCGTCGTATAGATTACATTCCAGAGTGGAGAAATAGAAAATAAACAATGAAGTAAGTCAGACTATGGTAAGTGTTATGGAGTATAATACATCTTCTGGCAGGAGGAGAAAGCTTGGGAGAGACATTACTGATTTGTTTTAGTAAAATCCCAAGGCTGACAACAGCAATAGGTACAGTTCAGGCAGTTTGCACTGATGATACAACTACAATGGATGATGAAGGATACAGCCATGGTGTCTAGAAATTCAGCATGGTATCAGATTTTTTCATATCGACATTTTCAGTTGAAAACATCAGCAAGTGTAACCAACTGTTGGATTCAGTCATGTGACTATCCTCTAGCTAATAAGATGTTAAGTCTAAAATTGTGAAGATTCTTTTCTTTTACTCTACTTGCAAACGGACAAGTTAGTCTGCCATAGAAAGTCAAGACCAAGCTGCCATGATGAGTCCATTCTGTTGAGTGTTGAGGCAGTAGATCCTATGTTGAACGCATACCTTCCAAGGCTAGTCAAAAGACATGTGCCTCCTTGGTCAGAGATGAAGACATTTTTTTTTTTTTTTTTTTTTTTGACACTTGGGCCTCTCACTGTTGTGGCCTCTCCCGTTGCGGAGCACAGCCTCCGGACAAGCAGGCCCAGCGGCCATGGCTCACGGACCCAGCCTCTCCGCGGCATGTGGGATCCTCCCGGACCAGGGCATGAACCCGTGTCCCCTGCATCGGCAGGCGGACTCTCAACCACAGCACCACCAGGGAAGCCCAGAGATGAAGACTTTTATCACTCTTGTATTGGTTCCCTATACATCAGTTCCCACAAGGCAACACAGTGGGAACTAGAAGTTATCTGCACATGCAGTGGGGTACATTACAGGAGAGAAAGCTCAAAATTAAGAAACTCTGATCTTATGTAGTGTTGCTCATGACCTGTCTATTCTTTCCTCCAGACAGCAACAAGAATGCTATCTTTACTCTGAAATGTAAGCAAATATCTCTGTGGGTGAAAGGGAAGCCATCTCTATGTTTATTACACTGGGATATAAACAGATCCCCTCCAAAAAAAGAAAAAAAAATATCCTGAAATGTCTCCATACACAAAAATTGGCTGCAAATGCTTTTGCTCAAGGATTCCAGCTGTGCAGGAATG
>NW_006770356.1:1268758-1325148 GCF_000442215.2 Lipotes vexillifer | reverse complement strand
CAGGAATGCAAAAAATCCATAGAAAAATGTCTCTCAACACAAGGAAGGCTAGAGAAGAGAATATGAGGCTTTTTCAGATTTGGTAGTGAGTTTCAGTCTCTTCTTCAAAAGGTAGAAGATTCTGCAAACATATAAGATGGGCAAGAGAAATGCTAAATGACTGCTAACATCGACCTCAACATTGGCAAATTCATTGGCAGAACAATGTGGACAGATACTTGATTTCTTCTCAGGTCTTCATTCTTCCATCTTTGGTTGATTTCAACTTTCAGCTGTTAAAAATATAGAAAGAATAGTCCCAGGAATCATATAAAAAATTAACATCAACAAAGACCACAGCAGTAACCACAATAATAAAAATGTGTTTTGAAACAGAAGAGCCACTATGTTTTCCTGTGTCTCTATTTTGTGAATGAGGAACCCTGTATTAGAAGTCTTTCATCAGAATTTGCTTTTGGCTCTACTGTCTAGAATTGGATCACATGCCTTTTTCTGAAACTCACTAGTGTAAAGAGTATGAATTGACCAGAATTGGCTTAGTCAACTTAGGTGGATATGGAAATGACCACCAGAGGGTGCAGCGGGAATGGCAACTGACCTGGATTTGGAAGATGAGACACTGATCCCGAAATAACCAGGTTAAGTAGGAACTAAATAGTTGGTGGGAATGAAAGAAAGTTTTCTGGGTAGAAAACACAGCATAGGCAAAAGGTGGGGCAGGTAGAGAGTTTTTCCAAGAACATAAGGGAGTTCAATTTAAATGGAACTTTGATTTCAAGAATATAGTTACCAGTAATAAGACCAAAGAGGGAAATAAGCTTTAATCATGAAGAGTCAAGTATTAAGAATGTTTACATTTTCCTTAAGGCTATGTTTGTATAAATTTTATGCAACAATTCCAGTACAATTGATACCATAATTCCATGCAACACATATCCTGCACTAACATTAATTTGAAGATTTGGAACTACTTTCATAAAATTGATTCATACTTATTTCTTGAAGTCAGTCTTCTGTTGCCTTAACTGAGAATAAGTTGTTATTATTATATACTATCTTACTATCTTACAAGAGACTAAAATTCAACAACAGACCGATGTTTACAGGTAATGAGGGAATGGTATATATTAATGACAATAAAGCAGAAATGTTGGAAGTGATAATAACTTAGTAGTTCTTCAATAAATTTGTAGCCTGATGGTTTTATCACCTCTATAGGATATTGCATATTTCTTCCTCTTTCAAATACTTCTAAGACTCTTAATGAGAAATTTTGTTTTTTATTTGCCAAGCAATTATTTTGAGTTTCTGATCTTTTTTAAACCCCATTTGTAGTCCCATTGCATGGGTACAACAGGCAGGACAGCCCAGAATAATTTTAAGAATAAAAAGTTGTGACCCTGGTTATATTTTCAAGATGGTTTTAGTAGAAGACTCAAAAATTGAGGTTTTGATATTTATTCTCGTAAGTAATAAACATATGAAATATTTGGTCCAGATTATAAGACGTTTTGTTCTTCCTTCATTTTTATCCCATTACAATGCAGTAAGACATTATGTTCTGTGAGAGAACGGATCTCAATGATAATATCAAAGTGGGAAACATTTTTCAGAAGAAATCCCCTGAATCAAAATAAGTGAATAATATCTTAAAATACATACAGCTAAATTAAAAGTTACTTTTATTATAATCTGATACACAATAGGAAGTGGAAAAATTATTTTACAGTATCACACATACACTGGCATTCTTTACATTCTAAAGTAAGACACATTTGTAATTGAACACACTAGACAATGAGAATGTTTTATGATATGGAGCTTCTTGAAAGGAGTTGTTACCTTATCTGATTATAAGAGATTTTGGCTGTTTCATGTTTCCTCTTTACTGGGGGTCATAAGGGCATAAATATCATATGAAGCAAGAATAAATGGAGAAACGTAAGAAACTTTCACAGGATAGTCAAAGAGCCTAAACTATGACATGATAGGCATATATCTTAGAAACAGGCAGTTACTGTTGGGAACCAAATCACCTTACTGTGGTTAGAAGGAAAAGCAGATTTCCTTTTGCAAGTTGTTTGCCCTTCTGCGTTTGGGGGGAATGTCACAAAACTGCAGATAGTGGACTTTGAGAGAGAACAACATTTTTTTTTTTTTTTTTTTTCCCAAAAGAAAGTCAGTTCTATGGATTTTGGAGAATTTTTTATCTTGAAAAAGTCTGCTTAGTGGGCACTTTAGTATTAGGTGATTTGATTAGCTCCCGAGGAGGAGAAAGATCATTTTAATTTCTTAGGCTTAAGGAAGTAACATTAATGTGCCATACTGATTTTTTACCCTCAGTTGGCCTGTCCTGCTCACCTTTTAGGGTTATGGAAGTTAAGTATTCATAACAGAAGCTCCAAGTAAGAATAAAAATTATGGTTTTGAATTAGATCATTCAGAACCCAAGTGTAGGAAAATTAGAAAGTACAGTGTATAGGAGACACAGGAACTGAAAATATGCTGCTATCACAGTGTCATTGCCTCTTCCTGTTTCATTTAGCATCAGTAATGAGTGTTGGGGACTACTGAAGAGAGAGAGAGCAGAGGCAGAGCCCAGGAAATTGTTCTAAGACATTAAAATGAAACGAAGTTAAACCAGAAAGTAATGAGAACATTTTACTAACATAATTCACCAAAATTGAAGGGGCTTTTTTTCCCATTCAAAATGAGCATCAGAAGATGCTCATTTTGGGAAGAGATATGGGAACATATCAAGAGGGAAGAGATATGGGAACATATATATATGTATAACTGACTCACTCTGTTATAAAGCAGAAACTAACACACCATTGTAAAGCAATTATACCCCAATAAAGATGTTAAAAAAATAAAAAAATAAATAAAAATAAAAAAATAAAAAATAAAACAGTGGGACAATTACAAAGGTGGAACATATAAAAAAATAAAAAATAAAACAGTGGGACAATTAAAAAAAAAAAAAAAAAAACAAAAAACCAAAATGAGCATCAGACATGAAAAATGACAACTAGATTATTATGTATATTTTTGGAAGTAAAAATAAGCAGTTCTGTTATTTTATTTTATGGCTTTTATTCCTTTGATGACTTCATAATATTACTATCACCACTTCCACAATTTTTTCTCCTATAGTACCTTTACCTCTGAAATTGAACTTTTGAAGTGGAGAGTGGCACATGGATGGGAAGGCAAAACTAGATAAGGAGGTATGGAGCGTGTTCATGGCTGGTAAGGGAAACAATTTATTTTTCTTTCCTGTCCATATACAACTCTTACTCTCAATTTCTCATAGAAAGATGCTGAAAATAGCATTTATTCTTAAGTGTTTATAGCATATCAACTTCTTGTGTCCCAGAAGAAAGTACATAAAGTTTGTTTAGCAATGTCCAGCTTGTTCCAATGTATGCAAAGTGGAATAATTCATAGATGCACAGAACCACTGAGGAAAAGATGTCGTGAGAATTTTGAACTCCTTGTGTATTTCCTTATCGCCAATTCCCCTCCCTTGAAAAGTTCCTTTCAATTACCCATTCCTTTACTCTTAGCACATATGTTCTCAATTTGCACTGTATCAGTTTGCATTTATTTGTAGATTGCTGTTGGTAAGACATTTCTTAATATTGTGTGAATGTACATTTATTTTTCTGTCTCCACACTGGATTGAAATTTCGTGCAGGACAAGCACTTAATTGACTCTCTCTGCCCCTAAGCAAGGACAAGTGCTCAATAAAAGTTTATTGAAAAAGAAAACTCTTGCTTCAAAACCACTCTTTGCCACCAAATACAGAAACCATAAAAGAAAAGATTGACTGATTGGACCTTATAAACATTTTAACTTCTGGGCATTAAATACTGATGAATAGGCAGAATTGAAAAGTAAGTAAAAATTGGGGAAACATAGGCAACATTTATGACATACAAAGCTTTAATCTTTAATAAATAGTTAATTAAATTAATAGCAAAAAGTGATTACTCAGATATATAAATGGAAAGGGGTTGTGATCATGCAATTGGCAATGGAAATGATTGATGGATAGATACGTACATACATACATATGTACATGGATAGGTGCATAGAATATGCTAAATACATTGACACCATTACTAGTCTCAGAAAATATGATTTAAACTAATGTAAAACATGTTTTTACTTCTTAAATTGGCATAGAATATAGGGATAATAATGCCGAATATCAGTATGTTTATGGAGGAACCAGGAACTCTTTTAGACCTGTATAAGGGGTGCCATATGCTATATACTTTCTGGAGGGAGTTTTCACCATCTGAATCATATATTTAAATATACATTCAAATGTTGGCCCATAATTCCACATAATTCTACATAAATTCTATGAAGAATTTATCATAAGAAAACAGAGTGTATTTAATAATATAAACTTGGAGATAATTACATTTATTATCTTAAAATGGTAGAGTTTTCAGAAAATTAGTGATAAGCCTAAAAAGAGACAGTATTTATCAGCAGATTGCTGGCTGGCACATTGTGTAAACATTGCATATGATAGTCTTGGATTTCATTTAAAAAGTGAAATATATATTCTGTCAAAATGACTAATTTTCATACTTTAAATATTTATTCAAATAATTACTTCACAATATTTATTTTACCAGTAACTTAGACCTTGCTAACTTTGCACCTTAGACCTGGTATGCTAACAAACAATTATTATCCAAAGACAATCTAAATGAGATAGTCAATAATTAATCCTCTAATAAAATTAGAGTGTATAAAATTGTTCATATTTGTGGCTATTTCTACCTTTTTTTTTTCCAGAACTCTATGTTCAGAATTATTTTAGTCTCAACTAATTTCAGAAATTAGGTGATATCAAATTCTATATACATATTTTTTTCTTGAGAGAATAAGTGATGATAATGTTTAGAGTAACTGAATTCCAAATTACACATTATTCCATATTAGCTGGGAGTAGCACAGAAAGTCGGTCTTTGATATAAAACTGGTGCTTTATGGGTCTTCAGCACAACAGAGAGAAGCAGTTTTTCTAGATGGTAAGTAATCAGTCAGCAACTGCCCTAGGAATATAGGAGTAGAATAAACAGGTCCCTTTTGGGATAATCACCCTTAGTGGATTATAGAAAATGGTGCTAACTGTATGTTGTGTTTATTATTGCTTTTCCTGGTCTAGCATATTTTCAAAATATTTTCGTGACATAAACACCTGTTTCCTTTGCTTGTGCTTGTAATACCAACAGAAAGAAGCTGGACAGAGGTATGCAGTTTGTTAGTTATATTTTTCCAAATGTAAAGATAATGTAATAAAAATAGTAATCATTTTAAAGTAGCGTAAAATTAAAAAAATAAAATTTTTAAATTTAAAAATTAAAAAATTAAAATTAAAAAATTAAAATTTAAAAAATTAAAATGCCTCACAAAGCAGAATAACTGTGGCCAATTCAAGTGGGTGGCTCCAGGGTATATTGGAGAACATCTCCAGAAAAGATGGATGGAGCTACATTTTAAGAAAAATATTATGGCTGATTGTAATACTTAACTTACATATTTATGAAAAGGATGAATGTGAAAGCAAACCTAAAGCCTGATTTGTCTAGGTGCAGTGGCTCTTATCCCTAACCCTAACCCTGGCTCTTGGTTATGATTTTTCCATCTATAATTTTGAGTAAATTTATGGCTATATAGTTGTTTTTTTTTTCAATTTTTGTTCTCCTTGGGGCAAGCTGCTCATGTTTTCAACTGCAGTTGAAGTATTTCATTTTTTAAAAATTTAATTTAATTAATTTATTTTTTATACAGCAGGTTCTTATTAGTTATTTTATACATATTAGTGTATATATGTCAATCCCAATCTTAATTGAAGTATCTCTTGAAGGTAAGTACGAACAGTTGAATAGTTGTGAATTTACTGGAGGTAAAAGAAAGGTTCTCCGACCAGTTGTAGTTGTCTACAATGGTTCATACCAAGACTCCAAAGGCTTAGCCTGAGGGGCTAACTTTACGGCCCAGGATAAATTGCAGCACTCCTGAAATCTTTGAGCTTCTGTGATAGGATTCACAGAAGTTAAAAAAAGGGGGATAGGATTTAGCTGCACAACATTCTGGAAAAAGCAAAACTATAGAGGCAGTACAAAGATTAGATGTGGACAAGTGTTCTGGGAATAGGGTAGGAGACAGAAGAAAGGGATGAATAGATACAGCAGAGAGGATTTTTAGGGCACTGAAACTTTGGTATGATACTGTAATGGTGGATACGTGTCATTATACATTTGTCAAAACCCATAAAAGGCACAACACAAAGAATATACATTTGTCAAAACCCATTGAATATACACTACAACATATAATGTGAACTATGGGCTTTACATAACAGTGTGTCAATATTGCTTCTCCCATTGTAATAAATGTACCACACTAATGGAAGGGTGTTGACAGTGTCTGTACAAGTTCATCCCTTGTAATAGTCACATCCACTTGTGTCTTGCAATAAATTTTCTCTGTGCTGACAATGCTTCTTCATGATGGTGGCAAGGAATAATTTCTGAAGAAAAAAAAAAGGAACTGTAGTGGAATAATCTATATTAGCCACTGTTGCAATTCATACTGAGACTACAAATTATAATCATATTCCTCCTCTACCATTTGGTCAGGTCTAGGTCTCTCCCCCTTACGGGCTAACCTAGACCTTCATCATAAGAGACTGAGACTCTGGTTACCATGCTCTTTTCAAACTATGGTTACTTATGATTATTACCCAACATAGATGTGCCAAGAAGTGACCCAAACTATCAACTCGGGTCCAGCCATACTCTTTCCTGTTCCTATTGTGTAGCAATTAGCCACACTACCATGAAAATCAGAGTCAATTACCCCTGTAAGGATTGTGCTTGCTGGTTGACTGTCAGGTGGAGGCCGAAAGTCCAAACAGCAGCATTAGAGTTAGTGAAACCCTAAAAAAGGTTCAGTTAACCTAAGATCGGCTTGTTCAGGAGATTCTGCTTGGTCAGTCTCTGAAGTTGGAAGTTAGGTTCAGGTGTTCTTTTAATACGTTCATGCTGGAATCCAACCTAAAGAGACAACGCTTAATATACTATAAGGGCAAAGGAGGTGAGCCAAAACATGCAAGCACATTAAAGATCTCCACTCCCATCAAATATTCTTATATTTTGTAGGCAAATAGGCCAAAGTAAGTCTCAAGTCCCATCCCAGCCTCAACTGGGCAGAGTAATAAACTCGCCCACAATGGGTGTAGGAGGAAATGCATATTTGCTGGGCAAAATTAATCCAAATTATCTCAGGGCCTTCTAGGGTTATTAGATGATTAAATTAATTAATGTTTTAATCACTTAGGGCAGCTCCTGGCCCCAAACACATACCATGTGAAAATTTGCTAAATAAAAATACCAAAATAATCAAGCAAGTAATCACTTGAGAAATCAAATAATTTATCCAGTAATATATATTCCTAGTATTAAAATGAAGAGTGAATCTACTGCTGTAACTCTTTCTTCAAACCATCAGAAATAACTAACCAGATGATAACTTGATAGAACTAGAAAAGAAAAAATGTATCTGCATGTGAAATGAATATTACACCCTGGTAGGAAGGAACTCTTTCAAGAGCATTGAATGCTTAAATTTATTTTTCTTAAATAAAAATTCTTAAGGCTACAATATTCTTCAAGTTCAGTTCAGCTTCCCTAACAGAAATAAGTTCATTATAGAAAAATATTATTGAGCCCAAAGGTTCTAATGTAGCAAGGTGAATATTCCAATTAAAATAGCAATTGTTTATTTGAGAGAGAGAATTCACACAGAATCCAGATTAGAGGTCTGTACCACTATTACTAACACTGAGAGATACTATATCAAAAGCATCATTTATGTCTTAAGATAATATTTAGAGTTTATCTTTGGAATTCAAAGTTAGTATGTGAAACAATAAGAAATAGAATTAAGGTAATTCTCCAAATCTTGTACTCTTCCTGAGGTGACAACCTTTAATTATAAAGCGTATCCTTTAAATACTAATGTATATGATAGAATGTTTTTTCTTTTTAATCATTTCTATAGAACCCGTTACTCCATCCATGTACAGCTATGTTTCATATTTATAAACAAAACAGCTATCTCCCTGAGACAAGGATCATAGTAATTTTCTAATGTGCAATCACCCACAGGCTGGTTGCTACATGTGACGAAAACAATGAGACTAACAGAAACCCAGAATGGAAGGATCTAATTTTTATCTAGGTTTGAAATTAAACTAGAACTATTAAAGCAATCTGCATCTAAGCCCTTTTGACTATCTACTGTTTCTCCCCACATTACCCAACCCTCTCACTAAAAGCCACACACTGGAATGACATTTAGAACATACAAAACAGCAGAAATATAACCAACAGAAAGTTAGTGGTGGGCTTTGTACCCAGTAGGTGCTGCCCTTGAACAATGTGAATAGGAAACATCTTCCAAAAGCAAAGTAACATATTGGCACTTTGATTTTTATGGATCATGAAGTCAGAAAATAGGTCTAGAATTTAGCCTAAGATTTTAGTAACTGAGATTTCCATGATATATTAGTACATTTTATCCTATTGCAACAAATCTCATGGTAACCCACATGTTATTTAAAATACTTTCCACAGGGGCTTCCATGGTGGCGCAGTGGTTGAGAGTCCGCCTGCCGATGCACGGGACACGGATTGTTCGTGGCTGGGCCTGTGAGCCATGGCCGCTGAGCCTGCGCGTCCGGAGCTTGTGTTCCACAATGCGAGAAACCACAACAGTGAGAGGCCCGCGTACAGCAAAAACAACAACAACAACAACAAAAGAAAAACACTTTACACAGATTTATTAGACAAATGTATTATTCTTCTTTAAAAAAGAAGACACAGGTATAGAGAACAAACTAGTGGTTACCAGTGGGGAGAGGGGGAGAGGCAATATAGGGTTAGGGGAGTAAGAGGTACAAACTATCAGATATAAAATAAGCTACAAGGATATATTGTATAACACTGGGAAATAGCCAATATTTTATAATAACTATAAAAGGAGTATAACCTTTAAATATTGTGAATCACTATATAGTAAATCTGTAACTTATATAATATCATACAGCAACTCTACTGCAATAAAAAAAAATAGGTTTTGATGCTCCATTTTGCTCTGTTTTCTCCTGTGCACCAAGGTATAAAAGAAAGGTCTTAACTGAATACCTAATTCTTCTATAATGTTAACTGAGAACAATATGCAAGGTGATGACCTCTGTTTTTTCTTAATATTACTTTCTAAATAAGGAAAACAAGAAAATTACTTTAACTGGAAAATATATGGATTCAGTCACATTCATGTATGACTATTTTCTCTCAACCTCAGAGTCACTGAAAGGATATTTGTGTTTCTCTTGGACATTATTATAGCTATAAATATATTCCTAGACATTATGTCATTTTAGTACTCCAGCATTATTATGATACTGTATTCCTCTTTTTTCTCCATTTAAAAATCTGCTACAAGATTGAAAGAAGCATGAGGTGTTGTGATATCATTGTGCATGAAATGAAGTCATGTAAAAAATAAGTTGATCAGGTAAAATACTATCTGCTGAATAACTTCTTTAAATTAGTAACCAATGGCTTTTGTCAAAGCAGAAGAAAAATTTATGGAGACTAGAAATTTTACTGTCATGCACACACATAAACATGTTCATATATAAAACACGTGTCATGTGTTATATATATATATGCATTTAAGATTGATATATATGTATTAAATGTATGACACATTCTGTATAATATTATGAATGGCATAGTATGTATCTACAACCGTGAGTAGAGAACACAAAACTTTCTATTATGGGCTGAATTGTGTCCCACTTTCAAAAACATGTTAAAGTCCGTACCCCTAGTACCTCAAAATGTGACCTTATTTGAAAATAGGGTCTTTACAGAGGTAATTAAGTTAAAATGATGTCTTTTGTGTGCGTCCCAGTCCAGTATGTCTGGTACCCTTATAAAAAAGAGAAATTTGGACATGGAGACAGATACACGCAAATGGAAGACGAAATGAAGCAACGCAGGGAGAAGATGACCATGTGACTAGAGTGATGTATCTATGAGACAAAAAGAGCAAGTGTTGCCTCTAGAACTATAAGACAATGTCTGTTGTTTTAAGCTATTCCGTTTTTGGTGTTTTGGTAAGGCAGTCCTGGAAAACTGATATACCTTTCTGGGTGTTTTAAAAAACAAAACAAAAAAACCACAAACAACTGTACTAATGAAAATGCTTATATGGATCAAATTTAGCCCTGGCGACTTTGTTTTGCATCCTTAAGCAAGATGTATTTTTGTGGTACACACAAATGAAATTGCTACTTAACATCACAGATGCCACCTTTAAGATTTAGAATTACCTCAATACCCTGGAAACATGGGTTGAAACCAACAGCTACCATCTTAATGGGGATACATGAAGTGTGAAAATGCACAAACTCCAATTGATGTCAAAAAATTGTGGAGTGTTTGCTAGTCGCAAGTATGAGGCAACAAGGACATACATTGCTAAAAATTTTAGAAGACTACATTAAAAATATTTCAATAACAAGAACTATTATTATTCCAGGCTGCATGGAAATCACATCTAATTAGAAATGTCACAATTTAACAGGGATTATGCAGACTCCAGTTATCAGGCTGTGTGGTGTAATAGAACAAGCCCTGACTTAACTGACCTACATTTTAACATAAACCTGGCTGCAAACTACATATAATTTAAAACAATTCACACGTCCTTTGAGCTCAGTATCATATATCAAATACGGAGTTTATGTGATGTGCTTGTTCCCTAGGATCATTTGGAGCTATAGGATGCATCTATTTATTCATTCATATAACAGGTGTTTATTGAATACCTACTACATGCCAAGATCTTTCTGAAAATGAAAAATACAAATGTAATGTCATGAGTCCCCTGATGGTAATTTGACAAGATATTATATCAAATTTCCAGCACTGAGAATAGTACTTTCCATTTCTAACATTTAGTATGATTTCCAATACTATATTAATAAATAATATTAGTACATAAATTTGAATGATACACTAATCACTCTGAAAAAAACGGTGAGAAAGGATACCAAACCAATAGAGGTTTTCATTTCACTTTTACTGTCTAATAGAGTAACATAATTACTCTGCCTAAAGGTGTTGGGGGGGGTGTGTGTAGTATGATTCCCTTAGAGCTATATTTAGTTGTTCAGTCAAATTTTTGTGCATAGATAATTAAGAAATGAGTGGGAAGTGAATTGGAGAACTAATGTGTCAACTATTTTAGAATGAAGGTATTATGAACAGGGGATTTGGGAATGGAGTGTACCAGGATAGGCAAGCAGAGTGCCCAGTCTATTAGTTTTGTGCTGAAAGGAAGCTCTCTTTCTTCTGTCTCCTTGCTGCTCTGAGTCGGTAATGCATTCTCCCTCCAGAAATGTCAGATTCAGAAGTTTAAGGATTTGATGACAGACTGTGGAGAAGAAAATCCAGGTAATAACATATCTGCTACATCCTAATTTTAGGCTTACCTGAAATATGGGTTCAACATAACTCCAAAGACTAACTCGAAATATGTGATTCAAAATCTTCAAAACATTTGTTTCTCACACTAAATTTTGAAATTATTTGATGTCACCATGTCGTATTTTTAACCAATATTGCTCAGTTTTATTGTTGGTTCTATGCCTGAATGCCTGGGAGACCATTTCTTATACTCTCATCAGCTTAGTAATCCATTTACAAATGGATACAATATTCAAAATAGACTCAAAGGGCCATGTTAAATTTAATACATTTTTGCATGGTACACTAAAATTTTTGCTTACTGCCTCATTTAAGAAAAAAATAATCTCAGCTGAGGACTAGCTTGATGATATAACGGAATTATTCAAGAAAATTTAAGTGCCAGCTCTGTCCCAGTAAGTTTTCAGAACTAAATAGATATCTGCATTTGGGCCAGACATTTTAATCCAAGAAATGTCCAGTATTCTTCGATGAGTTATAATTCAAAGAGACAAGCAGTTGTTTACAAACAGTGTGGTGTAGCTGATCTGAGCTGCAGTATGTTCTTGGTTTCTTGAGAAAAGCCAGAATATACACAACATTTTAAAAAAGAGGTTACTACACTTTATAGTTTGGTGGGAAAGCAGTGAAATGCACAGGATAGTGGCTGACCCATGGCCATAGAAAACTAGGTGGATCTGTAAGTGAAATGAACCTATCACAGTGTTGCAGCGGAGAGTTATGGAGACAATAATTATATTACAGACTGAAAGACTGCAATTACAGGAATTCATAATAGTATTGGGCTTCATAGTAGGATTAGAATTTTCTTCCCCTTTTTGCATATTTCCCTGGAAAATCTGTTTAAATAAAGGAGGGATATTCCACATTTTTCCAATTGCATTTAAACAAAGGGAAAAGAAGAGTGATTATCACCAAGATAGTGACATAGGAGTCTCCTGAATTTCCCTCCTCCAGTGAAGGCACAAAATATAGAGCTATATGTGGAGCAATTCCCTCTGAGAAAAATCCAGGAACTGTATTTGATTGACTCCTCCACATTGAACAACTGAGAAAATACTCACATGGAAACAAGTAGGAAAGACGAAGACACACTCTCCCTATAACGCCCACCCCAGACACAGTGCCTTAACGATGAGAAGGGAAACCCCAACACCCAGCTCCTCCCTGAGAAGCAAGGATTCGGACCACACATATAGCACCCCAATTTCAAAGGCTGCCACCCAGATGGGTCCCCATATCACCTAGCTCTGATAGCCAATGGGTCTTGCATTCATGTGTCCCACAGGACTATAGAAAACAAAGAAGCAGTTGTTGAGCACATCAACACTCCCTACGTTATTCCCCCCAGGCTCAGTGCAGAGGGAGCAGACAAAAAATACCCATCTCCCAGTTTTTCCCTGGAAGGGTTTGACTATGTACTTACCAGCTAATGCTGAGAATCCAGCTTCTAATTAGCCTGTGTCTAGGTGCTGATTGGGATCCTCCCTGGAGCCCAAAAGAGCCAAAAGGTACTAGCCCACATCCTGCCTCTATCTTGCTCCAAAAGTAAAACCAAATGTCCAGCTTCACCCTAGAAGGAACTTGTCCATACCTCTAATGCCTCAACATTTACAGCTGTCACCTGCAGGATGGTCACCCAAACTACCCATCTCTGATAGGCAACGGGGCTTGCATTCACAAGGCACACAGAATAATAGCAAACAAAGAAGCAGTTTTTAAATAGGTGCAGGAACAATCCCTGCAGCTACACACCTGAGCTCAGTATAGAGGGCACAGACAAAACTGCCCACTGCCCAGTTCCTCTCTGGAAAGAAGTTGACTGCATACTTTCCCAGCTGCTGCTAGAAGTTCCAGTTTCTAATCAGCCTGAATGGGAAACTTAAATGGGACCTTCCAGGGAACTGGAAGAAGCTAATGGGCCTGCTCTTTGCTGTCTCCCCCCTGATTTTCCTGACAGTAAAACCAACTCTCCAGCTTCTTTCCGGAAGGAGCCTGTCCACATATGTAGTATCCCTACTTTTGTGGCTGCCACCAGAGGCACTAGCTCTCTAATCACCTAGCCTTTGGTACTGATGGGCTTGGTAACCACTAGTCCCCAAGTATCACACAAAATAAACAGATGATAATATTAGGTCCCACACACATTTCCAGCAACAATTCCCCCTGGCTCAGCACAGACTGATTAAGCAAACACCCAGTTCCATTTTCTCCCTGATGGGGCCTAAACTGGCTATCTAACATCCTGACTCTCCCAGCTGCTGCCTAAGGTTGGACTTCCAGTTGACCTGCATGAGGAAGCTGAAGGAGCAGGCATTTAGTAGTCCATGCTTTCGGGACACTGATGCATCTTGGCACCTCCCGAACTAAGAACAAAGATGGTGGCTTGGACACCAACAGAGGTTTGAGTGGCAACCAGGAGCTCAGGCCAATTGATTAATAAGATCTGTCTCCTGCACAAAGCCACTCTGTCAGTACTACAAGAGGTGGCTCTTTTTTTTTTTTTTTTTTTTTTTGCCTTGGATGATTTTCAACCCAAAGGATGATCATGAATTTGTTACACACACACACACACACACACACACACACTTATAATAAGATCTAACTTTATTTTTTTTAATAAAATTTGTCAAAAGTTTGATAACACATTGTGTCGGCAAAGGTGTGGGGACACAGACTCCTTTATGGAGAACCATTAGGCAATGCTGATCAAGATTAAAAGTGCCCACACCCATTGACTGAACATTTCCACTTCTAGAAATTCTTCCTGTGTAAATACTCACACATGTGAACATAACAAATATACAGTATAAATTGCTGCATTGTTTTGGGGGGGGCGTTGTGGGGTTTTTTGTTTTTGTTTTTTTTGTGGTACGCAGGCCTCTCACTCTTGTGGCCTCTCCCGTTGCAGAGCACAGGCTCCGGACGCGCAGGCTCAGCGGCCATGGCTCACAGGCCCAGCGGCTCCGCGGCATGTGGGATTTTCCCAGACCGGGGCATGAACCCGTGTCCCCTGAATCAGCAGGCAGACTCTCAACCACTGCACCACCAGGGAATTCCCTCTTTTTGTTTTTTTTAATGGCCACACCGTATGACATATGTGGGATCTTATTTCCCCAACCAGGGATCGAACCCATGCCCCCTGCATTGGAAGCACAGAGTCCTAACTGCTGGACTGCCAGAGAAGTCCAAGAGGTGACTGTTTTATCTAATGCCCAGAAACCAACACAAAGAGTCAAGGAGAATAAACAAGGGGATATGTTCCAAACAAAAGAACAAGATAACTATCTAGAAACCTACCCTAATGAAATGGAGATAAGTGATTTACTCAATAAAGAGTTCAAAATAAAGGTCATAAAGAAGCTCACTGAGGCCAGGAGAACAATGTGTGAACAACTGAGAATTTCAACAAAGAGACAGAAAATACAAAAAGGCATCAGACAAAAAATCATAGAGCTGAAGAATACAAGAACTGAACTGAAAAAGTCAATGAGGAGTTCAACAGCAGACTAGAGTAAGCAGAAGAAAGGATCAGTTAATTCAAATACAAGGCAGTGGAAACCATGTTATCCTATTGTTAATATGACGGAAGAGTAGGAGTTCTGTTTTTTTCTTTTTTTCTTCTATCGGCAACCAAAATATGTTGATCAAATAAAACAAATCACTTTTAAACAGCTCTAATAACCATTATCTACATCTTGCTCCTTTATCATCTTCCCATTAGCACACTTAAACTTCTATATCATTTTACAGGAATATGCAAAACTTCTTTAAGCAATAGCATGTGTACCCAAGCAATTCCCTCTGATTGAAATATCCTTTTCTCAGTGTGTTTCTAATGGTCTTCATGAACAAGTACAAATTCTTTTTAATGGGCCATAGAAAACTATTTATTTTCTTGCTTCCAACATCCACCAGAGTATGTTCTCTTACTCCTCTCTATGTATGTTGCATCCTCTAGTCATTCTGTACATTATTAGATGTTTCTAGAATTCTCTTTACTTCCCACCTCCATGCTTTCATATATGATGTTCCAGCTGCCTGGAATGCCCTACATGCCACCTCCCACCCTGCCCCCAACACTTTAACATGGGCACATGTGTATGTGTGTGCGTGTGCGTGTGCCTGTGCACACGCGCGCACACACACACACACACACACACACTAATTTAAGCTAGATTTTCCCAAAGGCAAACCCTGAGAAAAAGATTTGAGTATGAGTAGTTTACATGTGTTCCCAAGAGGTAACACAATGTGATATAGTAGATGCTGTATCCCATGCATTTATGAACTGAAGAATGATAGCCTATGATAAAAAAATAATAAATTATTAATATTTGCTTAGTCTGCTTATGTTACTAACGTTTTCATATTCACCAGCTGGACTCAATTTTCACCTTTTTACTAAAAAATATACTTATAAATGACAAGCAAAAAAGTAGAGTTAACATTTTGCAAATTTCTAGCTCTGCTGTTCTTTTTTTTTTTTTGTTGTGCAGTATGTGGGCCTCTCACTGTTGCGGCCTCTCCTGTTGTGGAGCACAAGCTCCAGACGCGCAGGCTTAGTGGCCATGGCTCACGGTCCCAGCCGCTCCACGGCATGTGGGATCTTCCCGTGTCCCCTGCATCGGCAGGTGGACTCTCAACCACTGCGTCACCAGGGAAGCCCTCTGCAGTTCTTTTCAAGAAACCTGGAGTTGCTTGGCAAGCTTGTAAAAGAAGAACCTATTTAACATTAGTCTTTGTACTCTACAAGATTGATGTTACAAAACCAGCTGGCTCCCATCTCTACATAGTCCCAAATCATCTAATAGAGGAAATTAACTCCATAAAATTCTTCAGTGTCTGTTCTCAACTTCCATTTAAACCATTGATACTGTATCTTCTAACCAGTAGTTGAGTTGTGATTTTCTCAAAAATTCACTCTCTGGCATTCTCACTCTCCATCTTGACTCCTACTCATTGTGTGTATAGCTAAACCCCAAATGATAGAATGTAATGGCTGAAAGGGACTTGGGAGACTATACAGTTCAAATTTCTTGTTTCACTACTGAAACTGAGAGAGGATTAGTTTGCTCAAAGTCACTCAGCAGAGGAGGGGTGATATTAAAAATATTTAACAACTTGTACAGCTGGGTATCAAACAATCAAAGTGAGACATGAATCAATCAGAATAGGCACTGGTCACTGAGCACAGCCAAGCTAGTGCATGGAGAATAAATACAGATCCTTCCGCAGAAACCGTACCACATCTCAGTAGCTCACGATGCTGTAGATTATGCACCAGCAAAGCTAGTCCTCTTACCACCCCTCTTGTAGATACTTATATAATAAACTAAAACTGGTGTCTTTAACATGGGGCATTCCCTATTTTGTGCTTTTCTTCTTTTTTAAAAATTTATTTTAATGACGTATAGTTGATTTACAGTGTTCTGTTAATTTCCGCTGTACAGCAAAGTGATTCAGTTATACATATGTATAAATTCAGTTATATATATGTGTAAATATATGTATGTATATATAAACACACACATTCTTTTCTGTATTCTTTTTCATTATGTTTTATCACAGGATATTGAATAGAGTTCCCTCTGCTATACATTAGGGCTTTGTTGTTTATCCGTTCTATATGTAGTAGTTTGCATCTGCTAGTCCCAAACTCCCAATCCATCCTTCCCCCACCCTTCTTCTCCCTTGACAACCAGAAATCTGTTCTTTATGTCTATGAGTCTATTTCTTTTTCATAAATAAGTTCATTTGTGTCATATTTTAGATTCCACATATAAGTGATATCATATGGTATTTGTTTCTCTTTCTGACTTACTTCACTTAGTATGATAATCTCTAGGTCCATCAATGTTGCTGCAAATGACATTATTTCATTCTTTTTTTATGGCTGAGTAGTATCCCATTGCATATATGTACCACATCTTCTGTATCCATTCATCTGTTGATGAATATTTAGCTCGTTTCCATGTCTTGGCTATTATGAATAGTGCTTCTATGAACGTAGGGGTGCATTTTACTTTTCTTCTTAGTGAGAGAATAATCTAATGGTAAGAACCACCTGAACAGAAGTTTGTGTATACAAGTTGAAAGTGGTGTAGTGAGGAGTGTGGAAAGATACCTCTTTTTCAGTGCTTGTATCTTTCTGGCTCATTTCCAAACTGCAAAGAACATTCCTAACAGAAACTAATAAGTCTTTAAAGTAGAAATAAAAGCAAAAGCAAAAGAAAAAGAAGAAAAGAATGAAACAATGGTGTCTAAGTCAAAAAAAAGTAAGTTACTAACATTTTGTGCTCTTAACCAAATAAAGAAACAAATGGCATTTTTGGTTTTATCTTGTCTGTTTTCCACTTGTATATTCTTATTGATTTGTTGTGCCCATTGATAGAGACTGACATTTTCTAAATGTTTTTTCAATAAAAGGATAGAAGATGTAAAAACAAAAAAGTTGTAATCAAATAGTACATAATGACATGGAAGAGCAAATCAAAAAAGATGTATAAAATAATGAATAGCAGTGAAAATGGTTACCTTTATCAATAATGGGAATTAAATACTATTTCTGAAATTCTTTGAAATAATAACAAAATAAAAAAAAATAAAACTTTGTTTTATTTGTTTGAAATACCTCTGAAAATTTCTGAGAAATGAGCCTCACTGTGATCTTAACCTTGGTGTAGATTAATTTCTCTAAACATCTTCCAGCAGTTTAAAAAGTGTTTTAAAAAATAAAGTAGATACATCACAGCCTATTTTTGCATTAATGCTATAAAGTTTTAACTTGAAACTTAATGTGTAATTCTTTATTTTAATGCACCAATATTATCTTTAGAGGAGATCATTTTTGGAGCTCTCAGTGGAACATTAATTTTCATAGAGTTCTATATTATCAATTGTTAGCAGGAAATTCAGCCCAATGTAGCTTAGAAACAGTGATTACTTTCTGACTGGAAATAAGATTTGTTGTATTTAGAAATGATTCTTTCCCAATAGCGATTCTTTATCTTAGCAAAGCTAATTTCAGAATCTAAATGCTGGTGCCTTGTTTTCTCTAAGAAAGTTATACAGAAATTTTAAACTTTGATACTGAGTTTGATTGAGTTCTCATTTTTCACTTTGGCTAATATAGTTCCAGGTACTGATTCTATTAAAATTAATAAAAGTAATTATTTTTAAGTTTGTGTAAAAATTTCTACACATACACACACATATCATGTATATGCATTTTTTGGCATATAAAAGTGAAATGATTAGCTAGGAGGCCAGTAAAATATTTAAGACATCATAATGAGAGAAGCCTTGAATTGGTAGACATCCTTTTTGTTTGTAATCAATATCTCTAGTTAGATGATAGGCTTTTTGAGGTTAGAGAGCTCTGAAATGGTTTTCTATCACTTGGTTTCTCCTGCACCTGGCACAGTGGCTTGAATATTGACAGATTTTCAACAATAGTATCATGATTGAAATTACTGAGGTTGTTTAGCAAACAGGACTCTTCTGTGAAAATTAGAGATGGCACGTGCTAAATGTTCACACAGTGATGGGATTTATAGTAGTCTATTATTATTAATAATAATGTGATGCATTCTGTATTATAGAAATCTTGTTACTATTCAAACATATGTAAAAAGCTGAGACTACTCCAAAGAGAAATTCTAAATACATTGTGACAGAGAATTATATTTGAAATAGATCAATTTTTTTCATGGAATAGTGGATATAGTGTATGAATTTTGTACAAAATGTATCTTAGCATTTTCAGAAGAATGGTGTGTATCATTGAAAGATTCTTAGCATATTTATTTTGCATTGCTATGCATATTAAAGTGTAACTATGTAGAACAATAATCAATAGTATGGTGACATCCATATTTTTAATTCATGCCAGGATGCCTGGAAATGTTTTTTATTTAATATTGTACAGAAGTTAATAATGTATTATATGCATAAGTGTGCTCATCTGGAAATTATATTTAGCTTGAATTTCAACATAATCAAGAAGCTTAGCTTTGCAAAACACATGACTTCTCTAAGACTGTTGCGTAGAAAAATGTCTCACTCTTCTCAGACACCATCTTGTAGGGTCTGGAACATAAGACAAACATGAAAGTATCCAGGAAAAACTGCTTAGCATGATGATCTTCCTTTTTCTTATTTGCCCATATCAATTTTTTATCACAAAGTTTACATTTTTTATGTCCCAGTCATTTCTTGTGTTTTTAATCAGTAAAATAGAGAACAATAATTAAAAGTAGAAACATGAAAATGAATTTGGGATTAAGAGAAAGTCCTTTAATGAATTACACATAAGCATGGCTGCTGGAATGGGTCCATCTGGGATCTCTCAAAGGTCTATCAGCTTTTGGGGATGATTAGCACATTGTCTGCACCTTTGAAATATTGAACAACACGGACAATTTAATGTTTAAACTCAAAAACATCCTTCAGAGTTAGGGCGAAATTGCGAGAAAAGTAAAAGATAAATGGAAAACTTGATAAAGCATGACTATAAACTATGTAAGATGAATTTATGTAAATGAGCTTAATTTTTAAGAGAAATGATGTCACACACACACACACACACACACACACAAGGCTCTGGTAAAAAACAAAAAACTGGAATCAGTAGCTCATAGACAAATGGCTGACTACTGATTAATTGAGTAAACTCCCTCAAGTTTTCACTTTTGAAATGTAACTTCTGAAAACTGTATGTTAAAGCTAATCCTTTTTCTTCATTTTTTAGAATATGTATATACACACCCACAGAGAAATACATATATATATAGGTAGATACACACAGAGAGTGTGTACATTTTTATCCAAGATATCCCACTTAGATACTAAGATATCTTAGCCTTCAGCTGTGCCCTAAATTTCATCCTTGAGCCAATGGCTGAGCATGAAAGACTGGGCTTTATAATAGGGAACCTGAAAGAACTTTAATTACCTTGGTGTTATTTGAGTGCTACTATAGTTAATTTTCTCATATAACGATAAAAGCCATGACGAACTGTAACCTGCAGCTAACATGTTTTTATTAACTCCTTCTACAATTTTGATATTTCATTACAGATTTTGACACCTTATTTTGCCTGACCCTCTCTCTGTAATCAATCTTGATTTATTTCCATACACTGAGAAGAAATATATTCTATTTAATTTATATATTCCCTCTTTCCCCATAGAAACATTGCCTTTTTAGTTAACTCAGTGCATTCTGTTTTTACTCGGTGAGTGAGGTCTTCAGATAGGATCCTCAGATCAATCCAGTCGGTTGTGTTTATGTAACATTATTCCAACTTGGAAGCTTGTGAGATAACCAGCTATCTCTGACATTTCCCCATAATAGTATTATTTCTAACATTTTAAATACTGAATACTTAAACTAATTAAAGTGCTAACTAAATACCAAAAGTTGACTAGAATTCTATTAAAAATCTCTTTCAAAGTAGTTTTAAACTTATAAATTTCAAGTACATGCTATGTTTGTACCACAATTTGAATCATAGATTATACCCTAATTGATAAGGACAGAGTCATGTCAATATTTTAGTAATCATGGACCTAGTACAAATTCGATTTGTTAAAAGTAGGAGCGAGAGTCCATATGAATTTATGCAAAGATTTAGAAGGCGGGGTTTGATGGGGACCACAAGTAATTATTTTTGTTTAGTTATAGAAGTTACACATATAAAAATGTTCACATATATGCATATCTAAAGGTCCATACCTTGCTCTCTATTCATATATTGTTAACTCATTATCCCCTGCAACTCTAACCTAAGATCTCATCATTTAACCTTTTTTCCTTTTCCTTCCCGGTTAGTGTCTGCATTTCCAAGCCTTAATGCAATGTTTAGAGTCTACGATCTGGCCCTTCCTCCCTTTCTGGTTCATTTCCAAATGTCTGTCCCAGCCAAACTCATCCAAAAGTCATGTTTGAATCTCTTTCCTTAGCTAACTGGGTTTAATTTACTTGGTGAGGAAAAGCATAAAGTAACACATTTATAAAAATCCAACAGTGCAAAACTCAAAGGCCACCTATTCCAAGACACCTTCCTTACCTCATTAAAGAAAGTGGAATTTTCCTGCTCTGTTGTTCATTTCACTGAGATGACCTAGTAAATCTGCACTGCAGGAATTTGAATCATGCCTTCGTCAGGTAGCAGCTGTGGAAACCTGAACGGGTTTCTTTACTCACTTTGTCTCAACTTCTTCCTCATAAATTTGGACTGTGACTGTATTGCAGGTTTATAACCCCTTACCCAATTCTGAAATCCAAAACTCTTTAAAAAATAAGAGCTTAAAGGAAAAAAAAACAAGTTAAAAAAAGGATAATTCAGATGGGTGCAAATTCAAGGTGACCTAAGCTCTTTCAGAAGCAAAAGCTGACCTGAACTGACCTTATAATCTTTATCATACTTATTGAGAATATGCATGTTTTACTGAAGAAGTCCTAGTGTATTTTATTGCAGGTTGCTTTTCCAGGTCCTCCTGGACATGTTAAAACAACCTTTTTTGTATCCTCAATAGTGACATGTAAGTAAAATCTTTAGAAACCAATGAACTGCAGCCCTTAACAATTAGGCGGTGACAGTCCCAGCCCAGCCTAATTGTGTATATCCAGCATAGGCCTTCTGCCCAAGTTTTGCAGAACTTGTATATTAAATTTAAAATGAATTCTTCTGTTAGGTAGTTACTATCTTGGTAAGTGTGCCTTAATAACAATCTTGAGGAAAAGCAAATCTAATAGAGCCATAAGGGAATTTAACCTGAGCTTCTCTATTTAAGGATAAATACAGCATATGGGAAGTGATGTTCTCCATCAAAAAGGCTTTTCAAGTTAGGAGTAAAAAGTGAGTAGGAATAAGAACATTAGAACAAATATTAAGAAGTTCCAAGTTGAGGTTAATTTTGAAAATCATCCTTTTCTCAAATTTAGAGCATGAATTTCACTACAATTCTGACTAAACACTTCTCTTTTAAGCTCTCCTTAATATTCTTTCATCTCATATTAAAAGCTTCTCTGTTTTTTCTTGTACAAGCTGGATGGCATTTATATTGAGCCCATCCAAGTTACCACACATCAGTCAACACCTAAGTGGGGTGTAGGGGAACTCTACTAAAATGGGTCACAATTATCCAAGAATATACATATAGCATATGGCATTTTAAAAGCTTGGGGACTGTGGGGTAGTTGTACATTAAGACTCTTCATCCAAAGAGTTGAGGGCTTAGTTCCATAATTAGGGAAGTCCTAAATGCAGGGGCAGATGGAGTGGAAAAAAATAGAAAATCAGAGCCCATGTTCCCCTTAAGCACCCACAATTGAAAGCACCCAGCATCAGAGGTAAGCTCCCATATCCTTACAAAAGAAAAATATATATAACAGGTATATTCATCTGCTCAGGCTGCCATAAAATAATGCTACATACTGGGTGGCCTAAACAACACAAAGTTACTTTCTTATGGTTCTGGAGGGTGGAAGTTTAAGATCAAGATGGCTTCAGGGTTAGTTTCTGGTGGGAGTTCTTCACCTGGTTTGTAGACAGCAGCCTTCTCATTGCATCCTCACATAGCTTATTCTCTGTGTGCACAGAAAGAGAGGAATTTCTGTTGTCTCTTCCTTTTCTTATGACACCAGTCTTATTGAATTAAGGTTCCTTCCTCATGACCTCACTTAACTACTATTACCTCCAAGTCACATTGAGGGTTAGAGAGCCAACATATCAATTTAGAGGGGAAACAATTCAGTCCACCATATCAGGAAAAGATCCCTTGAAGGACATTGGTGATTTCTTACAGATACCCATTTTCTTTACCTTTCATAAAGAACTTTATTTCATTCAGAAATTCCCCCATTTTCATCATGCACATATGCTCCAACAAAAGCTGATCCCATTCTAAATTTCAGGATTTGACCAGATTGACTTTGGATAGAATAGAAATATAATTTATTATCCAAACTGTGACAATTTTAAGATTGAAAGGGGGCACTATCTAATTATGACAGAATAACAGCTAAAAACAGTTTGGGGAAAACTGAGATGTAAGGTCACCGTTTGTCATGCTTGGTTCAGGAACTGACCTATGGTCCAATTTGTGATGGGGTGTTTGTAAAGGTATTTGCTGGGTGTTTTAGGAAGATACTTTCTCATTATCCACCTTTGCGCAGTGTCTTCTGTCATGTAAAACTTTTAGCAGGTGCTATTATTTTGTTATCAAGGAAAGGAATGTCCTTGGGGTACTCACCAAAAAAACAGGAGGACTGATATCAACCCATAGGGTGTTATAGCCAGCAACTGGATACTGTGACACAGGGATACCCCCCCTTGACTTAGAGCCATTGCAGCCACTGTCCTTTTAGTCAAGACCACTGAGAAAATCATTTAACCATTTTTATACCTCATGCAGTAGAAGCTCTCCTGAATTTTCATCACACTCAACATTTCTCAGCCAGTGGCCTCACCTCATACAAATTTCTTTTGTTAACTGATCCTCCTATAACTCTTTTTAAAAATTTTTTTTAAATTAATTTTTTCATTTATTTTTATTTTTGGCTGTACTGGGTCTTCGTTGGTGCGTGCGGGCTTTTCTTTAGTTGTGGCGAGTGGGGGTCACTCCTCATTGTAGTGCATGGGTTTCTCATTGCTGTGGCTTCTCCCGTTGCAGATCATGGGCTCCAGGTGCACGGGCCTCAGCAGTTGTGGCACAGAGGCTCAGTAGTTGTGGCCTGCGGGCTCTAGAGCACAGGCTCAGTAGTTGTGGCACACGGGCTTAGTTGCTCCACGGCATGTGGGATCTTCCTGGACCAGGGCTCGAACATGTGTCCCCTGCACTAGCAGGCGGATTCTTAACCACTGTGCCACCAGGGAAGCCCACCCATAACTCTTTTACATTCTACTTTTCTCCCCTACTTGCTCCTCTCCATCACCCACAAAGTCCCTTGTGACTGCTTAATATTTGACTCCTTGTGATGATCTACAGAAAATTCTACTGGGTAAGGTGATGTCTCATGGTTCACTGATGGTTCATATTTAAAAGGTGATGGTGGTAAATATGGTGCAGAGTTTGCTATTATGACTCCCTTTTGATGTTGTTGAGGTCATACCTTCACCTATGGTGACTTCAGCCCAAGAGCTGAATTATACACTTTTAGAGGGGTTTGTACTTTAGCCAAGTACTGCCAATTTGATACTGATAGTAGATATGCTTTCAGAGCAGCTCATGATTTTGGAATGTTAGGGAAACAATGTGGCTTCCTTACTTCTGGCTGAAATAAAATTTAAAATGGCCCCTCTATTCAGGAATTATTGGAGGCAATCTGTTGCTTTAGCTACATTAAGACTCTGAGGTATTCTAAACTTGACTCTGGATGCTAAGGGAAATCGTCTTGATGATATTTTTGCAAGGAATATTACCCTTAAAGGAACCAACAACAGTCAAACCTTTGTCATAGTCAAAAGGAACATTTCTCCAAACAATAACTTAGGAAATCTGGCTAAATAACTCCAGCAATTGGCCTCAGAAAAGGAAAATTGAGATTGGAAATTCATCAGTTATTGGTTTGATGAAAAAAAATGAGCTCTGGTTTGAACAAAATAGCATTTAGGGTCCTACCAGAGACTAAAATTCCGACTCCTTACCACTGTACGTGCATTAAACCATTGGTCTACTGACAAAATGATTGCCTTCATTAATCAATATTGGTGGGGAAACATTAACAGGGCCACAAAAAGTGCCTACCTCACTTGTCCCACTTGTCCAAATACAACCCAGGAAGTCTGTTTGTAATGCTCCTGGACATTTTAAACTGCCTAATGGACCTTTCAAGTTCAGGCAATTGGATTTCACATAACTTCTTCTGTCTAATGGATATAAATATATTTTAGTCATGGACTGTATGCTTTCACACTGGACAAAAGCCTTCCCTGGAAGACAAGCTATTGCCTCTTCTGTGACAAAAGTCCTTTAGGAAAAGATTATCCTTACCTGGGGAAGCCCTTGTGAACATCACAGTGATTGAGGAACCCATTTTAATGGCCAGGTGCTTTAAGTTTATGCCATTTGGCTGGTTTTATAACACTTTCACTGTACTTACCACCCTCAATTCTCTGGTTTAGTCAAATGCACTAAGGACATTTTTAAGACTCAATTGGCAAAATTTGTAGAAGCCTTCCAAATACCTAGGCCAAAAGCAGTGTCACTGATCCTTCTAAATCTCAGAACCATTCCTTTTGGAACTCATAAACTCACTCTTTGAGATAGTTTCTGGATGCCCAGTGCACTTGGCTCCTGCATTTTTTGATCCACAGCTAATAAAGGGAGAAGTGCTCCAATATTGCAAAGGCCTAATTGCTTCTATTAAAAATAACTGTGCTTTGGTGGAGCAATCTTTTCACCATGAGCTCTTGGGAGACAAAGATCTTAAGCATCACACCTTGTAATCTGGATATTTCGTCTACTGGAAAAAAACCCTCCAGAAAGACTCTCTTAAACTTCACTGAAAAGGCCCCATTCAAATACTGCTAACCAACCCTTCCTCTGCCAAGTTCCAAGGAATAAACTCTTGGATTCATGCAACACACCTAAGGAAAGTGTGGAACCCTGACTGGACCTACGTAACATCCGGTGACCTGAAAATAAAGATTTTCTGGAATTAAAGCAGATGACATCTGATGAGACAGCTTTCTTAAGATATCCAGACCAGGCCTGTTGGAAGTTTGTCATTAAACCTTTGATGATGACATAATGCTTCAGATGATCTCCAGTGTCTATGATCTTGATAACATATGGACTTCAGACAAAAAGCGCCTGAGAACTCTTCTTCCTACCCCTCCTTGTTACTGGAATGTGACCTTAACAGGTTTCCAATTTGTGTGTTTTCCCTCCAACATGGGACATTACACCCAACAAAGTTCCTTCCTGGAACTGAGGGATAAAAAGCCACTGAAACTAGAAAACCTGACTCTTGATCAGAGATGATTTCAGAGAAAGATCTTGATCAAAAGAAGGAAATATAAAATTAATAAACAGAAACCTCAATTAAATAGATTTGGAAGAACAGAACGGGGAGCTCCTATGCCCTGTCACAACAGCAGAAACCAGCAGGAAGAAGAAAGACTCCTCTTATTTCCTGTCAAATACTCAGCCAATGAAAAGCCTTGGACTCTTTGTTTATTGCAGCCCTCCCATGTTTTTTTTTGTTTTGTTTTTGTTTTTGTTTTTGTTTTTTGCCATTCTGTAAAAGTGTTTTCCTTCCTTTGCTGTGTGGGAACTTGCCCATGGCTCACCATTGTTGTTGACTCTGAACTGCAATTCTCAACTGATCCTGAATAAACCCATCTTTGCTGAAGAAATATCAGGCAACCCATTTATTTCAGGTCAACAATAGGAAGTACAAGATCATTTTAGAAAATATGCCTAACATTGTAATTGGTAACTCTTACAAAGACAATTAACTGTGGCTGCTCTCTAAGATTTAGTTCACAAAAGACAACATAAGCATAGTTGGAAGCATAGTGTTTTAGACTACTGACTATAGAACAAGCAAATGATAACATTTTGAATTCAACTTATAGTAATATTCTTTACTCTCTTCTAAGTAATTCTGAGTGGGAACAGACTAAAAGTTAAAAAAAAAAAAAATTCAGAGAATTTTAAAACTTTTGCCAGACATGAGAGAGACAGATACACCTACCTATCTCTCGGCATCCATTCTCTATTTCTTCCTTTTAATTGATGAGTCTCCCACCAGAGTTTAAATTCAGCACATAGCCAGAGCCTGCATTTCACAATTTTCCTTGCAGTTATGAGCAGTCACATAAATGAATTCAGGCCAATTGGGGGTGGACAGAAATGACATGTTCACTTTCAGGCCTTGGCATTAAAATATCATGTATGAGTATGATACTGTGATTTATAATAAGAAATATGTATTTGGTCTTTGTGGCACAGAGCTCCTAAAGCCCTTAGAATTTCCTAAGTGATGAGAGTGATAAAAGTATCTCTTGTTATGTTAATGAGATGACTTTTGAGCCCACCCAGGGATGGGGGCTGGTCGCCAGGAGAACAAACCAAGGGATCAGAGAGTTGGAACTTTTAGCCCCATCCTCCTGAACCTCTAGTGAAAAGAGAGAGGCTGGAGGTTGGATCAATGACCAGTGGCCAATGATTTAATCAATCGTGCCTATGTAATGAAGTCTCCATAAAAACCCAAAAGGATGAGGTTTGGAGATCTTTTGTGTTGAGAAACAGGTGGAGGTGCTGGGAGAGTGGCCTGCTTGGAGACAGCATGGAAGCTCATCCTTTCTTTTGCCCTATGCAGCTCTTCCATGTGGCTGTTTTGAGTTATATCTTTTTATAATAAACCAATAATGTAATAAGTGAAATGTTTCTCTGAGTTCTGTGAGCGCTCTAGCAAATTATTCAAACCCATGGAGAGGCTTGTAGAAATCGGCAGTCTATAGCCAGCTGGTCAGAAGCACAGGTGACATCCTGGATTTCTGATTGTTTCTGAGGGGGTGGGGACAGTCCTGTGGGATCTGATGCTATGACCAGGTAGACAGTAGGAGGAGGATTGAGTTGAATTGTGAGACACTCAGCTGGTGTCTGAGAATTGCTTGATTATGTAGGGGGAACAAACCCTCACATTGAAAGTGGGCACAGAATATTAATTAGGTAGCCCATTCTCTCTTTTTCCTTGCTGTGGGCTGGCATGAGAACATGACCGGATTCATTCTCAGTGATGCAGAAGGGGATAATGACCTATGTGATGAAGACGCAACAAGCCAAACCCTTGACTGAATTTGTGGAGCGATGCTGAAATACCAACCCATTTTTATCAGCAACCAGATTTTTTTTTTTTTGATACCAGGTTAGCCTTCAGTCTACCTTATATACTCAGTAATATTCATTGCCATTTTAGTGCAAATATCCAAATGTTTGCATATAGTAAACTAATCATGCTTTTACCCTTATGCTTTAATTTTCTGTCCAACAGAAGATGAAATGCAGTCTTTTCTAAAATATTAATCCCAAAAATGAGGTCCAAGGAGACACACATATACACACACATGAACACGCACACACATACACACACACACACACACACGAAAAGAATACAACAAATAAACCTTAACTATTTTCTTTTGCATAGGAAAATCTTCACTAAATATATCTAATAATAATTTTCTCCTCTGAGTCTACCTGTAAGACAACTTTAATTTCCACAATCATGAGGCACAGGACATTAACAGAGATCTCCTTTATCATGGGGTTTATGAAGATCTGTCTGATTTACACATTTATTTCCAGGATAGGCTTTCTGAAATCCAAATTGTAAGGAAGTTTTGGAAAACATTTAACCTTCATGAGGCATCTGAAAATAATTGCTCGTGAGAATGATAAGCTTGGACCCTCCAGAGGTACTGTATCAATGCTCATATTCATTCTTTCCATTTTCATGTTCACATGAAATTCGTAGGGAACAAAATCTTCAATTTCTGGTGGGCAACGGTGATGTAAGCATGCTGAAACTTGACTGGGCGAGCTGTACTTGAAAACTTGAATCTCAATATCTACATTGAGTTAAAAAACAAACTTCAAATTGCAAAGGGAAATTTTTTCTGTTTCATTAATTTTATAGTGAATGGTAATTTCTCACATATTTCACCCTACTGAATATGTTTGTTCATTAGCACAAAAATGATAATTCATATAATGTTCATCTAGGTGAGTACTCAATTTTTATGTGCAGCCATGGTGCATTTAAAAAATTTATTTAACATTTTAAAAATGAGTTTCAACCATATCATTGATTTCTTCTGTCACTTGGAAGCCATACAAAGACCAAGGATAAGCTAGGTAACCTGATTTAACAAGAACAAGTAAATATTCAAGTTGGAAGAAATATATTCACATATGATTTTATACACAAACACATATGCATGCATATACATGTATATGAATGTAACTATATATGGATATGTGTTTATATATATGTATATATATTACCTATGCAATTGATAATATACAATAGGTATCTATCTATACATATACCTATTTGTATATTATCAAATGCATGGGCCATGCAACAACATTCATGGCAGAAAAAAAAATGTTATTATTAATCCTAAACTTCTAAGCTTCTTCAAAATGTCAACTATTGTGACAGGCTACTAGTGTTTCTGATATAAAATAAATAATCTTCAACTTCAAAGAGTTTTTTTTTTAATTTTAGAAGGCATTTAATTTTAATTCAGAACATTAAAAATGTTTATAACCCAGTATAATAACAGCTATCATACTGGGCATACAAAATTTCCAGTAAGAGGCACTTAACCAGGTCTCATGTGGGAAAAAGTAGAAGGGGTAAGATTTTTAAAGCGGATAATTTTGAGATTGTCTTGAATTGCAAAGAGGAGATAGAGAAATACACACCTCAGCTGTTTCAACATATTAAAGAAATGTCTGTGCAGAAGACAGAGCAAAGAGGGGGTTGCATGTAGATTGACACGTGTGGAGAATACTGTGTAAATGAGGTCATGGCCATTTTGAGGACCAGATGTTCCTATTCGACCCCCAGGATCTCTCAGTTTCCATCCTCACAACATGTTTTGATCATACAAATAGCCATCATAATTAAGAGGATTATTTTGTATTTTTTTAAAAACTGAACCAAAAACTACTTTGATGGGGGACAGGGGTGGGCAGAATGGGATGAAGTTTTTAACAGGAAGTATTATTCTCCTCAAAAATATTTTACTTGTTCAATGTATCATAATTATGATAGTGCCAGTATAAAGAGATAAATATGTCTTTTACTTTGAAGAGGATATGCCAGACTCGAAGAACGTTTGTTAATAAAATTATGCATTTAAAAATTTCCTGTGATTTTTAGTTTATTTGCTTCTTCACATCCTAGTGTGTAAAACATAGAGACATGACTCCTAAATGTTTTCGTAAATGTTTACGTAAATGTAAATGTTTATGCTGGGAGTATTTGAAATTCACTAAAGTCCACTGCAAATTATAAATACAATTTCCACTTTAAATTGCAAAGTATTTTTCTTAAGTAATGATTTTCCACAAGTCTGTTTTCCCATTCATAGATTTTGCTTTCAATTGCATTCCAGGGAATTGCCCCTTTACCCTCAAAATTTGATTTATATTTATAGATTGAATGTCATATGGCAGAGTAATATAACAAAAATAAGCAGTTTTCAATTTATTTGCTCATATTTGTAAATATTATTTGTCATGCAATTCAAACCTCATGTAGCAAATTGCCTTTTAATGGTCTACCTTATAAACAGGTGAAGTGTGCAGAGTTACAGGGATTTGTTGTTGTTGTTGTTGTTGTTTTGTTTTGTTTTGTGGTGCGTGGGCCTCTCACTGTTGTGGCCTCTCCTGTTGCGGAGCACAGGCTCCGGACGCGCAGGCTCAGCGGCCATGGCTCACAGGCCCAGCCTCCCCGCGGCACGTGGGATCTTCCTGGACCGGGTCACGAACCCGTGTCCCCTGCATCGGCAGGCGGACTCTCAACCACTGCGCCACCAGGGAAGCCCCGACAAGGATTTTTAATAGCTTTGCCTGTGGCATCTTTTGGCAAAGAATGAATTGCACAGCTGCCTTTTTTTTTTTTTTTTAAAGTTAGATATTGCAGGAACCTAGATTTTCTATACAACTAAAATAATTAAAAATAAGAGTCATAACAGTAACTTATTATTACCTCCATTAAAGCAAAAACAACCAATGCTGTGCATAAAAATAAAATGATTTTGAGCCAAATATCAAAATAAGGTCACATACAGGGTGTAATCTTTGGGTAAGTTAAGTGCCCAGGTTGTTTGGCTACACCTAGGCACATTCTACCACTTTTCTTTTACTCTTTTTGAATTTTACTTCTGTCATGAGCAATGCTTGAACATCAGTTGATTACTTTGGATAATAAGGAGAGGCAGTAACATAGTAACATAGTTGTCACAAAAGTCTCAGTGCAGGTTTAAGCTTTAATAACTTTAGAAGTATAAACACCATAACCTGAAAAAAAGAAAAGTTGATATTTAAGTTTCTTGAATATTCATTTTCTTTAGTAAATTTTAATATCAAAATTCTATTTTTATTATCATTATTTGTTTGTGGGCCTAAGATTTGAAGATAGTGACACTGACTAAAATATAATAAAACACTTCTATTTCAAAATCTAAAACTTTCTGTTCTTATCTTTCACAACTTATAGACCTAGATTTGGATCTTAATTCTGCTACTATTTGTAGAAATTTGGAGAAGATACCATTTATCTCAGATGAAAAAAATAAACTAGTAATACTGCCTTGCAGGGTTCCTGTGAAAATTCATAAAAATATATATGCAGTTTCTACAATAGGACCTGCAACTTGGTCAATGCTACTTAACTCTGGGCATTATAATTACTTTTGCAAATTATTCATTTGGTTTTCTTTTATTTAAAACACGATACATGAATAAGACCAAGTAAGAAGATAGTAACATGTAAGTGGAGCCCACAATGAAAGATATTATTCAATTAATATGACATTTCTAATTATCAACGACACTATGTTTTTTTAAGCACAGCCCACATTTTGATAACTACTAAGTCAATCAATTTAACTTCCACTCTACTCTTTATCACAACTGAATATGGTACAGAAAGGTGATTAGAATTCCCGTTTGAAGATTAGGCAAAATTAAATTGCATTATTTGATCTAACAATAACTGTGTGTCTATGGGCAAATTTCTTAATCCACAATCGCCAAATCTCAATTTCTTCAACTGTAGTATATGCTCAGTTCAAAGCTAACCCCAAACATTTATGCAATCCAGACCTTTGTAATTTGGAAGAAATTCTCTCAATCAGCCTAATTCATATACAGTGTGAAGTCCAAGGCCCTTCCCAGGGTTTTCACGTATTCCCAGACTCTGAAGTGACTCGTATCTTCTGTTCCAAAAAAATCTGTCTTTTGCCACAAGAACATTAACACTCAAAAAGCATGGGCTTTTTCTGTTCTGTTGGCTGTTGTTATTGCCAGTGTCTCAAACTCTGTAAATCAATAATACAATTTTTGTTGCATGATATAATTAACACATGTACTCTTCTTATTTAAACTTTCTGCTGTTCAAAATAAAAATAATCATTATGGAGTTTCTCAACTTTTAACAGTATAACTGGCAAAGGACGTCTTCTCCTGTCCTTCTATCACCAGAAAGTCAGCAGCTCAGAGATTTATTTTCTCACGGTTATGGTTTGTCCTCCCACATCTTAGAAGGCAAGAGAATGTGTAGTCCTTTTTAGAATTAAAAAAAAACACTTTGTCTTCCTTTAGATATGTTGTTTAAAAAAAGTGTGTGAGTTGGGGGGAGACTGTATATAAAATGTTAAACACATTGCTTGGGTGCATAGTAAGTTCTCAATAAAAATAATTTCCCATGAAACGGAGTTCCATACACACATCAGTCTCTTTTGTCATGTAGAGATAGAAGAATCTGTGTGATACTAGAGTTCATGAAATTGGCACTCATTTTATAGATGAGGGAACTGAGGATTGGGGAGATTAATTAATTTGCCCATGGACACACAGCTTGTAAGGTATAGATAGAACTAAGACTGAAAATCAAGATGAACTATTCTGTCAATGACCAATGGCTATAAAAGTTGGTAAATGCTCACTCAATCTGATGCTAATCATAACAGAGACCAGAAACCACTCAATGCCAGTGAACCACGATTAGAGAAGCATGGCTTGTTCAAGAATTTCTTAGAGTTCTTTTTGCTTTTGGAGGGGACCGTGAATATTGGATTACTCTTTACAAAATGTGTTAAAAATACTGATGTAGAAGTTTTACTGTCTCCCAGCCTTAAACATGTAGAAACTTTCTCAACCTTTATTTTCCCTGTTTTGTTCCTTCAAAGTCAAAGCCAAATGCAGTTATTGATGTGAAGAAACATAATTGAACAGAGGAAGACTGGATTTAGCTTAAAAGAAATTGAGATACCATCTCCTCACATCCTTTTGGAACAGGTTTCTTTTGAGTTGGGTAATTATTTGTTGTCACGGTGCTGTTCGGCACATTGTAGGATGTTTAGTGATACCCCTGGCCTCCACCCACTGGATGTCGGTAGCACCTCCTCATTTGTGACAACAGAAAATGTCTCCAAAAATGTTGGCAAATGTCTTTGGGGAAAGAAAATGGTGAACAAATGCTTTTAGATTATCAATCAAGACATAATCCTAAACTGCTGTTCATAATTAGTTGTGTATCAGAATAATCAGAAAAAAACTTGTTCAAACATCCCTAGCTGGGGTCCACATTGGGAGATTCTGATTGCACAGGTCTGCTGTGGGTCAGGCAGTCACTTTTATACTAAATCCCCAGGTGATTTGAGCACACATGAAAGATCTAGAAACACTACCATGGAGAACAGGGAACATGCAGCTCTGCTATTACAGGGACAGAAAAATAGACTCTCTGTAGTAAAAACATCACAAGAAGTCTGGCTTGGTTACTCCATATTATCAAGGACACCTGAGTTTGGGAGATATTTGAGTCACCAAAGGAGTCTGGGGACTATTGATGTACACATTAATGAGGATGGAGAGAAAATTTAAGCTAACTCATCTATTCTCAGAGAGTCCATTTCAGGCTGGACCCAGTATTGTGGCATAGAATCCCTGTCTAGGAATGAGGTTACAATGAATCAGCCTAGGATTCACATTTAGGGCTTTATTCCCCTTCAGTTAGCTTACAGGCAGAATGGCAAAGTGGTCAAAAGCTTGAGACTTAACTATATTTGATTTCAGGCTGTACCATTTCCCTAGCTGAATAAACTTACATAAGTTGCTTGATCTCTTTCTAAACCTGTTTTCTCATTTATTTATAAAATGAGGAGAATTATAGTTCTCTGTGGTTGACAGAATAATGTTCCACCAAATATGTTGACATCTTAATTCCCAGAGCCTCTGAATATGTTACTTAAATGGTAAAAGAGACTTTGTAGATGTAATTAAGAACCCTGAGATGGGAGATTATACTGGATTATTTGGGTAGGTCCAATGCAATCGTAAGCATTCTTATAAGAGGGAGATATGACTACAGAAGAGGAAAAGGTGATGTGACAATGGAGTCAGATATTAGGGTGATGTGGCTAGAAGCCAAGGAATGCCAGTGCCCTCTAGATGTTGGGAGACACAAGGAAAGGATTGTCTCCTGGAGCCTCCAGAAGGAGCTGGCCTTGCTAAAATCTTGATTTTAACCTCATATGACTCACTTAAACTTTCTCACCTCTAGTACTACAAGAGAATAAATTTGTGTGGTTTTTAGGCCATTAAGATCATGGTAATTTGTTAGAGCAGCAACAGGAAACTAATACATTATCTCTCAGGGTTTCTATGAAGATTGAGTTAATACATGTAAAGCATTTAGAGGATTCTGTCACACAAAGAGTCAATGTGTTCGCTCTTATTATCTATTATATACTGTATGTCTCTAAATCACAACTTTGTTTTAAATAAGCTCTTATTATTAACATATTCCATAACGGTTTCTCAATAAACATGTCAATGATTTCATGGAGGAACTGATACTGTTCTACAAGTTCCAGTACCCCTAGAGCTTCTAAGATTGGAAAAACTTTGATCCAAATTGTATTATGCCCACTTTTCATCTGGATGGAGATAGTTTCACTCTGAGATAGTAGGATGCCATTGTTAAGAGTTGTAGGGCCACACATGACCAAAAGTTTAAATTTATTGATGAAACCCATAACTTATATTCTTGGGTTCCTAATTCCAAACTATAAGAATAAGTTCTATGTGTAGATTCTTATTATTTTGCTTAAAAATATAGCTGGTTAGAAATTATATTGAGAACTTTTTTCTTTCTTAAAATTGATACCATGTTTTGGCTTTCAAAAGCAAAGGTAGCCATGTAAACAAATCACACACATTATAAGTAGAAGACAAGATAGCTACCTACCCTTCTGTCTATACAACGAAGACCACTTGATTTGTGATCTTTGAAATTCTAGACCTTTCTAGGTTCATAAAATAGTTCCACTAACATCTTTATAATATGCTCAATTAAAAAAAAACTTTTGCCTATAGCATTTTATTTGCATCATTATCTATGAGTTAGGTAATGAATGTACTTACTATTAGTCCCATTTTATACATAAAAACGTTGAGGCAAAGGGGATTTAATGATATGCCTCATGCTACCTCCTTATGCAATAGTAGAACAGGCTATACGTTCGATCTTCAGACTGCTAATTTAGCATTTTAAACATTTTTGGTATAATTGGTTAGATTTTCAGGGTCAAGAAGAATAGGCACATTAGTATAACTTCTATGGATCTAGTGCAAGGAAACAGAGATGGAAGGTAGAAGATGCATGGCTCTACTGGTACCATCAACACAGTTCTCAGTCTCAAAGTACAGAACAAGAAGAGACTTCACAAAGCTCCAGGGAAGCTCTTTAGCACTGTGTTCACTGAGAGACCACACCATCTCGCCTTGCCTATGTTCTTTACACAAAGAATTTCCAATGATTGTTTTCTGGTGCTCTTTATTATGAGCTCCATATTCTCCCAGCAACAACCTGAGAGAACACTGATATGATGGTGCTTAAGCCATAGCTTGTCACCTGTGGCTTGTGCCTGTCCTCAGGACAATCAATTGTGGCTTTGGTAGTCGAGAGGCTTATTTTCAGGATTCTAGTTCTATTAGACCTCTAATGAAGGCCACTATCCAAGGGTGACATCATATGTGTCTATTGTGCCCATTACATAGCAGGCACCAAGGATGAAAGCACACTTACCTCACTCTGCTCAGATCTTTACTGCTTTACACTGTGCCACTGATTTACGGTACATAAATATTCTCATACTTAGATCAACTGAAAATGAGAAAGATTCTATTCTGTTGTAGAACATGCATTATTGTCATTTAAAATATGATTAAGCAGTGTATTTTTAAAACATTTTATACAAGATAAAATGAACTTTAAAAATAAGGTGAAAATACTCTTAGTATTCCATAAAGATGTCAGATTTAATGCATAACCTTTCTGACTTTTTGATAACTGTGTCATGTCTACTGCTGGTAATTATCAAATAAAGTGAAGAACTTAACCTTCTTAGTATAATTATAGAAACAAAGTGATACCTATGTCAGCAGATCTATTATTTGATAGCTCACACCCTCAAATTCTTTAAAGCAACCATAAAAGGGAAATTTGATATTTCTTTTTTTGTTGGTTCTTACTTTTTGGTTTAATCATAACAATGTACATCAGAAGGATTTTGCATTTTTAAGGGAAATATTAAATATTCATTGAGAGGATTTTCTTCATTTATAAAGGATTACTCAATACACTGTCATGACAATTTCACAGAATGAAAGACATCGCTTTAACTAATCAAACATAGTCACCCACATCAAGTGCCCACAGTTCAGAATCACCCCCTTTTAACTCACCACTTCTCACTCTTTCTTCTCTCCTTCCCTGGTGGCAGTCCTTTAAAAACATAATCCAGAAGCCTGTGTTCTGGATGTTAATGTGTGCTCTGGGAAATTCTGCCACCAATTATTGTTTTCATCTCATATTTTGAATCCCTCATTCCACTGCCTTCCTACTCTAAACTGAAGAACAGAATTACCCTTTTGATCTCTGTTTCTCAAGGGACACAACGACAGCACCATTTGTAGGAGTCAGAGTTAAGTCTTCAGCCATGGGGTAAACACTGGACCATTTTAAATATCACTTATCTGGACTCATTCTTACATTTAATTTAAAATTTGGTTCATTTTAAACTTTACCTGAAAAAAGAAAGGAGCAAATATACTTGATTATTTTTTTCTGATTTAGAAGATCCTTAGCATGCCCGCCATATTTTCTGAGCTTTTGAGTTTTCTATCATAAAATGAATTATCTTTCACCTAATGCATATTTAGTTTTTATAAAATCAGCCATGATCAAACGAAACTTTGCTACTGAGTTATACATGCAGAAAATTTTGAAGCTTCATTTCTTCCATGGATGCATCAGAAGCAGTGCTGCACAGTGGTTAGCTAAGAGCTTGGATTCTGGGGAAAGATGGCTGTGTTTATATTCTTCCTTGGATGATGTACTAGCTGCATGACCTCAAGCAAGTTGCTTAAGATTTCAGAGGTCACATTTGTATCTCAGAGATAATGTCTACAGTTTAATTCAGCAAATATTACACTTTAAAACAGAAGCACAATATAATACTAATGGAGTATCAGTTTAAGTAAGGTTGGCTTAAGGATTGTTGCTTAAGTGAGAGCTGTAGGTCTATGAAGTTTGGGTATAAAACAGCAAGTTTTCATTTCCTGTGAGACTTTTCAATGTTTTAAAAGTCCATGGGCTTCCCTGGTGGCGCAGTGGTTGAGAGTCCGCCTGCCGATGCAGGGGACATGGGTTCGAGCCCTGGTCTGGGAAGATCCCACATGCCACGGAGCAGCTAGGCCCGTGAGCCACAACTACTGAGCCTGCGCGTCTGGAGCCTGTGCTCCGCAACGGGAGAGGCCGCGATAGTGAGAGGCCCGCGCACCGCGATGAAGAGTGGCCCCCACTTGCCACAACTAGAGAAAGCCCTCGCACAGAAACGAAGACCCAACACAGCACAAATAAATAAATAAAAATAAAATTAAAATAAAAAAAAAATCTTAAAAGTCCAAATTAACATGAAATATTTTGAATTATAAATGTCATAAATTATATACAGAAATCAGCATTTGTTCTTCATTTCCATACCAGTCTATAAAATTAACATTTGGCATCTGTTTCATATTAGATAAATCTTTACATTCAGGCATTTTTCAAGGAACTAGAAGTACTTACCTGCTTAAATTATCCCACTGTCATTTTTTCAACTAAAAGTGGTTTCCAAACATTTAATGAGTTTTTTGACAATAAGCACCTGAAACATAAATCAAACAAATATTATTTAGACTTTATGGTATTCACTATTGTTGCAAAAGATATTAGTACGTTGAGGTGTTTTCTGTCATTTCTTTTTACTAATGAATTCTTGGGGGGCTCCCATGTTTGCCTGAATGCACATGTAAGTTAACCGAGAGCCTGCGGTATTAAAGATAAATTTAAATGCATTTTTTTGGTTTTATTTTATTTTTAACACTAACATGCATTTCTGTAAGAAAAGAGAGTTAACAGTTTTCTTCACTCCAAGTAATGAGTCAATATCTACACAAGTTTTGCTACAAGTAGTTCTTGAAATTATAGATTTCTTGAATTGGAGGAAATTTTGCTAATTAACAACTCTTACTCCTTAGTTCTATAGATTGAAATATTAAAGCTTAAAGAATTAGAGAAGGGCTTCCCTGGTGGTGCAGTGGTTGAGAGTCAGCCTGCCAATGCAGGCGACACGGATTCGTGACCCGGTCCAGGAAGATCCCACATGCCACGGAGCGGCTGGGCCCGTGAGCCATGGCCGCTGAGCCTGCGCGTCCGGAGTCTGTGCTCCGCAACCGGAAAGGCCACAACAGTGAGAGGCCCTCGTAACGCAAAAAAAAAAAAACAAAAACAAAAACAAAATTAGAGAGAATTTCCGAGAATCAAAATCTATCCTAGATTCAGTCTGTGATCTGAATGTATCATTTTCTGTCTCTCTCTCTCTCCCCACCCCTCCTCTTTTTTTTTAACTAATTTTGCTCCAATATTTTTTACATGTTCTTCCACCCTAAATAATTTATTTCCTCTAGAGAATAATATTTACTTTCTGCTGTTTGAGTACATTTCAAGTTATCCATTGTGTAAATGGATTTAAGAAAACTCCATTCTCATCAAAAGTTACTTAATGAATGCAGTCTTCCAGTCCCTTTAACGCTAGCAGTCTAAAACTGACATCAACTAGATTTACTGTTACTCAGAAAGAAAGGGGGGAAAGACTTCTAAAATTTAAAGTACTGCTCTTGTAGATTTTAAAAATGCTGTCTCTGCTGCCAAGAAGTTTTATATTTCAGATGATTTACCTTTGAGAACATCTGAGGATCAATAAGAGGGTTGAAGGAGAAGAAAATGAGTAAAATAGGAAAGAAAAAGAAAACTAAATGAAACATTGTAGAAAAACAAAAAGATATGTGGTATGAGAAGAAAATAAACCATGGACTGATGAAAGAGAGAGGCTTTAAATACCAAAGGTGAGAGACCTGTTCTTCTGAATTAAAAAAATTAGACAAACATGACTTGAGGGAACAGCTCACATATTTTCTCCATCATAAAAAAAAAGCAAGTCATGACATTTTCAGTCAGGTTATGAAGTGAACACATCTCCCAAATGATAATATAAGCATATTTGTAGTCCTGATAGTGGAAGCAGTAAAGAAATAAACAGTTGTTTCCAGGGAATCGTAGGCTGTCCCCTACACACCAGCATTGCATCTTTTCTAGCCACATTCCTAACAACTTTCTCAGAAGGACCATTTCAAAAGTAGCTATTTTTAAAAAAAATAAAGTCCCAAAGGTGGGCATATCTTCATCTTTCATAATGTGTACATTCTAATATCTTCTTCAGAAAACTTTCCAGACCAGTAGTACTTGATGTTCTGCTTCTGGGATTTAGTTTCCCTACCCTTACTTTATATTATATTAGCCTCTATTGAATCAAAGCTAATAATATAATGGTTCAATGTGTAATTTTACAAGTTGCAACAATGTTGAGGTTCAGTTGTCTGATCAGTCATGTTGGAAATATTTTAAAATATAACCATCAGTGTCTTGTGAGTGTAGGAAATGAGCACTCATAAACTGCTGGCGGATAAATCAGTACGCTTTTCTGAAGGACATTTTTTATTTATTATATGTTAATTTCATTAAAATACATCAAATTTGTGTGTAGACAGCTAAGTAAGCTCATGCTTTGGACCTATATAATGGTGCTATAAATGGACAGATTGACAGAAAACATTAAAATGAGAATACAAAAGATATCCTTATTGGACTTCAAAACAATAGATATGTCCAGAGTTTAAGGACAGGACCAAAATGTAGAACTATGAGTGGAGCTAGAACTGCACACCTGCTTGAGTTTGAATTTGAAAGGAGGCACTGGCAGTCAGGAATGGGATGTAAAAGAGATTGCCATGGGAGTAGACAAAAAGAAGTTTAGGTTCAGGAAATGCTATGAAGAGAACAACTTGCAACAACTGCCTCTCTTTTTTTCCTGTTTTCCTACAGGCATCTTTAACTAGGTTCATTTCACAGATTAAGTGTAACACATGTTAAAGTGAAAGCAGTAAAACTGCCTCTCTTTTTTCTCTTTCTGGGAAATGAGGGTGGGGACACTATTTACATTAGCTAAAACTGCCCAACTTTTATTTTAGTCGACAATCAAATTTAAATTTGGAGTGACATGTTGAGAGAGCTTTTATTGTTATTTTTTAAAGAAAAGTGAAATAGATGAAATACAGCATCAAATATCATCTTACCAAGTTCAGCACTTATGTCCCTAATGTTTATATTATCACCTCTTGTAATTGTCTCCCCCAAAAAAATAAAAAATGAAAAAACATATTTTTAACTAGATTCTACTAATTCATAACAGACAACATAAAAACTCTAAGACATGAATAGCAATAGGTTAGAGACAATGTCTAAGTAGAATACTAGATCAGTGATTTCAGAGATTCACTAAATGGTGTGCCGGTGTATCTACCGTGCCCATTAATCTGCTACAGAATTATTATTTACTAACTTGTATAATGGGGATGAAAACACATTAAGTTTAACTCTTAAGGAATCTTTATGGTTCCAGTTTATGAAATACCATCCACATTTGATTCAAACTAAAGCACTTAAGAAATGCAATCCTTTTTGAAAAGAATACCCCTTGAAGACAGCATGTTGTTTTATAGATAAGTTAGAGTTCACTAATAGTAAAATGAAGGACATGTTTGTTACAAAAAGTAAAACTCTTTTAAAGGTGAATACATTATAGGGAGGGATAGGTAAAGAGGTATTTTCCTATCATTACAGGTAACATTTTAAGGAACCTAATGCTCTGGCTGAATGATGGCCAAGCTGTATTTGAATTGCAGAGATGTGTTTAGACTATATAGCAAAAATGTTCCTATACCACACATTGTAATTTTCTCTTATCATTTTATATGCTATTTCAAGTAAGTTCATCAGCATAATCACTTTCAGTTCTTCAAACTGCTCCTATATAATTTATGAAAAATGTGAAACAAACTAAAATGTGGTTTGGATAATGTGTTTCAAATTTAACCCACTGAAATAGTGACATTAATATTTTTAAACTGTCTTTAATGGCAGTTATGTATGCATACAATTTAAAGAGAGCGGTTTCTACCACCCACTTCCTATTTTTCTCTCTTCTAAAGTTTTCTTTCAGTTAGCTCACTATTTTTTAATTTACCTCTTTAAGGCTAAATTATGTGATTGTATTTTGACTTTTTAGGGTTAAACATTACTGATTTCCAAACATAGAAGATGAAGAATTAACTGTCTTTGTTTCCCTTCTCATCACCTACTTAAATGCTCTCATCGTCCCAATTCAGTTACATGGTAATTTTGGTTAGATCTATGAAAATAATGCAAATGTGACGCATACCTAACTATGAGGTAAACTGTTAAATTACTTTTAATTAAATTACTTTTAATTTTTACTAATTTTTTTCTTCTTAGTCCTGTAATCCCTAGTTGCTTGTTTTGTTGCTGGTGTTGGTTTATTTGCTGAGTTTTCAATGTACACTTTCTACTATACTCATTCATGTCTAAATCTCTTCTAAAAACATGGAGGTCCATCAGGTATTCCGTCAGTTTCATCTTTCCAAAGACGTCTCCTAGAATTGGAGCCACCTGGTCTGGACTGGTTGCCCTCTTTGTTAGTTGCAGTTGTCATCTTGAGATTTCTATCAGCAATCTCCTGGGGATTCCCACCAGATCTCTAGTTTATGTATCCTAAGGTATGTATTCTTCCCTCTTTAGCTCCTTTGTTTTAGTGAAGAACATTTGCCAGAACCATCTACAAAATGGCAAATGAAGAAAAATGTCTCGGAATATTAAATAAATATTATTTATTGTTTCCTGACTGTTGACTGAGTGTTTAGTTTTGAATAATATTCGAGGTTGAAAATAATTTTGATTAACATTTTGAAGGCATTGCCCCATTGCTTTTGGCTTCCAATGTTAACACTGGGAAATCTGAAGTCACTGTGTTTCCTTATTTTTATATGACTAATATTTTTTCCCTCAAATTTTATTGAATGTTTTCTTTGTCCACAATGCTCTGGAATTTCATGTGAATTGATGTGGTCCTACTTCTAAACATTGTGCTAGGCAGGTCAAATTATGTTCTTGTATAATATTTGGGGACATTTTGTTTTATTTTATGTATCATATTACACTGTTTTCTCTATTCTTTTTCAGATGTTAGGTTTCCTGAAACAGACCTCTGATTATCATATCATCTCCCTTTATTTTTCTTATTTTTTACATTTTGCTCTCTTTCAAGGAGATTTCTACAATTTTATATTCCAATATACCTACTGCATTTATTAATTTTGCCATCCTTGCCTTAATTTCCTATAGTGCAATTACCAGAGTGTCTTTTTATCTTTTATATAACTTTTGTTTCATGGTTGCAATATAATATCTTTTAACTCCCTAATATAATTAATGCTAGTTTTTTTAAGCTTTTCTACTCTTCACATAATTTTTTACTTCATTCAAATTGGTTTTTCCTTGATTTATTCTCTTCCTATTAGAGGTTTCCCTCAGATGTCTGGTAATCCTTTATTGTCTGCTTGTATTTAAAGTGGAGACTGAAAAGCTAACTTTAAACTTTGGGGTCTTGGCTGTAACTTGTCTCCTGCAATGTGGTTGGCCTATTTATTTGGGGAAACTTAGCTATTAAGCTTTTGAGCTCATTAGATATCCCCATGGAGAATCTGGCAATTTCCTATCTGTAGAGAAAAGATATGCTTCCTAGCAATTGCAGAATCGTGTAGAACTCTGGATTGCTCAGAAAATAAAATACTTAATTAGATACTTCATCCTGCTGTGTCAATAAGAGTCTAATTAGGAGACAGAAATCACATAGTAATTTGAACAGAGAATGTGATATACAAAGAATTACTAACTGTAAAAGGTAAAGAAAATTCTAAAGAATATCCTCTGGCAGAGAGAGAATCCCAAAGAAAGGAACATCCATGGAAGGGAGGCCCCATTGTCAAGGCTGAAGTTCAGATCTCATTGGAGAAGATGTGCTTGCAACCCTACAGGATAATGGTGTACTTGGTTTGGTCTAGGCCAAAGCTAGTTCACAGTTGCTGGGCAAACAGAAAACACACCTCTTGGATGTAGGTGCTGAGGCTGGTGGGCAAGGGAACCACAGTCAGGACTGGTATGTTAGTTTACATCTCTTCTGGGTACAGATGAGCAAGAAACTGAGGCCTGGAGAGTAAAGGAGGAAACACCCCTCTAAGGTACAGAAGGGTGAAGTAGTGAAAATGACCTCTGGGCACCACTACAATGAACTCAGTTGGAATCCACCTGAGGAGACACTGCTGAAACTTACTGGAAAGCTATTCACAGTGGTGCTGCTGAAGCTTGATTAGCCATGAGCATCACTTGGTGTCTGCCTGATGAGAGCCACTGACAATTGTAAGAGAAAAAAATGAAGCAAATGGAAGCATATCAGGACCAAAAAATAAGTCCTATCTCCTCCAGTGTCCCTGCAATGCCCTCCTACTGATAAGTCTAAAATTGTGCCTGCTGCAAAGGATAAATATTAATAGAGTTCAGCTCCATTATCACAGATCATGAGGTGTGGATTCAGCACTGAAGGCAATGAATTATAAACTGGCACAAACTTTCAGTTTTGATACTTTTAACTTCTATCTACCATCTTGCTAATTTTCTTAGTCCAGAGACCTTCTGTTTCCTTACTCTCCAGAAAATAAAACTACAGTCATTTTCTAGGTTAGGAAGGAGTATCTACTGGAGTGGCTGTCTGCATTGAGTGGGAGATAGGTCTGGCTGCTTCTTTAACAGATTTCCTACATATTTCATTATTTTAGAACTCCCCAAACCACCAACCTTTTAGCTCTGTTGATCCTAATACCTCAGCCACTTGAGGGTTTGCTACATAACTTTATTTGGTTCATATTTTCCCATACTTTTGGCTTACAATTCAATTTTCTTAGATTTGCCAAATCATGTGCTCAAGTCCAGTTTCACAATTTTCAGGTCACAATACAAAATGAAGTGGGAATCCTTGTCCGAAAATCATTAAAAATGTCGATAGTGACAGCAGCCCATTAAACTGACTGCAGGACATATCTATGTGTGGGGACTTTTGTGACTGCCATGGTTGTCCACTCACAAAGCCAGCCCTGAATTTACTAACCTTCCCTCTGTCTTCTAAGTTCAAATCCTCTTGGGTTTTTTTTTTTTTTCCCCTTTCAAATGTTTCATGTCCTTGTAGCATTATGCCTTAAAAAATGTAGATCCCTATATACTCTTTTTTCTTGGGATCCCAAAGAATTTGAGAACAGATATATTTGTCTACTCTGCCATCTTTACCTGAAACTTCGGTGTTTACATGTCTAACGTAATGAAGGGTTTGCTGCTTCTCACAACTGAAACTCTCAAGTTCTGATATCATATATAGAGGCATGAAAATATAAATTTTAAATTTTGTATTAAAAATTTATTTAATAAATTAAGGGATAAATCCCTTACTTAATTTATCTTCCTATATAGGTGTCTGATAAATCACAATAAAAAGAATGGAAGAGAAATATGAAGCTCTAATTTTCCTCAATTTCACCATAATTTTTCTTCCTCCTTACCACCTCCCTTCTTCCTTCTTTACCTTTCTTCCTTCCTACTTTCTCTCCTTCCTTCCTACATTCTTTTCTCTTTCTTCCCTTTCTTTGCTTCATTCTTAGATATTGACCACAGAGGAAAACTCTCAATAGTAAGGAAGTACATGCTCTAGAAAATGGAATTCAATAAATCTGTGTACTTAAACTCCTATGTGCAATAAATAACACTTTATTTTATTTCTAAAACTCAACTTCCATTTTGAGAGTCACCTATTTTCCAGGCTGAAGGAAAATGTAATCTGTAATCTTCAGAAAACTGAAGTTTTTCTCCTTTCTTAGGTGTTTTCCAACTCCCCTTCCTAAGTATTTTAATTTAGATTAAACTCACTGTCTTAATGTATAAATCGCAAAACTGCAGTGGTTCAAGACAATGTAAACTTTTGCTTATGGAAAGTTCAAAATTAATGCTCTTCATTGGTAGGCAGGTCGACTCTAAGCGGTGATTAAAGACTGGAGTTCCTTCTGTATTTTTGGATCCACCATCTTTAAACCCTGGCTCCCAAGGTCATGATGGAAGGGGTGGGGGACATGGATGGGAGTCTGTGGGAAGTTTATTGCTGTTCATCACTTCCCATCTCATTGACCAGAAATTAACCATATTATTCCTCCTAACTACAAGAGAATGAAGAGAAAATGTGTTTTATGGTTAGCAAGCAATCTACCATACCAGGATTTTATAAAAGTTATTTGACCTTATTTGATATCAAACTTATTGCCTACAACTGCTCAATTTTAAATAATATATGATGAATCTGTAGTATTTCTTGATTCAAGTTTATGAAGTGTTATTATCTAGAAATAAGGAAATCTTATTACTTTTTTCTCAAATATACAGTTCACATCAAAAAAAATTATTACATTATCAATAGAACTTTGACTCTGAGTACACATACAATGTTATGATAAAGTCAATTTTATATTAAACACTATCTCTCAATACTGTGACACATACTTTAAGGGAAATCACTGGGTTGAATGAGAAAAATAAACTGCAAATCTTGTTCCACTGCTTCTCAGCCACTTCGTTACCAAACCCATTAGTTTTCCCACAAAGAGAAAATTGATGTTGAGTATCCAGTTGCTACAGGTCTGATTAATTGATTTATTTCCATGAGCACTCATCAATGCTCATGTGGCATAAAGCTTCGAATGGCTAATATTACTGGCAAACCAAAGAGAGAGGAGTGTTGTTGAAAGGAGCAGAGGCACTAGTGCCTAGGAACCCATCAAATAAAAATGAGAATTAATGAGACTGCAAATTGAGAATCCCTGGAAATCACAGTTCCATGATTATGTATTAAGGCAAGAGGAGTTAGTGTCAGTCACAGCTTCCTTAGTAAAGAAAAGGGAACCTGTTCATTTAGCTATTTCTGACCAATGTAGTTGAATTTCTGCTTCTCATTAGAGAGAGAGCACTGTGGTTTCCCTTAATGTTCTAGGTGACTGAATATTTCATCTTTTAAAGAAAAAGAGGTTACTAAAATTGTCCTAAAATCTCACTGCGGATCGGATGTTGTAGAGACAAAATTAGATTGGAAAATCATACTTCTCAAAATCTGCATTGTAAAGTTTTGTAAAAAAATTCTTCATCCGCAAAAACAAACCATCATAAAGGTACAAAATCTAAGTTTTGATATTAAATTTTAACAAGTTTCTTTCACTTAAAATTAAATACTGGAATAATCAAAGGCTGAAAATATATACTTAGTACTTTCTCTTCTATAGGTGTACTATTAGAGTAACCCTTGCTTTTTATTGGAAAATATAATTATACAGTGATAATCTAAATATGTGATCTTTTTTGATGGCTCTAAGACTTGGTCTCAATAGGAATCCATCTTATTGTTTTGTATGTTTATTATGAGGCCACTTGAACCTTAATGGTTCCTTCAAGCAGAAAGAATCATTACATTGTCACACTTTATTGATCATTGTCTGGGGTCTCTGTTTCTTTTTCACTCTCTTTCAATGCAAATTACATACATAATTTTGGAAATATCTCTTTAATCACCTTTCTCATTGCTGATCCAAGAATCCCCAATGACCTCCTCTAGCTTAAAACATTAATATATTCAATGTCATCATAATTCAATGTTATTCATCAATATATTTAACAGATGTCAGACTTGTCTCCTCATTGATCCACAATCTCAACATATTTATCCCTACAGTCACGGTTTTGCTTATCCATTTCTAGAACCAGAAATTCCCTAATTACTTTTACCTGACAATTTAAGTGTATTCCTCCCAAGTTAAGGTTACATTTTTACAGGTTTCACAGGGATTTCTAAGGCTTCTTCAGGTCACAACCCTCTATTCATCCTATTTGCTTCTGTTGCATTGGATTGTTCTCCAATGATCTGTATGCTTTATTCCTACTCTTAGGTACTTTATTATAATGGTACACTGTTAAATTGCCAAATATTTTTTTAAAGCAATTCTTTTATTTTTATTATTTATTTATTTATTTATTTATTTTTGGCTGTGTTGGGTCTTCGTTTCTGTGCAAGGGCGTTCTCTAGGCAGCAAGCGGGGGCCACTCTTCATCGCGGTGCACGGGCCTCTCACTATCACGGCCTCTCTTGTTGCAGAGCACAGGCTCCAGACGCGCAGGCTCAGTAATTGTGGCTAACAGGCCTAGGTGCTCCGCATCATGTGGGATCTTCCCAGACCAGGGCTCGATCCCGTGTCCCCTCCATTGGCAGGCAGATTCTCAACCACTGCGCCACCAGGGAAGCACGCTAAATGTTTTTAATATTAAAAGTTAGGGCATTGAAAATATTGTGGTATATTAAAAAATGCATGCAAGTTGTTGGAGATAATTTAAATTAATAAGACTTTCTACAGTACAAATTTTGACAACTTCTATCCTGAGCTTAATAATGTCCATGAACTAATCATCCTGAAAACCCATCCTACTTTTCTGCATATGATAAAACATATGAAAGTCAAAATACTTAAAGGAATCTCATTAAGTATAATTCCTCTTATATAGCAAATACTTTATTTCTTCATTATGTGATGAGATTGTAAAAATTAATAAAGAACAGACCAACAATGTGATTTTTACAATTGGCAAGTATGTGAACAGATAGTTCATAGAAAAGCAAGTAAAATGACTCAGACTCAGACTTCTTTTAAAAAAATAGCTTAAACTCAACTTTAATGGAATTATTAAAAACCAAAACTGAAGTAAAACAGCATTTTTTTCAGTTATTAGATTAGCAAATATCATGGCTTTTACTAAAATCCCATAGGTGGGAAAATGTGTGTGAAAGAAGCACACATTGCCGGTGTAATTTGCAAAATGAAAAATTATACAAGACAGCAACAACTAAAACTGAAACAGGAATTATGTTGGATCAAGTTAAAAACTTTTCCATTGAAGAAGTTAATACAGCATATGCTATCTGTATATTTTAAGAGTCAATCCAAAATATTAAGAGGAAACAGTATGTGATGAGTGCCACAAACACACAATCCATAGGGTCACTGAAGATTTTCTAGTCTAACTGAATTATGCTTGCTCTTTAGTTGCAATTTTCAATCTAGAATATTTGTTGAGTGCCACTTTGTTAGGTGCCACACATTAAAATCCATTAAAAACTATTATTAAAATAAAAATAATAGATCATTCATTAAGTGTGAAAACATAAGAATCCTAAATATGTGTATGTGTGTGTTGTTGTGATGTGTCTATGTGTACGAGTCAATGTATTAATCAGGATCCTCCAGATAGGATAGGATATTTTCTATTTATCTATTTATTTATATTGAGTATAGTTGATACACAGTGTTTCAGGTGTACAGCAAGGTGACTTGATACATATATTCTTTTTCAGATTCTTTTCCATTATAGGTTATTAGAAGATATTGAATATAGTTCCCTGTGCTATACAGTGGTCCTTTTTGTTTAAAGCTATTTTATGTATAGTAGTGTGTATCTAGGACAGGATATTTTCTGTGTATAAAAAGCCAGTGATAGGGGCTTCCCTGGTGGTGCAGTGGTTGGGAGTCCGCCTGCCGATGCAGGGGACGCGGGGTCGTGCCCCGGTCCGGGAAGATCCCACATGCCGTGGAGTGGCTGGGCCTGTGAGCCATGGCCGCTGAGCCTGCGCATCTGGAAGCTGTGCTCCGCAACAGGAGAGTCCACAACAGTGAGAGGCCCGCGTACCGCAAAACAAAAACAAAGACAAAAACAAACAAATAAACAAAAAAACAGCAAAATCTACTAAATGACTTTGTCATGATGTTACAACTGTGACTTTGGGCAAATTACATATCTTTTCTCAATTTTATCATATGTACACTTCATAAAGTTTATTAAGGTTTAAACAAAAATTAAGCTAAAGGTTTTAGGTAAAGTGTTTAGAAAAAGGCCCAATAGACAGTAAGCTTTCAACAAATGTTAGCTAGTACTATTTCCACAACTATTAGTCGTGATGTTACTATTCTTGTTATCACTAAAATGTAAATAGTCCTGAACAAAATAGTTAAGAGCAAGCGCTCTGGAGTCAGTCCAGTTTGATATTTTCATTATAATATTTATTTATTGAAATTCTTAAAACACTTTTAATATTTTTTAACATCTTTATTGGAGTATAATTGTTTTACAATGGTGTGTTACTTTCTGCTTTATAACAAAGTGAATCAGCTATACATATACATATGTTCCCATATCTCTTTCCTCTTGCGTCTCCCTCCCTCCCACGCTCCTTATTTCACCCCTCTACCTGGTCAAAAAGCCCCAAGCTGATCTCACTGTGCTATGCGGCTGCTTCCTACTAGCTATCAATTTTACATTTGGTAGTGTGTATATGTCCATGCTACTCTCTCACTTTGTCCCAGCTTACCCTTCCCCCTCCCTGTGTCCTCAAGTCCATTCTGCACTAGGTCTGTGTCTTTATTCCCATCCTGCCCCTAGTTTCTTCATTAACATTTTTTTTTTTTTAGATTCCATTTATGAGTTAGCATACAGTATTTGTTTTTCTCTTTCTGACTTACTTCACTCTGTATGATAGGCTCTAGGTCCATCCACCTCACTACAAATAACTCAATTTCATTTCTTTATATGGCTGAGTAATATTCCATTGTATATATGTACCACATCTTCTTTATCCATTCATCTGTTGATGGACACTTAGGTTGTTTCCATGTCCTGCCTATTATAAATAGAGCTACAATGAACACTGCGGTACATGACTCTTTCTGAATTATGTTTTTTTCAGGGTATATGCCCAGTAGTGGGATTGCTGGGTCATATGGTAGTGCTATAGTTAGTTTTTTTAGGAACGTCCATACTGTTCTCCATAGTGGCTGTTTCAGTTTCCATTCCAGCCCACAGTGCAAGAGGGTTCCCTTTCTCCACACCCTCTCCAGCATTTATTGTTTCTAGATTTTCTGATGATGGCCATTGTGACTGGTGTGAGGTGATACCTCATTATAAGTTTTGATTTGCATTTCTCTAATGATTAATGATGTTGAGCATTCTTTCATGTGTTTGCTGGCAATCTGCATATCTTCTTTGGAGAAATGTCTATTTAGGTCTTGTGCCCATTTTTGGATTGGGTTGTTTGTTTGTATGATATTGAGCTGCATGAGCTGCTTGTAAATTTTTAAGATTAATCCTTTGTCAGTTGCTTCATTTGCAAATATTTTCTCCCATTCTGGGAGCTGTCTTTTTGTCTTGTTTAGAGTTTCCTTTGCTGTGCAAAAGCTTTTAAGTTTCATTAGGTCCCACTTGTTTATTTTTGTTTTTATTTCCATTTCTCTAGGAGGTGGGTCAAAAAGGATCTTGCTGTGATTTATGTCATAGAGTGCTCTGCTAATGTTTTCCTCTAAGGGTTTTATAGTGTCTGGCTTTACATTTAGGTCTCTAATCCATTTTGAGTTTATTTTTGTGTATGGTTTTAGGGAGTGTTCTAAGTTCATTCTTTTACAAGTAGCTGTCCAATTTTCCCAGCACCACATATTGAAGAGCCTATCTTTTCTCCATTGTATATTCTTGCCTCCTTTATCAAAAATAAGGTGACCATATGTCTGTGGGTTTAACTCTGAGCTTTCTTTCCTGTTCCATTGAGCTATATTTGTTATTTTTTTTTTGTTTTTTTTTTGTTTTTTTGTGGTATGCATGTCTCTCACTGTTGTGGCCTCTCCCATTGCAGAGCCCAGGCTCCAGACACGCAGGGTCAGCAGCCATGACTCACGGCCCAGCCACTCCGCGGCATGTGGGATCTTCCCAGACCAGGGCACGCACCCATGTCCCCTGCATCGGCAGGCAGACTCTCAACCACTGAGTCACCAGGGAAGCCCCTATATTTCTGTTTCTGTGCCAGTATCATACTCTCTTGATTACTGTAGCTTTGTAGTATAGTCTGAAGTCAGGGAGCCTGATTACTCCAGCTCCATTTTTCTTTCTCAAGATTGCTTTGGTTATTCGGGGTCTCTTGTGTTTCCATACAAATTGTGAAATTTTTTGTTGTAGTTCTGTGAAAAATGCCAGTGGTAGTTTGATAGGGATTGCATTGAATCTGTAGATTGCTTTGGGTAGTATAGTCATTTTCACAATGTTGATTCTTCCAATCCAAGAACATGGTATATCTCTACATCTGTTTGTATCATCTTTAATTTCTTTTATCATTGTCTTATAGTTTCCTGCATACAGGTCTTTTGTCTCCCTAGGTAGGTTTATTCCTAGGTATTTTATTGTTTTTGTTGCAATGGTAAATGCGAGTGTATTTCCTTAATTTCTCTTTCAGATTTTTCATCATTAGTGTGTAGGAATGCAAGAGATTTCTGTGCATTAATTTTGTATCCTGCTACTTTAACAAATTCATTGATTAGCTCAAGTAGTTTTCTGGTAGCATCTTTAGGATTCTCTAGGTATAGTATCCTGCCATCTGCTAACAGTGACAGCTTTACTTCTGTTCCAATTTGGATTCGTTTTATTTCTTTTTCTTCTCTGATTGCTGTCGCTAAAACTTCCAGAACTATGTGGAGAGAGTGGGCAACCTTGTCTTGTTCCTGATCTTAGTGGAAATTGTTTCAACTTTTCACCATTGAGAATGATGTTGGCTGTAGTTTTGTCATATATGGCCTTAATTATGCTGAGGTAAGTTCCCTCTATGCCTACTTTCTGGAGGGTTTTTAACATAAATAGGTGTTGAATTTTGTCAAAAGCTTTCTCTGCATCTATTGAGATGATCATATTTTTTTGTTCTTCAATTTGTTATTATGGTGTATCACATTGATTGATTTGCATATATTGAAGAATCCTTGCCTTCCTTGGATAAACCCCACTTGATCATGGTGTATGATCCTTTTACTATCCTGTTGTATTCTGTTTGCTAGTATTTTGTTGAGGATTTTTGCATCTATGTTCATCCGTGATATTGGCCTGTAGTTTTCTTTCTTTGTGATATCTTTGTCTGGTTTTGGTATCAGGGTGATGGTGGCCTCGTAGAATGATTTTAGGAGTGTTCCTCCCTCTGCTATATTTTGGAAGAGTTTGAGAAGGATGGGTTTTAACTCTTCTCTAAATGTTTGAAATAATTCACCTGTGAAGCCATCTGGCCCTGGACTTTTGTTTGTTGGAAGATTTTAAATGACAGTTTCAATTTCAGTGCTTGTGATTGGGAATCACAGCCAATGTTTGGGTGGGGGCTTTGGAGCTGTGATGCTTAAGGTGTAGATATACCCATTTGTCTTCCTTGAATCAGGGAGGAAAATAAGAAGGGGAATGATGGTACCAACTGTCCATGGGATATTTATTGAGTTAAAACTTCCTTCCCTAAGCTACTGATCCAATAAAAAAGAGAGTTAACAAACTACAAAATACAACAAAAAGGATTAGAAAGCATCTATACTATTTGAGAAGCTGGAGCATTTCATTCTTTGAAAGGTGATACCAGCTGTCATCAATTATGGTTAAAATAGTTGCCTTAAAAATTTGCAATGAAGCTTTAAGAAATCACCAGGATTACGACATTGAATTCAAATGGATTCAGTTTTCGGACAACAGTCTGAACTGTAAGACATTATTATTCTTAGACTAATTTCATCACTAAGAACACAAACAGGCAGTAGATAATGCAGCTTTTGTTATAATTTAAGAGTCAGGTAGATGATGAAGAAGGGCACTGGCACCTTTCAAATACACTAGCAGGTCTCTTTTAGTTTCACAAGTTCTAGAAAACATTTACTTACATTTGATAGTGGTAAAACTACCAACAGTAAAATCTGGAGGGGTTATGAGCACTGAAGTTGTTTTGTTTTGTTTTGCTTTTGGTTTTCTGCCAGTCTTGCAAAGTTTCACAGCTGGGGTTCCCCTGCATTAATCAACCCCAAAGAAAGCTGAAAATATGAATATTGACAGAAGTGCCCTTTAACACAGTCAAAGTTTTCATTTTACAAATGTACTCTACTTGTCAGTGTGATTGTGCAAAAAGATATTAAGATATTAATTTTGTGTATGTAAGTCATTAACATGTGTTTCTAAATTAATGTTTTGCAGTTGGAAACAATTTGGGTTCACTTGTGTTTCTGATCCAGGTTTCAATCTGATGAGTTCTGAAATTAAGTTTGAATATTTCCTTAAATACACAATTTAATTGATTAAAAGATTACTCTTCTAGAGCTTATAATATGAGAAGGCATTAGAAAATGATCACTTTGCTTCAGCAGGGGACTTAAAGCTTGGAGAGAAGCAGATTGATTGTAACAGTGTTGTACACAATACCAATAGAAAATCAGTGGTGGTCTTTGCTGTTGTGTTTATACATTTTAGATACATTTATATTTACGGAATGTAAGAAAGTTTTGCTTAGAAATTCTTGAAAGATCATGGCTTCTACATTTCAATGTGTTTTTTAACTTTTTTTAAACTAACAGCTAAAATAAAAATGTATGCATATGCTTTAACAGTCCTCTCTCTTTATGGCATCTAGTAAGTAAGCATGTGTTAATTTGTGTAACCTATTATCCTTATAATCTTTTGGTTTTGGTTCCTACTTTCAGAAGAATTGGCATTAATTATAACAGTAGAAGGAATTTAAAATGTCAGTTCAAAAATTTACAGCTTGAAACAGCTCATCCTTCAATAACTAAGTCAATAAAACTAACTATTTAATTTAAACAACAATGCTGTTTTTTAGGTCTTGTGGAGTCATCACAATTAGTAAATCAGAATTAGTATTTTATTGATGTCCATGCACCAGGTTGCTGAGCATCATCAGGAAACTATGATGACTGGTGGTAATTTGATAAACACTCAGAACCATTGCATTAATTATATGCCTTCCAATTACATCTGAAGTTAATGAATATATGTGAATATTGGGGAGATGAATTTAAAGGACAGTTCATCCTTAATTATAAGACAGTGTTTTTCCCCCTAATATTCTAATTATAGCTTTCCTAGTTATCAGCTTTTAGATGAAACTAGACCTATCTAAAATATTAAATTTGAATACTGTTCACACATAACAATCTGTTTTCTAAAATGGTAGTGATTGATTCAAAAGAGCAGTCAATGTAATTTCTGCACAATATGATGAAGAAAAAAGTTATAAAGTATCTTTTAGATGGAGATAAGAAGAGAAAAATATCCATAAATATGATGACTAGAAAAACCTTAAAATTAAATGATTTCACTAACTCCCTCTATGTTTGATATAGAACCTTTATAGAAGTTATGCCAAATGTAGCTTTATATATTTATTTAGCATATAAATTAAAAGAATTACAATAGGAAAAATACAAATTTTCATAGGTTTAAAAATTCCTTATCAGTCCAATTTGTAAATATCTTTTTCTTTATTGATGGGGCTGGAGGAGGAGAAAAGGGTCATCCTTAGTCGGTGCCATTTAAACTTAATTAGCAGAGTGTATATTTGAATAGCCATTTTAATAACCTATTAGCTAGAAAGTAAATATAAACATATTTTCAATTTGAATGGCAATGGAAATCTGTGGCAATGTCTACAGAATTCAGATATTGTATCTCTTCAGAGTACTATCTATAGGGCTCCAAAATCATGAATGTTAGTTAAGGCTTTCAGCTCACTGGTCACCATCCAAGAGGCAGCTAATACCCTTGCCCTTGAAGGCTTCCTGCTGTTTCCTTCTTCTGCCTAGGTCCCTGAGATTGAAGGGCTACTGATCAGGCAAATTAGTATCATAGTCTTAATAGTCTTGATAATATGGGAAATACTGTGACCACAAAGTAGGGAGAAAAAGCTAAAATGAGAAAGAGAAAGAGGGCAAGAGAGAGAAAGAAGGAAAAGCAACATAACACTAAAAATAAAACTCCCATGGAACTTCTTATTTTTCCAAAAGCAGGAAAAAAATTTTTTTTTTTCTGGTGTACAAATAGAACCAGAGTCTTCAATGACTAACTAAACTTTACTAATTCTCCAAGTTTATTTTAATTGATGGTGAGATTATGGACCTGGAAATTGGGGGAAATGGATTCTTAACCAGATACTACAAACACCTACTATAAACAGGCCATTGAATTTCTCCAAAATTAGGGGTCTGATGTAGATAAGCTGTGAAGTTCCTTACTAACTACAAAATTCAATGCCTATGAAAATGTAACTAGCACCAAATACTGTGATTTATGTTTAGCATAACCTGTTATTCTTGCACTTATAAATCTTAATTAAGGAATATACTCCAAATGGTCAGTGTTAAAAGAGAAAACAAAGGAAACTTTACTACATTACTGAGTCATGGATTTTGCTGAGCACTCTGAGCAGTTGTATTTTTTAAAATTAATAAATGAATTAACTATTTTTAATATTTAAATGTTTATATTTAAATAAGTTCCTAGATTTGTTTTTGTTTCTTTTCTTTTTTTTTTTTTTTTTTTTTTT
>NW_006770356.1:1266128-1268732 GCF_000442215.2 Lipotes vexillifer | reverse complement strand
GGTACGTGGGCCGCTCACTGTTGTGGCCTCTCCCGTTGCGGAGCACAGGCTCTGGACGCGCAGGCTCAGCAGCCATGGGTCACGAGCCCAGCCACTCTGCGGCATGTGGGATCTTCCCGGACCGGGGCACGAACCCGTGTCCCCTGCATCGGCAGGCGGACTCTCAACCACTGCGCCACCAGGGAAACCCAGATTTGTCATTTTTAAAGTAAACCTTGCTTACATACTGTATTAGTGTCCTAGGGCTGCCCATAACAGACTACCACAAACGGGGTGACCTAAAACAAAAGGAATTCATTCTCTCACAATTCATGAGACCAGAGGTCTGAAAGCAAGGTATTGGCAAGGTTGGTTCATATCAGCATTTACTCCACAAGGTTGTTATAAGAATCAAATAGGAATATAGTAATAAAGTGTTTAGTGTTATGCCCGGAAATACTACACAGGTGTTTGTTAAAATAAAAAGAAAATGAATGAATTTGTTATTCATTAAACAGCTATACACTAAGAGCCTATTACACATCAGGTGGTGTTCTAGTGTGCTGGGCATACAGCAGTTGATAAAAGACTATAGACTGTAAAACCAGCTTCATATTTGTTGATAATATGGACGATATAACTAGATGTACCACGAAGAAATTATCTCAACAGACCTTTAATTGCATCACATTTGGCAATTTGTATCTTCATACAGTTTGATTTCAAAGAGATTTATGTAAATGGAAAATAACTTTCAAAGTATTCTTATTTTAGTATTTCTATCATTTCATGATTAATGTGTACACTATATGCATATACTTATGTGTATATGTATAAAACCTTCAATTACAACAGTTGCACGAAAGTTTGCCTAATCTAGAAGCATTCAGATCAGGTGCATTGAAAGCCTGCAAGGTAAGACAAGGTAATCCCAAAGGAGAAGACCCAGATATCAGATCTAAATTTTAAGCTAAAATTCCAGGCAAAATTTTAGTCTTCATGGTTCCTCCCTTTATTGTCATATCATGCTCTTAGCTAGCTCACTCCAGTCACTACCAGCCACTGAGTACTTAACAATTTAGAGTCTGATGTTCACTCTGAGTGAACTTAATATGAGACATTAAGAATATTTGAATATTAAGATTTTCTTATATTTACTGAATAAATGGCTTCATCTTCTTGTGGAAAACTTCAGTTTGGTTGTGGTGATGATAATGATGATTTTGGTAATGGTAATACAGATGGAAAAGGGAATTTTTAAATTGTTATTTTTATCATTGCTATGATAGTATTATTGTTATTATTATTATTATTACCACAGCACATGGCAGCCACAAATTCTATCTAAGCATCAACTAAACCCCAATTATGTCACATTTAAGTCAGCTTCAGTACCCCCAAATATGTAAATTATTATTATTTTAACCTTTTTATACTTTGTATTATCATCAAAAGTACCCATTCATTCATCCTAGAGCGTAAGTGGTTTCTGCATTTCCACGTATAATTTTACTATAATTACTGTTTCTTTAAGGTTCTCTGTTTTAACAGGGCTTTGAAATGGTGCTCTGGTTTTTCAAATGGAAATTCCTTAATATAGCAAATGTTTCTATGTCATGTGAATAATAGGCAGTCTGCTCATCCCTTCATAAAGAATTCTTGCATTTGTTTCAGAGAAGAAGCCCCAGTACCTTCCATAGCCACTGGGGACTTTCTATCACACTGGAAAATCCAACCAATGAATCCATAAGAAGGGACTTTAAAAAGACTTGTGTAAAGAGGACTGTGCCTCTATCATGCCATCATGAGGAGACTGACTGTATGTTTTAATTCTAGGTTATATATTCAGTCCTGTATCAAAGATATAATGAGTTTGTAGGCAGCAGGCTCATGTGACAACAAAGTCACAGAAACCATTCTCTTAGTGATTTAGGCTTGTGCAAAAGATTTTAAAGTCTACAGACAGACTGAAAAAGGTTTAAATGAAAGCATTTACCATAACATCCATAAAAGGTTACATTATTGAGATGTTTTGCTAATAACATATTTGGAAGTAGCTATTTAAAAGAAATACCTATATTTGTGTAATCCAAAATTATGAATACAATGCAACACCTAGAAAATCCTCTTATTACCCTAATTGTTATTTGTGAGGTACATTAAGTGTTTAAGAGCAGTATTCTATTATTTTTTTTTCTATTTTATTAAACTAAAAACAGAATTTTAAGCTTTTTTTTCAATTTTAAATTCTTGAGATACAGTTTTGTTTCTTCTATGGCTGTTATATTCTCTGTAGGAAAACCTATAATAAAAGTAATAATTTAGCACTAAAACAATTATATCATTTTGTAGGACTCAGAGTGTTTGTAAAGTATCCAGAACAGAAATTTAAATGACATTTAAAGAAATACCTCAAAATATACCCTAAGATTGTAAGTTGGACAAAAGCCTGAGAAAAATATGAATGCCTTATGTGCAAGTGGGCCACAATATCTCAAGTTGCTAAATTGCAGTCTGACATAATGTGTACAGGGAGTTTCCTCCCATGTGTTGGCCCCTGGAAGAAGGCTGATTACTCAACCCAATGATGAAAGTGATTGTGTCATCTCTGATACCAGGGAAAGA
>NW_006770356.1:1257482-1266116 GCF_000442215.2 Lipotes vexillifer | reverse complement strand
GAAAGAGGCTTCCCACACAGAGTGGGAGCTTTAAAGTCTTAGTATTTCAGTCCTCAAGTTTCCATGTGTCAGTTCCGAACACAAAATGTAGAAAAAAGGCAGCTGCACGAGAATCTCCAGGAATAGCCTGAGTCAGTAGCAATGAACAGGCATTCTGTTGGACATATTGATTCAGTTTGTAATTTTCCTGTTGCTTGTTAAAAAACCAGAATGTACTCAGATCCTTCGTCTCTGTACAGCATAATATGCCATTGATCTTATCATGAAAAAGTGTTTGTTCAGACTATCTGTCCACTCAAGCTTTTGCATGGGGCATTGGAATAGGAACTTATTCCTACCAGATTTCCAGGGTCATGTAATGCAAATGTGAATCAGACCAAGGCGAGTTGGGAATTGCTACTTGTAAATCCAGCCCTGTTCCATGAGGGTAATGTACTCCTTCCATTCCACTGCTTCTGAAACTTTCACGTTAATGGTTAGTACTCTTGCTGTAAAGTGTCCCTAGTTCCTTTGTGTTGCTTAAATATGGCCTTTATCAGAAAGAAAAGTAAATATAGTAAAGTAATAAGAGGAAGTAAAAGAAAACTTCAGCAAATAAGTAATATATAGGAACTGTCATTTTAATTCATAAATGAGAAAAAACAATTATTTACTGAGTGACTACTATGTGCACTATATGTTTGGGTTTGGTGGGAATGAGGATGGGGAGTATAAAGATGGGAAAGTATTTCCAGTGTTGCAAAAATTTAAACAACACATTTAAGCAAATATTAAAAATTCAAACTGGATATTTAAATTGGAAAAGAGTATAAGGAATACAACAAGGGTGTGTGAGGTTACAATTATAATCATAGTTAAGAGAATTGTTAGGCCATATAAGCATAAAAGTATTCAGAAAAGGCCTGTGAGGGAGGACACAGACACTAAATAGAAAATGAAGGGATGGAAGGAAGGCAGGGGTTTTGAGAGAGATAGTATTTCAGGCAGATGAAATATTGTAAACAAGAATATGGAAGAATAAAATGAATAGAAATGTTTGGGAAGCCTTTGATATACTACCTTGACTAGAAAGAAGCATTTAAGAAGTATTTGGGAAAATCAGTAGTTGCGCAGTAGTATAACTGTGATATGTGAGATCTCTGTGATTGAGAGAGAGGATAAAATTTCAAGGCAATACTCTTTGCAGATATGCTGGGTCTTTGCCCAAAATAATGTCCTGTGATTACCTGAACAATCTCTTTTTTTTTTTAAGAAAAAATTTCATGAGTGTTCCTTATTTTGGCAAAAAAACTCATTGTAGAGTTTAGTAAAAATTACTATTTCTGATGAACTGAAAACTATACCTTTATTTGTGCTTCCTCAGTTCTTAATTAAATTTTAAAAAAAAAAAAAAAAAAAAAAAAAAGGATACTTTTGTCAGGATCAGTGTGTTCAAACACACTGAACATTATCCAATCAAAGCCTCTTGGATTTCTACCACCCAGGGAGAGATACAGGAGAGAGAACATGGTTGCTGTCTTTTTCTGGAAACTTTTAGAATTAGTTCTCGACTAAAGGCATAATTTTAGCATTTTAAATATTTTAACATTAAATTAACTGCTGTTCTAATATGATGTTAATTTTCAATAAATTTATATATTTAAGTAGTTAGATTTAGAATTCTTATTAAAGGAAAGGCCTAGAACTGGTGTAAGTTTGAACTGAAGTATTATAAATTTCTCATAACTGTCCAGGGAGTATTTTTTAAAGATTAGGCAAATCCATGCAATTTCAGTTTTTCCTATAATTCATGTTAGCTATTAGCTGTACATCCAGTGTCTAAAATATCTAGACATTTTAAGAAATGATCTTATTGTAAAAGGAATATGAATTGTTAAAGCTGTATTTAACTGAAATAAAATATTTTTCTATGTTCAATGTGTCATTTAAAAATCTGAAAAATATGAGACTTTGTGAGTTTTACTGAACTAACATTTGGGCAGTATGGTGTTTAAAGATATTTCTGATGGGGTATATTTACTATACATCTCAGTAGCCAAAATTTCTAACTCTCTGGATTGGAAGGAAAAATAAACCAAAAAACCTTAAATATCCTTATAAAAGGATAAGGTATATATTAAGAGATATTAAATACAAAATTAAATGAAAAAAATCCAAGTTAGAGATCATAGGTTTTGGTGGTTTTTGCCATTGTTGTTTTGGTTTTTGTTTTTCTTTTTGTTTTGTTTTTTTTGCGGTACACGGGCCTCTCACCGTTGTGGCCTCTCCCGTTGCAGCACAGGCTCCGGACGCGCAAGCTCAGCGGCCACGGTTCACGGGCCCAGCCGCTCCGCTGCATGTGGGATCTTCCCAGACCGGGGCATGAACCTGTGTCCCCTGCATCAGCAGGCGGACTCTCAACCACTGAGCCACCAGGGAAGCCCTGTTTTGTTTTTTTGATGTGTAAACTGAATCCACATAAAATGGGCAGATATGTGCTACAGATTTGGCCAGCCTAATTTTTAATAGCCAGTCTCCACGGCTCTTTAGGCAGCAAGATATGTAAATAATCGAAAACTGCTGCTGCTGAAGCAGTATTAGACATCGTAAATGGACCAAACTTTATATGTAATTCATCTCGTAATGAGGACAGTAACTAATTCAACATTTGTAAGTTCCCCACATGACATTTCCTCCATCTCCCCCACCATGTAGACTGCTGAGATTGAGGAAGAACTCAATGTGGCGGAGATGTTGGTACATCTGGGATGGTGTTATGTATGAAGTTGTCCTTGTATATGTAAGAGAATCAGGACATTGAGTATCAGGAAACAGCCAGGTTTCAGGAGAGTCCCTTCCTCCTGGGACCTGTCTGTCTCTCCCAGGTGGTCGATCTATGTTGTAAGCATGTCTGGGTGATCAGTATATCCAGCATGGATAGTATCTCTGAGCTGTTATTCTCTCCAGAGAGGTCCTTCTACCCAGACTTTGAGTGAGAATAGAGTACTCAAAAAATAGAGGGTGAGGGTGAGAAATCTTTATGTTTTCCCTGCACTTTCTACTAGGACTGGAAACAAACTCCTTGTTTTGCCTGGAATTTGACCATGAGTTAAAAGTGTAAAAAGAGTAACTGATAGGAAATTTAAGAGAGCCTCTCAAGTCTCATAGAGGGGGAATCTGCTCTTATCCCAGAACTGCCAAAGACAAATATCTACCTTCTCCTCAGTAAGGATGCCCCACAGTCAGGGAGTGGGGATGCTGGTGAGAAGCAGCCTTCATGGATGAAGACAAGGTTCAGCTTAGGCTCTAGATGGCATGGGTTCTATCTCTCTAAATCCTTCTCCCAGCTTTTCACTCACAATCCCTCTTTATGTCTCATTGTCTCCAAAGTCCCTGTGTTCTCTCCCAGGACCTTTGCATAGTAAGGGCTGATGTGATGAAAATAGCTAATTGATTTAGCTAATTGATTGTATGGCTTGAGTTGCCTGTCATACCTTAGTGTCTATGTGAATTGGGGTAATTTAATTACCCAAACTAGCTGTATTTCCTCATGAGTAAAAAGGAGTTAATAAACGAATGAGTCTATATCATAGTTTCTCATAAAAAATTAAATAAGACAAATCCATGTAACAAAGTGCCTGTCACACCATTAGAGCTATCGATAAAATTAGCTGTAGTGTTCTTAATCAAAATATGCTTAGGTGTGTTTCCCAAAATTTAACAGATGTGGCTTTCTAGTGATCCTTGGATGTTTGCCTGTTGATTTACTGGTGTTATGTAAACGTCCCCTCTGGACTTTGGGAATCAGTGAAACCAAAGCCATACAAAACCTGGGGAAACGGAGCTACAGTTTTCTCAGGGAGATTTATTGAGCAGTGTCAACCACTGGTCTAGGGTGTCAGGAAAATATCAGTGAGCTGAAGTGTTAATGGTTTAGCTTTCATGGAGATTACTATCCAGGAGGAGAGACAGACAATGGACAAATAGGCAAACACATAAATGTAAAAATTTGACTTGCCCTAGTGCAATAAATGAAAAGTGTATAGCACCGTGAGGGCATGTAACCTGGGAATCTGACCAGGACAAGTGCATCAAGAGACTTCCATGAGGAAATGCCCTTTGGACAGTATAGAATAACCACTGCAATTGTGGAATCAGGGGCCAGGCTGCCTGGGTGCAAATCATGACTTTGCTACATATGGGCAAAGTGACCTGGGTAATTGCTTAATCTCATTGATCCTTAGGTCTCTCATTCATCAATAGAGAATGATAGTGTTGGCCAATGTGTTATAGTGAGAATCAAAGGAGTAAGTATTTGTAAATTGCTTAGGATTGGCATGCAGTAGACACTATAAGCACTACTATTACTAATAATCTCAGTGCTATAATTATTAGTTGTTGTGATTTGTAGATTATTATGGGTTAAGTAATAAAAAGAAGGACTTGGGTAGGAGAGAACATAGGAGAGAGGAGACAGTATCCTAGGGAATGGACAACAGAGGAAGTGTTATAAAAGGAGAGATGAAAAGGGAGAGAACATAGAGGGCATCACAGGCCAGCGTTAAGGATTCTTAACATGATTACTCTGCAGAGAAGCTATTGCAGAGGGCAAGAGTGGAGGTCTGACTCTGAAAACAGGGGTTGAAACAGGTGCAGAACTAATTTTCTTGTGTTGGCCTCACATGAAATAGGAGTGGAGAATGGAATATGAAGTGTGATGCTTTCAGTCTAGATCACAAAACCTCTCTCACCCAATCCTTAGTCTCACTACAAATTAAACAGCTTAGATGGAAAGAAATTCAAGGACTCTAAGAAGAGGGGAAAATACACACAAGATGGAAGAATCCTGAGTTCCTCAATGACTACATGGAACAGACTTGTTCCATCACTCTGTTGATGTGAAATGGTATCTGAGGTCAAAAAAGAGTGAGAGAGGGTGGCATCCTCACCTACCCTGAGTCTCCAAGCAGTTGGATCCCACTCTCCTTGTCCCACTTGCCCCACCCCCATAGCACAAGTCTACCTGTTAGAGTGTCTTTGCTTTGGAAACAATTAATGTAATTGAGTTCCCAATTGCTCCTAGAACACCAGACTCTCTGCCTTATAAATAGATTCTATTTATTTATTTCTAGCTGTTGCCTGTGGCTTAGCAGTAAGATCAAATTTAAATCAATTACTTTTTTGAAAATTATTTATGCATTAATGTTAATACAACAGGTTGAAAAGTACCTGTTTACCCCTCACCTTGACTCATCAACTATTAACATTTTGTTATTCTCTCTCCTTGGTAAAGAGAGAGGAATATAGATACAGATTTATATATGTAATATATGGGATGTAGTCATCAGCATACTTCCTCCCTAAATACTTCAGTATAATTTTCCCAAGTACCAGGATAGTTTCTTTTTAGAACAGGAGTATCACACTTAAAAAGTAGAATCACACGGAGTCCATGTCTAATTTTCCTCAATTTTCTTCAAAATATTTTTCCTACCCTTTCTGTTTTTCCTACCCTGTCCTCCTGAGAATCCAATCTAGGTTCATGAGCTGGATGTGTCTGTTGTCTATTTCATGTCTCCCACTCCAGAGCAGTTTTCCCACCTGCCTCTATTCTCTGTGACATGGAATTTGTAAATAAGTTTCAGCTGACTCCCTTGATGGAGTCAGGTTATAGGACAGTGTTGACTAGAGCTTCAGGGGTAATAGAAACCTGGATTCTGAACTATACCAGTTCCTGGCTGTATGGCATTTTTCCATTCGTTTAATCTCTCTAAGTCACTACTGTCTTCCCTGTTAAATGAGAATAATAGTAATAGTAATAATAATAATGCCTAATTCATAGGGTAGTAATAAAGATTAAACTGCATAACAAATGAAACAAATTACTCCATCACTGAATTAAAGAAACTCAAGATATGATAATAGCGATGAAGATGAAGATATAATGATGATACTATGGCTAGTGTAACTGTTATTTTTAGCATGACTGCTGAGGTTCTGATGTTTTGGTCATCGGATAGGGTACCAGTTTGCACAGACAGTTGTTTTATTCTTCTTATCTCAGCATATAGCACAGCTTTACTCTCAAAAGTGTCCTAGCTAGAATGATGAATTATATGATCATGCTCTCTATGGGGCGACAGTTCCCTCAATAATTGCCTAACTTTCTCTCTCTGCTAAAAAGGAACTCCTGCTTGATTTGCACATGCCGTGCTCTCTTGCTCAAACTCCCAACAGGTCACATCACCCATGTAGCTGACTTGACAATGTCCCTGCACTTCCCCACCCACACATTTTTTTTTTTTTTTCTCCCCAGTAAGACAATTCTCTGGAGGGAGAGTCCAGGTTTTATCTTCTTTTTTAAATGTTTATTTATTCCTTTTATTATTATTTACCATTGTTGTAGTTGTGGCGTCACAGGTCACTTCATATAATAACTTCAAACACTTTTATTAGTTTTATCAGATCGTTATAAATTCTTGTAGACATGTTTCTAACCACCTCTCCAGCTAACTCTATTCTCACTCCTCTGTAAACACTCTACTTTCTACTTACATTCTCCCTCTGCTTTCTCGTTCTCCAGACCTTCACAGTCAAGAGAGAAGAACGTTATATAGACCAAAAAAACAAAAACAAAAACAAAAGCTTAACAGTAGGAACAATAAAAGGCTGTCCACCACAACAGTGACTAAGGAAGCACACTGAACTTGGTCCAACTCAGGCTTAACTAGACCCCATCTCCGTGAGAATACGCAAGGCCTCTGGCAGCTTGATTCAGAACTTCCAGTCAAATCTTGTTTTAAACTACTTATCTTTCCTCTCAGAGCTAACCCTCAAGTGCTTTCTAGAGCAAAATTGTCAATTCCTGTTTGTTTAATTACCTTGTTCCAGGAAATTGAGAGCACCCATATGATGCTCTAGTTTCCCATAAGCTTTAAGGATTTGTTTTGTTTTCACTTCTCTGTCTTCTCCTTACGTGCATAGATGGTGGTGCTAAAATTAGGAGTAGGGACCAGGACCAAATGAGAAGTAACAATAGTAACATAAAATGCTTATTCTTAGCTCCCAGTTGTTATAAGGAAAGACCTTCTTTTCTTCGTGTCAGGAAAAGCCATAATCAATTTGTGGCATTCTTAATAATTATTCTTAGTGATTTGATAACCTACATGTCCAAGTTTAGAAGCTGCATTTATTTCCAATCTTCCTCAGGGTACATTGAAGTCAGCGGGCTGGGTAATGCTGTGGGGAATAGATATGGCTGGAATGCAGCCACGGTTCCCACTGCCATGGTTCCTTTGCCTCACTCATAACCCTCCCTGTGTTCTATCCCTAGAGACAAAAATTTCCTATCCGTAACCCAAATATACCTACCTAGTACCTATTATTTTAAGAATGAGACAAGAATGACATGGTCATTATAGTTAGGTAAATAATCTTGGGGACCTGGGAATGTCATTCTTTTTCCATTAATATCAAGAATGTTCATTTTTGTCAATATATCAGAAAATGATAAATTAATCCATATTTTAATCAACATATATCTTTATGCACCATCTATGCACATATTCAGTAAAATAATTGGATTTATTGTGTCAGCACAGAAGTATTAAACATTTAGTTTATTGCCTTATTTGAATTGCACCTAAATTTAAGTGGGTAAATCACATATCAGGATTTCAATTTGTTTTTTCCAGAAACTGAGACTATTGGACTTAGAAACTTCCTTCTGACTTAGCTTTACTAGGAGGTAAACCTAAGCAGCCACATGCATTAACTTAATCTTTTTATTTATTTGCAACAGATTGTGTCAATTTTAATCAAGAAAAAATTAGAAAATGCGGGCTTCCCTGGTGGCGCAGTGGTTGGGAGTCAGCCTGCCGATGCAGGGGACACGGGTTCGCCACTCTCACCACTCTTATTCAACATAGTTTTGGAAGTTTTAGCCACAGCAATCAGAGAAGAAAAGGAAATAAAAGGAATCCAAATCGGAAAAGAAGAAGTAAAGCTGTCACTGTTTGCAGATGACATGATACTATACATAGAGAATCCTAAAGATGCTACCAGAAAACTACTAGAGCTAATCAATGAATTTGGTAAAGTAGCAGGATACAAAATTAATGCACAGAAATCTCTGGCATTCCTATATACTAACGATGAAAAATCTGAAAGTGAAATCAAGAAAACACTCCCATTTACCATTGCAACAAAAAGAATAAAATATCTAGGAATAAACCTACCTAAGGAGACAAAAGACCTGTATGCAGAAAATTATAAGACACTGATGAAAGAAATTAAAGATGATACAAACAGATGGAGAGATATACCATGTTCTTGGATTGGAAGAATCAACATTGTGAAAATGACTCTACTCCCCAAAGCAATCTATAGATTCAATGCAATCCCTATCAAACTACCACTGGCATTTTTCACAGAACTAGAACAAAAAATTTCACAATTTGTATGGAAACACAAAAGACCCCGAATAGCCAAAGCAATCTTGAGAACAAAAAATGGAGCTGGAGGAATCAGGCTGCCTGACTTCAGACTATACTACAAAGCTACAGTAATCAAGACAGTATGGTACTGGCACAAAAACAGAAAGATAGATCAATGGAATAGGATAGAAAGCCCAGAGATAAACCCATGCACATATGG
>NW_006770356.1:1201462-1256262 GCF_000442215.2 Lipotes vexillifer | reverse complement strand
GGCGCAGTGGTTGGGAGTCAGCCTGCCGATGCAGGGGACACGGGTTCGTGTCCCGGTCTGGGAAGATCCCACATGCCGCAGAGCGGCTGGGTCCGTGAGCCATGGCCGCTGAGCCTGCACGTCCGGAGCCTGTGCTCCGCAATGGGAGAGGCCACAACAGTGAGAGGCCCGCGTACCGCAAAAAAAAAAAAAAAAAAATTAAAAAAAAAAATTAGAAAATGTTATTATTTTAGAACATCAACATAAAGTTGGAGACAGAGTTTTTGCCTGCATAGTAAGTTAATTACACATTTAAACTTACCTTAAATATACACAGTCTTATATTTGTTATTGTCTAATAATTATCTGATATAAAAGTGTGATGCAACTTTAATATAAAATTATTGCAGCTATTTAATTTGATATTAGTTTTCAACAGGAAGGATAATTAACGAAGGGCAGAAACTCTCCTAATATGATATGTTCTGAACTTATCTGTTCATTTTCATTCAAGGTAGTATCATTAAATCAAATCTCAAGGAGCTTAACATTGATATTTTCTTCTATTCAACTATGTTCATTACATGTGTAGTTCAACTAAAGGGTTAAAAATAAGGCTAAGGCAAAGGTTAATAGCAATTTTTTAAGGAGCAAATAACAGGTTTGACAAAGTGAAAGATAGAAAAAGGAATCTCTTTACAGGAGAGGTTGTTAAATATCTGAACAAGTTACTAAAGGAGTTTATAGAACTGGAGAACTTTAGAAACAGGAAATACATTCATATCTATAATACAGGTGATAGTTTGGGTGAGATTATGACTAAAGAAAAAAATAATAGACCTGATGAATGCAAATGGAATTTGTTAGCCCTGTAGGTTTGAGATTTATTTTGGAGGCTATGATAAAATCAGATTTAAAAGTCACACCTCATTATAAAATCCACATAGAGAAAAAATTTGATTTTGAGATATGTTTGAACAAGGAAAATGAAAGGAAATCATTGTCTACTCCACATTAATACAGTCTCAACCATACACAGAACAAGAGTTTTACGTTCTTATAATACTTATGAAATATTGTGAGGAAAGTTCAAGTTTATGTAGCTGGGAGATAAAAATGGGAACTGATGAGAGATTCCTCTTATGGATAAAGACAGTCTTTGTTAAGTAAAATATTTTGTTGGTCCACTTTAATTGTCAAAAGTTAACACACAGAATGTTCCCTGATGGGCCAGGGACCAGGAAAGTATACAGATTGCCAGAAAGAAATCTGTGGAGTAGACTGCAAAAGAGCAAAAATAAGGGAGGGGTGGAGGAGAAAAGTACGATTTACAGCCCCAGGACCAGGACACATGGGTGCTCTGCCCCAGCCCTGTCCTCAGCCTTGCCCCTTCCTTGAAATGGTGTAGCCTCCCGCCAACCTCCCACCGGTGCTCAAGACCTGCCAGGGTGTGCAGTTGTCTCCACGCAGCATCATGAGCCCTGAGAAGTCTCTCTATAGATATAGAGTCCTTCTCTTCCCTTAATAGCCTTTCTGACACTTTCCCAACTTCCTCAGTGGGGTCAACCAGATGCCCAGAGGAGCTCCAGGGCTGAGCTCTATGAGATCACGTGGAGTCTTGTGTATGGCTAGGTTCCAGGAGGGTGGCACAGTTTGTCAATCACTCACTGATCAGAACAGTATTTTTCCACAGGATCACTAGAGTTTAGGTCACCCAGAATGGGTGACTCTAATCATGTAGGTGACTCTCAGAATGCAGGGTTCTGGACCACTGACTTTCAACTCCTGAGATTTGGCTTGAGCTGAGAGTGAGGGAGTGTGAGCCCATGTTCACCTCAACACTGCCCTTGGTCTACAGCACTGGAGAGTTGCAGGGATAGTAGCAGGCATACCTTGCCCTGCGTGCCACCCTCTGCGGGCACCTAGGCAGTCACCCGCTACAGCTGCAAGCTCTGGGCCACATATCCACAAGTCTTCCAGGGGTGGCTGCATCTATGTCCTCTAAATTTTTGAGACCATTGCTCCAAAGCAAAGGGGACCTATAATGTGATAGATGTGGATAAGGGTCAGACAACCTTTCCTGTCCTGTCCTCCCCATTGGTGGTAGCAGGTAGAAGACAGATATGTGGTAAATATTGAGAGATCAAATTCAAGAAATACATTGATAACAGCCTAAAGGGTTCAAGAGGAGATACAGATGAAAAATGTGCTGTTTAGCTTCACTGCTATAAAATCCAGAATGGAATATGTAACATGACCCTGAAATAAACTATCATTTGCATTTTCCTACGCAATATCAGTAAGACTTCTCTTTGTGGTCATCCTCAAAGCCTGTAACAACTTTTGAAGGAGTCATTCACAGCCAGTGTTCATGCATGGCACAACAGGTGATGCAGTGTCATGTGTAATGATGAAACCAACATTAAGTCAATGGTTTTAGGGAACCGCAGGTGTAAGAAGATCTATATTGCTTCAATACAAATCCCTTCTAAAGAGTCACAGGAATGTGGCTAGTAGTAGTGCTGTCACATTTTCTCACTACCTTTTGCTAGTTGTGGTGGATATTAAGTTAGGCAGTGTGGTAGGCAGGATTCACTTGCCCTTGTATCATCCCTTTCCTTTTGAGTGTGGTTGGAACCTTGGAAAATTAGGAGATTATCAATTCTGTGATGATGTTACATTATACAGAAAAAGGTAATTGTCCTGGGAAGGCTTGATACAACAGGTGAGACCTTTAAAAGCTGCATGTTTTATCTGGCTGGTTGAAGAAGAGAATGTGAGAAATCAATGCTTTGGCTGCCCAGGAAGAAAGCAAACATCTATTTTGTAAGTTGTATATGGGAGCCATATGGCAATGAACTCCATCCAGGTGGTCTCCAAGGGCTAAGAGCAGTTTGTAGCCAAAAGTTGGCAGGAAAGCAGGGATCTCAGTCATACAATCACAAAGAAATGATTCTGCCATCATCATCCAGTGAGCTTGGAAGAGGACCTGGGTCCAGATGAGAGCCACAGTTCCTGTCCACACCTTTATTTCAGCCCATCCAGACCTTCAGCAGAGAATCCAGTCATACTGTGTCTTGATCTCTGACCTTTGGAGACTGAGAGAGAATAAATTTGAGTGGTTTCAAGTTGCTAAGTTTGTGGCAATTTTGCAGCAATAGAAAACTAACACACTCAGGAACAGCACAAATGACAATAAAGTCCATGAAGGGATGGTCCCTGGCCTTGCCCAGGAAGAGATAGTGCCTGGTCACTAAAACAAATCTTCAAGTGTTCTCTTTAGACAATGAACAAATATCTATGTCCCTCGTCTCTACTCTTAGTATAAACAGTCATCATTAAATCACTATACATCACCTTGGCCATGATATTTTAACATATTTTTAAAAAATCAAATTGTTCTTATTGATAGGGTTCCTGCCAAAAGTATTTGCCCATGACCACGCATACCCTATGGGTTTCACTTCACCATGAACATGTTTCTTGTTCTGATGATACACCTTTTCATTAAGTCACAATTTAAGTTGAGTTTTATGTTACTTGCAGTAAAAATTATATTAAATGATAAACCAATATATTTAAATTAAGGTATCATAGATGATTTAAGATAAACCAATATTATTTAAATTAGGGTATCATGAATGATTTAACTCTCAGTTTTGCTGACATGAATATTCAATCAGTGATCAACTATATTTTTGTTTTGATTTCTTTTTTCTCTATTGCTGAGGATATAATGATTTTACCATGGTGACTGAATTATTTGTGATGCCAACTAGGCACTTGCAGGGATTGTGGGTCTATTTATATATCATCTGAGACATTTGAAAAACAATCCTCTTATTTTACCAAGGCATTACATCTTTATTTCTTAAAATCACCTCCTAGTATCTTGGAATCAATACCACATAATTCAGATAGTATACTTCTGTTAACTCCTAAGGACAATGGGACCCAACAGAGTTAGGTCATCATTGTCAAAGACAAGTGAGTGAAAGAAAAGGTCAAATTATTAAAAATTCTTCCCATTCAGTTGTATCTCTAAATGTTAGATTTTTCCTTAAGATATATAGGTTAGAAATAATGAAGCTGCTTCTTTCAAGATCTCACTTATCATGGTTTAGCTCCTTTTATTGTTGCCATTTTAAAAAACGCAGTTGGAAAAAATGTGTTAATGGGGTCCCTGAACTTTCTGTGGAAATCCTCAAGATTCTGGGGTAAGCAAGCATGTCAGACTGAGTCAAAATTGGAGTAAAATGACATGCAAGGAGTTGTTTTCTTCAGATTTGTTTATCTAGTTATATAAAAAAATATACTGTAGATATTAAATTATCTTATAGACTAAGATAAAATACGTTAAACATATTTTCAGAATATGGATGATTAATAAAAAATTTTGTAGTTCACTGTGTGTTTATACATGTATGTATATACTATTATATACTCATGTACATATAAAAGAGAATAAAATAAAAAGTAAAAGGACCAGTTCCCGATGAATGTACTTGCTTCAAAATATTTGACTTTATTAATGTGATAAAATCAGCTTGTTATTCTAAATATGTTACTAACTTATTAATTACTTTGCCAATTAATGAATGGATGAGAACAATATATTTAAGTATGCTTTATAACCAGTAGTTTTTAAAAAGCTGGTTTAAGAAATTGGAATGCAGAGTAAAAAAACATGTTATTTGGGTACTTTGTCAGTAGGGCTGTAGTAGTTTAAACTGCTGGCTGCCCATGGTAAAGCAAGACATTTATTTTTTAACCATGAAAAGTTGAATAAAGGTTTTAGTTGTAATTTAACTATGAAATGTTCATCTTTCTTAATGTCCAGCTTTTCTTAATAGCTAATAGTATCAATTATTTTACTATTTCATATTCATATTTCACATCTGTAGTTTTGTATATTTTATAACTACATGCAAAACACATTGGAACTCTTAAGACACTAGAATTTTCAGCAGACTATAAAATATGATTTTAAAATGTTTACTTTACATAAAAGAGAAATTTAATAAATGATACATTTACCACACACATAATTTTCAAAAATGGAATACATATAATGAAAAAATTTCAAATTCTACTTTCAAAATAACCTCTCTATAGCATAAAGCTCTGAGATATTCTTCACTTATGTTTAAAGCATTATTTATATATTGAAGAAAACATTTTAAAATAAAGTTGCTGCTTATACTTGTGAGAGCCCTTTGTCATCATAGTAAGAGTCAGCATATATGAAAACAAATTTACTTTTTCCAAAAAAAAGTGTTACTCATATTTACATCTGACACATCTCATAAATGCTTCCTCACTAACAGCTCCAGATTCCAGGCTCAAAACTGCATTCTTTCACAGTCAAGTGACTACCAGTATTTTTTCCAACCTTTATTCCATTGATTGATACTTGATTATCAGCATTTTATTAGCTTGTTTATTTATAAATTGACTTGGCCAGGCATTTACCATCTCACCTGTGAGATATCTGGAGAATGTTTATACAGTTTTTAATTATTAAGGAACTTACAGTTAATCTAAAATATACTTTGTGCTGTGTCACATCTTCTAATTTATATTTCTTTTCTGAAAATTAGATCTAAATTATATATCACTAAATTTTCTTCAGTGACCCAACTAGAGCTTATTTCGATCATAAATATGCATGATATGATTTAATTTATTTGGAAAACTTCAAATTGGTCCTCCATTATTGCTATTATATGCTGAGTACCATGCTATGCGAAGGAGTTTATAACACAAGGACCTAATCCTTCTCTGAGGTCATAATCTAGGAAGGAGCACAATAGATTTAGGTACAGAAAAAAAGAACAGTGATGCAAGTCAGCAGTATAGGATCTCCTTAGGAAATATCTGATTATGAGTTCCAGTAGCATTTTAGAAAATAAGTGCTGTGAGTTTATAATGAATAAGCACACGGAAATCATCAGAAATGTTCTCTGACAATGACTGGAAGTGGTCTTTAACCATGGAAGGAGTATGGGGAAGTGCAGAGGAGGAGAGAAGACATTTCAAATGGACAGGCTGTCATGATGAGGGACCAGGCATGGAAATGCAGATGGGAGATTGTGAGACAGTCAATAGACCACTGAAAAGTGTGACAATGCTGGTGTCAGAGGTTGAAGCTGGGCCCAAAGTTTTGACTTGTAGGATCTATAATGAGGGTCTTCTTTAGAGAGGAATTCTTTCAAAACCTTGAAATGCTGAAGATTTCCTGCCACAGAGGTGCCTTATGGGATATGGCAGCAACAAAATAATGTCCAGGGAGATTTTACTGTAGAACCAAATTAACACTAATGAAACAAAGATGTGGTCAATATCAGATTTAATTATTTCAAAATTTAACTGAACTCATGACTCAGCTTTCAACATTATCAAAATGTCTTCCCATTGAGTATTACATATGTGCTTTGTTTGTTTTCAAAGTGGAGACTTGGGTTAAGCAGACTTGTTTACTCTTACAATACCTGGAATAACTCAATGTGTAACCAACATGCTAACTTGCTGTATGTTCCCAAGTTCAAATTGCTTGTGTCACCTTTTCCTTTATTATTTAGGTAAAATTGGCTTAAATCAACTAGCTATATATGGTGGGGGTGGGGAAAAATACTTCATTTCCAATGTCCCTAGAGATTCCTGAGGACTTAAAGGAAGGGTTGCCTACACTTTTCTCCTAAGGATCTCAAGCTCTAAATTCCTGCTTCTGCTTTTCTCTCTCTTCTGGATATTTTCCTCTTGCACCTACAGTCTGTTTTCTACATGATGTCACTCTGCAGAAGTCACTTCTCTCCATATTATATCATTTTCCAGAAGTCATCTCCTTCCAGGGACCATGGACTCAAGGTTGTGTATATGCCAGACTTTACTGTATATGCAGAGCAGTTGAAGAATTTCACGAGTTTAGCAAAGCAACAATCTAATGTTAAATATTTTAGAATGTGTTCTTAAATTCCCTCAAACGTTTCTGCCTCCAAGAAATTTTCCCTGATCATCTTTTTAATTCAAGCCACAACCTCTCATGAGTACTACTATTACAACTACTACTACTACTAGTCAATATTTATGGAGCACTAGACTAGTAGTAATAACAATAAAAACAATTACTAGGCATTCTATATGGGTAATTAGTATTCACAGCATACTAGTGATGTAATTACTCTTATATCTCCATTTGGAAGAGAGGAAAAAGAAGTACAAAGACGTTACTCTTTTCCATAGCAATGGACCATGGAATGGAAATTAGAAAGCAGATTTCAGATTATGTAATTGTATTGACAACACTTCACAGTTAGCATATTTCTGGGCAGGGCTTACCCAAGAGTATGTGGAGCTGTAAGCAAATATCTTTGGTGGGGACCCTATGTACATATAAGAAATTGGATTTTTTTTTTAAATATGTTAAAAGTGCATGGACCCATGTGAGGTAGAGTGATTTATTAATGAAGATTTAAAATAATGGGTAGGAAGAGTCTTTGTAGTGTACTAAACTATCTTTTCTTATTCAGGCCCAGGGACCCTCTATTCTTTTTCTTAATTATCAAATGTGCCATTTCTTGCTAATTTTATTATTCCCATCATGAGAAAAAAAGTAGCTATATTGTTATTGCACATAGTGATATGGCTTTCCTCAGCCTGTCTGAATTGAAACAGTGTGGACCTTTTTGGCTTTATGGTTCCTTAATACCATTTATTTAATGCTGCATCACCCATTGTGCCATAATGGACACTGACTTCAAATTACTCTCTCAAAAGTTGTGATGTAATTTTATTCAGAGTATGTAGGAAAATTTGAATGATAAATAGTTTTCTGGTCATGTTATATTTACCATTGAGAGTTCATAGTGTGAATGTATTAACTATTCTCTTGGACACTTTAGGCAAAAGCCACATTTGTAAACTATAACCTCTTTCAATGTTGACATTACACAACAGTTGTCTACAAATCATGGAGGAGGGAATGAAGACCAGATGAGGGGCCTAGATGACTAGAAAAATGGTCCCATTCACCCAAGTAATGTCCATCCCTTCTCTGGCTCAGCTTGTGACTTACCTGGGAAAGCATGACATCATATTGATAAGAGGCAAGATAGATGACATTATTTGGAAGAGCCCATTGTTGTTGCAGAGCGACAAGGACTGCTTGACAGGGGTCAGAGAACCTGTGGTGGGAATGGCTGAGCTGTCCTCAGCGACAGTGTTGGGAATGCACAGGTAAAGGATGTCTGCTGCCTCCTTAGCCACCCTTGGGTGCTCTAGTCAAAGGCAGCATTTTAGTTGGAAAATGAATGAGCAAAATGTCACCTAAACTTACACATGCAACTCAAGCCCTAGGGTCAGTGGTGGATAATCAGTAATCCAGAGCCCTGCATTCTTTCTGTGAGTGACAGTCACTCAAAATCAGCAACATCCTCCATTCAAGGAAGAGGCATTGTGGTTAGGAAATGAAGCTCCCAACAACGTTCCCAATGGAGACTTAAAGATTATTCTTTTGTACCCTCAGAGTTTTGCTATCATCTGAATATATTACTGTTAAAGATAAATAAATGGTAAAAGGAAAAATCTGAGCTGCAAAAAACTAATACCTCAAAATTAGATTAAACATATTCCATCATAAAAATGTATTAAAATCATTGCCTAATTACAATTAATAAATAAATTGATAAAAGATGAGTAGGAAATAAATGAATGAATATAGGCACCAGGATTCAAAACAGTTTTCTAATTTCTACTCCAAGTCTCTTTGAAGTAATCTGCATTGCACACATCAATGATTCTTCTAATGCTCACTGACAAAATGCAGTACATAATTCAGTCTTTCTCCTAATTCTCCTAATTCTAATGGAAACCCATCTAGCCTCAACTGTCTATCACATTCCCTAATTTCAGTCACGCTGTAAGCGATTATTCTATGCTATGTCAGTATCCTTGTTATTTTTATTTACCACAATAAAATGTCACTTCTTCATATAAATTGAGGTTTGCATTAATGAATGCTCTTGCCCTTACACCTACCATCATTATATTCCACTGTGGGTGGAGTAAATGGGGGAGGAAACTAACTAGGATCCCTGAGGGTGTTTTTGTTGTTAACAAAGATAAACACTTGGGTAGTATCAGGGTTTTTATTTTTAACTGTTCCACTTACAAGTTACTTCTGCTGGTAAGGAGACAAAATCCTTGAATTTTACTTAAACAGAACATAGGTATTCTAAATTCATATCTCATTTCTTTTTTAGATAATGCATAGCTTGTGGATTCTGCTCAAAACAATTTGTGTGTTCTCTTTATCAATCATTTTTTCCCTAGGTATTGAGAGCACTAGCCAAAAAATGCTTCAAGAAGACCCCTCTCATTAATAAATAATAATCATCTTCATTAAATAAAATATATCTTCTACTGAAATAAATATTAAAATGTCTAAAGAATTTGGGAAGAAAGTATATCTTAGTCATCTTTTAGCTAATACATTAGCTTGGCACATGGTAAGCACATGGCACTGGGTCATGGGTGCTGAATGACTAGGTAAATAAAATGTTCACATGATTTCTGTAATACTTTGAACTTTTTGTTTTAAATATCATTTTTCTTAGCAAAAATTAAAATTCCCGCAGTTATATATTTTTTCTTTTCTTCCTTTTTCTCTCTCTTCCTCTCTTTTTTCCCTTCCTTCCTTCCTTCCTGCCTGCCTGCCTTCTGTTGCAGGAAAAAACAGGGCACCAGAGTAGAGTTATGTCCCAGGTCTCAGGTGAGTCCCTGTGATGGACTGCCAAATGGGGGTCCTTGGCTTCGTGCAGGAAGGAATTCAAGAGTGAGCCATAGTAAAGAGAAAACAGGTTAACTGAGAGAGATACACACTCCATAGGCACATTATGGGTCATCTCAGAGGGTGAGAGAGTCCACAGGGCATGGGTTCCTCCAGGAAAATGAGAGCAGCCCTGGGAGATACACATTCCATACACAGAATGCAGACAGTCTCAAAAGGCAGGAGTAGGGCCAGAGGTGTGGGGATGGTTAGTTTTTATGGGCTGGCTAATTTCATAGGCTAACAAGAGGGAGGAATATTCTGTCTTGGAGAAGCGGTGGGAATTTCCAGGAGTTGGGGCACCATCTACACTTTGACCTTTTATGGATGGCCTCTGAACTTCCATGACCCTTGTGGGTGTGTCATTTAGCATGCTAATATATTACAATGAGCATATAATGAGGTTTAAGTTCTCCTGGAAGTCAAATCTTCTGCCATCTTGGGCCTAGTAGGTTCTAACCAGTTTTTGTGGTATCCTGTTTTTCTTAATGGGTGTGCTATTCTTTTAATGGTTGTGCCCTGCCCCCTTCCTTTCTGTCTCACTTCCTCCCTCCCTCTTTCTTTGTTTCTTTCTCCCTTTCTCCCCTCTTTCTTTTTTCTTTCTTTTTCTTTCTCTTTCTCTCTTTCTTTCTTTCTCATTTATTAAAGCTTTTCCTTTAAGACCATACATTATTGTGAAAAGTTGATAGGAAAATAACATTAATGCGCTTAATTAAGGAAAGCTAGGAATTGGTCTCCATAACATATAAACCTTCAATTCAGTAAAAAATTGAGCGTTTTTTTCTAATTTTTTTGGAAACACTCAAATATAAATTTTAGGCAACCCCAAACCAAATGCTTATAGAGAATTAACATTAGAACCATAGATCCATTTCAAAAGGCATGTTGTTCTGTTACAATAAACATAATCAATTGTTCTCATGCTTATCATTCTATGAAAATTAAAATAACTTCCTAACTCAATACAATACAATGTAAGACTCTTTTAATAATTTTCCCAGCAAAAAGGTTGTCATCTTACTATTCTTTGATTCAGCCAGTATTGTACATGCCATGGCATTCTAAGTATTAGAATGCACTGCCTGCAGGTGTGCAGCCCTCTTGTATCCATGAGGTATTCCAGAAATACATGAAGAATAACAGAGCAGAAAGAGGAAATGGACTCAGGTCTTTTTTGCTTGTTTGTTTGTTTCTTTGTTTGCTTGTTTTGCGATACGCGGACCTCTCACTGTCGTGGCCTCTCCCGTTGCGGAGCACAGGCTCTGGACGTGCAGGCTCAGTGGCCATGGCTCACGGGCCCAGCCGCTCCGCAGCATGGGGGATCCTCCCAGACCAGGACACGAACCCGTGTCCCCTGCATCGGCAGGCGGACTCTCAACCACTGCGCCACCAGGGAAGCCCTCAGGTTTTTAATAATATCATTGATCCAGTAAATTAACCAATAGAAAAGCCACCCTTCCCTGGACCATTCTAGTTACTTGAAATAATAAATATTTTTACTTTTATATCCAATTTTTTGTTGTTCTTCTCCTTTTTGGTAACTTATACCTGAAATCACCTTCACCGATAAAAACATACCTTTTGAGAAAACTTATTATTCTCATTGCTGAAATCTTATATGAATGGCTTATTAATAATTAACTAATTGATTAATCAAATTATAGACAGGGTAAAACAGAGCAATTGACTGATTTATCACTTATATGTTCATATAAAGTCCACTTATATGTTCATATAAAGTCCATTAACTGGACTTCCCCCATGGTCCAGTTGTTAAGACTCCACGCTCCCAAAGTAGGGGGCATGGGTTCAATCCCTGGTCAGGGAAGTTCCGCATTCCATGGGGCACAGCCAAAAAAAAAAATTTAAAAATCCATTAAATGTGTATTATGTGTTACACATTATTTGAAATACTGTAAATCACAAAAGGTTACAAAAGAAATAATCTCTACCCAAAAGCATGATTAAGTGAGGTTGTAAAATTACAACCAAGGTGTGTTTGAGCCGTGTGTGAACTTGCAAAGAACTTGTACACTTATTTTCTGCAAATGGATTCTTTTCAAGCTTTGTCTATATGCAGTTATTTGACGGAATTGAATCGTCAGTCAAATTATTTTTCAGATAGCATCTTATTTCCTTACCTGTAGCTTGGGAAATCTATAAGCAGTTTTTGGAGAATAACAAAGAATAAACATTCCAAAGTGAAAAATCTATCAAAGACTATGTAGAAAAATAAATGTATAAAGAAAAATGAGAGAGAAACCAGACTGAATACACTCAGTTGTCCAGGAAATTACCAATTATATATAAAATTTAATACTGGAGATATTATTACTTATAACTCCAGACATCTGGGTTAGTCCTGAAATAGCTGTGTGTTTTTTTATCAAATAATCACTTCTCCAGGTAGTCTTAATTTTACTCAAATCAAATCAGACAATTAGAGTGCTGATAAGTGATTTGGTCCCTTGGAAATCTGTCTTTCATTGAGGAAAGTAATAAAAAGAGGTACTTAGATGTCACTAGGGTATTTTGAGGACCTATGTCTCTACATCATAAGAAACTCCTTAGAAGCATTACATTCAGATATTAGTGTCAGAAAAACAAACAAGCATGCAAATAAATGAAGTTTACTCCCCCTATACAAGTGGTTTCTTTTTAGCTTAAACAATTAAGAATCTCAATATAAAACATATTTACTCTTTTGATTTTGCCACCAAGAACTTAATGAGATAAACTTGAAACCTCTATCCCGTTAGCTTGCTCTCACCACCCTGTCAGCTTTATTAAGATATAATTGACATATAACATTGTGTAAGTAAAGCATACAAGGTGATGATTTGATACACTTATATATTGCAAAATGTTTACTACAATGAGGTTAATTAACAGGTTCTTCACCACACATAATTACCATTTCGTTGTTGTTGCTGTTACAATGGAACATTAAAGGTCTACTGTCACAGCAACTTTTGAGTATAGAATACAGTATTATTAACTATAGTCACCATGCTGTATCTTATTCACCTCATAACTGAAAGTTTGTATTCTTTAACCATCATCCACCATCTTTAACCATCATTTCCACCGCCCCTCAGCCCTGGCAACCACCATTCTAACTTCTGTTTGACCAATGTGATTTGATAAGTATTCCCGGCTTTATATTACCCCTGGCATTCATCGTTTTCTTTCTTCTACGCCTCAGCTCCCTCATCTGTGTATTCTAAACTCATGAACTGTATCTATTTTTGTTAGTTTTTGTCAGTTAAGAGCAGATAAATGTCTGAGTTTTCTTAACTATAAGTCGAGAAAATGTGCATAGATGAGCTGTGTGACATCTTTGAATTTTTAATGTTGCATTTATCTATTTCTTCTTTCATTTAATTTGTTGTTAATAAGTGGTGACATTATTTATTGATTTTGATATTTCAAAGGAAGCCACTTCAGCCTTAAAAATAAACATGAATCAAAAAAAAAATCATTTGAAGTAAAAAGATTAGTTGTACTAATCTAAACTTGTCATTAATAAAGGTAATTAAGAAAATATCTATTTAAAAAATCTCTAAGCATATATTTTATTAGCATTAGCTTTACTTTCATGTCTGTGAAACTAATGGCTATTGCACCACAATATATTTATTTTTCTAAATATAGTGATGTTTTATAAAAGTTAATAATTACAAAGTGTCATGCTCTGATTTTTCTAATGGCACACTTTTAAAGAATTATTTAGGCATGAGCAATTTCATTTCCTTAATCACATTCATATATCAATGAGGCATGCAATACTATGTATCTCTTACAGTATTAAAGAAGAATATTGTTTTAAAATGTGTTCCACATGGACAAAATATAATGTCACTTTGCAAGTAAAACACAGACAAATAAAACTAGATTCTGGAAGTCCTTCATTATAAAATTAAGCTGCAGCAGTCTATTTGGGAGATTTTCTTCCACATCTTTATCCTCTTCAATACCCCCTGGAGTCCATTCCAAATGTGGATATCAAGTCCCATAAAATGGAGAAATGCATTGGTCTAATTGTATAAAATAACATTTAACTGTAAAAATTCAAATGGCATATTTCTAATCTCTTCTGACTTTTGGTGATAGGACTAAGAATAAGAATTAGAAAGAACTGGTATTTTATGTAACACAAATCCTAGTGCTTTCAAATGAATTTTTTTTTTTTTTTCTCATAGACCAAAGCAACAGCAGTGATTAGTTTAGGTTCAGGGAAATTGGAACATCTGGCATGACATTCCTATTACACAGCTATTCCCACTTGTCTGCAGCTGAAACGCTTAGGCAAACTTTGGCATGGGAGTCTATTACATTTGCTGTACCAGACTGTTCCCTTCCTCATTTGCCAATTAGTCTATTGTCTAAATTTCCACTTAATCCTTATGAAAATAATATTTTGCAACTTGTAGAATATTTCTATAAGCTCTCCACAGTGTCCTCATTTTGAAATATTTTAAGATTTTTATTATTCTGATTTAAAATAATTTTGTGTAATTTTAAAAAGTTAATACTCACAAATTATTGTTGTTATCTTGATTTTTGTCCACTATTAATACATCCATATGATAGAAATGATTGAAATGCACCTTAATTTCCCTTTTACATCATATACTGAATCACGAGGATACTATCCAGAAATTGTAGGGTAGTTGACTGCTTTAGCAAGGCAGTAGGTTTGAAATCCAGGTTTAGATGAAAAAAGAGATATTTCACATTCTTAAAGAGCCAGTCTGAAGGATTCAGAGCAGATAATTCCAGCGCAGAGTGAAGCTTACACCAGCCCATTTGGCTAAGTGATGTTTGTTCTTCAGTAACGGAGTACACAACATGGCAAAAATAATGCCTTTCCCTTTTAGTGTGAATTAAGAGAAGAAAAAAAGGAAGAAAATGGAAGGAAAGTAAGTGACCAAAATTGTTATTTCTGTCCTTCCATTTCTTGGTTTGGTGTTAATAAGTTGAGCTGGGGATGAAAACACAGGGACTGTGGCTATACGGTACAACTGTGTACATGGATGTGATACTATTCAAGGCCGTCCTGCAGGGAGGCTCAGTATCATAGCCTGAGGCACAGAGCTGGATGCAGGGTGCAGCAGAGTCAGGAGTTCATGGGCAGGAACAACAAAGTAAGGTCTAGAGCCCTGCTGCCTGTTTTTATAAGAGAAAGGTTTATTGCAACACAGACATGTCCATCATTTTACATATTGTCTAAGGCTGTTTTTAAGTTTCAATAGATGAGTTGGGTTGTTGCAATAGAGACCAAATGCCCACAAGTCTAAAAATATTTATTGTCTGTCCCTTTAAGAAAAAGTTTGCCAACCCCTGTTCTAGAGCTTCAACCAGACACAGGTGAGACCTAATATATGGGTCCTGAGCAAGCATAGAGAGAACAGAATATGTTACACCAGCATGCAAGGAATAGAAGCTCTAGGAAACATGTCCACAGAACCATGCCTCAGAAAAAATGGAGTATGAAACAGGTTCCTACCACTTCCTAGGACCAATTATTAACAGCTCTTTCCAATATGCTGGTAATTTGAAAAGCGGTCATTGGAGTATTTATACCATGGAAATTGACAAGCGCCACAAATCAGTGCAGGCATGCATTCATTCATTCATTTATTTTTCACGGAGTTTATTTTTAAACATTTATCAGCATACTACTGCTTAGAAAATGAAGAGTCAGAATTCACTGCCAGTATTTAAGGTGATACAGCCTCTCCCACATAGCCCAAAACCCATCACATAGATGTGCTGAAAAGAATGACAGAAATCCAAGTGGCTAATTGTTTTTACTTAAAAATAATAAGAATTACCTATGCTTTTAATTATTACCCTAGCCTAGTTTTAAAACAGGTATGCTTAAAATCTCTTGATTTATTTAATTATTCATTCCCTTATTTATTTATTCATTCTTTCATTCATTTATTCATTCCTGTGTTTCTGTTACCTGGCAGGTCAGCTCCTTAACAAAACCAAATGTGTTAACAAATTTGTTTCTACAAATTATATTTTAGTATAAGAAAATTTCCAAATACACAATGTTTATATATGAATATATACATTAAATTGTATTAAATGGGAAATATTAAATACACAGGTTTTACATTGTTTTTAAAGCTTAAATACCACAAATGTTTCTCATAGCATTAAATACTCTTAGAAACATCATTTTAAAAAACAAGCCCATAAATTTTCTTTTACTTTCTTTTTTTATATGATTAAATATGATTTTTATTTTTTATTTAAAATATTCATGCAGGAAGAAATTAGGGGTCTTCATCACCACCTAGAAACTGAGAGGCTGTCTCCTGGGCTCAGTAAGTTACCTGAATAAAACATAACTTGCAACTTTTAGGTTGTTTGCACATAAAACATCAGTTGATAAGTTTCTTTCATCTTTGATTCCATATTGCTGGAGAAAGTTTGACCAAGTTTCATGTTAATTTATCCTTAGCTGCAAGTATTACAGACAACTTCATACTTTGCCTAATGAAAGGATAACTCTTTCAATACAATCAGAACTCAACAGTGATTCAGAAGCAATACCTTACCCTTAATACCATCAGCTTCAAGCCATCAACATGAAAATACTTGATAAGTTTGAAAAGATGTCGCTAGGAATCAATTAATTGATGTGCCTAGTGCCTAAGAGTTTCAAAATTCGACTTCGCTTAAGTTCCTTGCACCACTGACTCATTTTTGAAAATCCATGTTTATTTTTCCTATGTCCAAAGTGTTTTATGGAATGACACAGACTCTTCAAGACTGTTATGTAGAGTCTTCTTTTTTCACCTTGAAGGATGCTCACCCATTTCCTCCGCACCTTTCTGCCTTAAATTTTTAAAAAGCATTGCTTTGTCACAGATTCATATGCAGGTGCTCTTGTTGTTTGGAGATCATGAGAAGAGCTTGATTTTGTATGGCCAGGAGTCTGGAGGTCAAAATGGAAGTGGCGCTGAAGTTTCCCCAGTCATGGTCACATCCATCTGGTCTATTCCTGCCACTTGTTTCCACCATATATTGCACAGGTGTCTGAGGATTTGCCATGCTGGCTGAAGCAACTCTTCCCCGGAAATGTCCAGGAGAAAATTTGACCTGGCTGACAGGTGTTCATGGGCTGCCAATACATCTTCAAATTGCCCAGAGTTTTGGTTCAAAGGAAAACTTTTCTTTCACGTTTTCAAGTACAGATGGAGCCACACATGCAGAACCCAAAAAGACCTGGTTGGCAATTTTGCTGAGAGCTGAGTCATCTGAGCTGTCAACAGGTAGATAGATGTCTGATGTGTAAACTTCAAATCAAACAGACTCACATCCTCTTTAGGTTGCAAAAGCGGTTTAAAGAGGGGCTCTCCCTTCCCAGTTGGCAGTTCTTCCAAGTTAATATATCTGAAGAATGGATGAGCTGGAACTTCTCCAGTGTCCCCAGGACCAGCTCCAAGATGAGAAGCAACATTTCTTTTCAGCAGCTTTTTAAGCAGATCTCTGGCTTCTTGTGTGAGGTAGGGAGGCAAACTGAGTTTACACTTGAGGATTTCATCAATTGTTTTCTTTCTCTTCTCCCCAGTGAAGAGGGTACTCCAGTCAACATGTCCTGTATCAAAGCTCCCCAGCTACACTAATCCCCAGCACAACTGTGGCCACTTTTCATCAAGATTTCAGGGTCCATGTATTCTATTGTTTCACAAAATGTGTGTGTGACTGTTGCATCATGAATAGATTCTTTGAATAGTCCAAAATCTGTTAGTTTCCATGAACTTGGTGATTAAGCATGACTTTCTCTGACATCAGGTATATGTAGATAATCCCCTTTTGATGTAAATGTCCCAAAGCCATGGAGATTTCTGCCAGTAAAAGCAGGTTGTGTCTTCCATAAATATTTCCTCTCTTTCTAACTGCATAAGTAATTCTCCTCTGCTGAGATACTCAAGGATGAAGTAGAATTTTCCATCGGTCTGAAAAGCATAAATTAAATCCACAATCAATGAAAAGATACTTTACTTTCTCCAGAATATCCCATCCTGCTTTTTATTTGAGCTGTGTCTTTAGCACTTTTAACTCTCATTGTCTTTTTAAGCACCTTCATGGCAAATATTTTCTGAGTTTTTGCTCCTGTTACTTTTCTTACTTGTAAAATCTCTCCACAGACCCCTTTACCAAGTACCCAAAGTAGCTTGAAACATTCTAGCTTGACTTTTTCTGACCCTCTGTTCACAGTGGTTTCTGAGATTTCAAGTTTCTCACAATGCTCCATGCCAAGGGCATAAGGTCCAGCTCCCCCAGGGTCCATGCTTTCATTTAACTGACCACTTTCCTCCAGCTCATCCTCAGAGCCTGTATCCTCTGGCTGGTCCAGACTATTTCAAACACTCCTGCCATGTCCTCAGCTTCCCTGTCTTAGAAATCTGGTGCTGGATAAAAGCCATCTTGCCTCCTTTATCGCCTCAAGGGCCTGGACTCTCCATTGCTGCAGCCATCTCCAGCTGCTTGGGCTATCTATCTATCTATCTATCTTAAGAGGAGGTTAAGTTAATGCAGAGACTAGGCAGCAAAACAGGCTCATTCCATGATCCCTATCTGAAATGACTAAATGGCAACATACTTTCTGAATAGAAAACAACACAGAAATAGAAGTTTGCAGTTGAATATTTTGTCTCTCTAGGGAAAATAGGAGGAAGGTGGAAAGTAAGACATTCAGCAAGCAATCCTACAATTTGAACACTCAATGCTACCTGAAGCTTACTTTCTCTGTCCCAGAAATCCATGCTTCTCTAGATTCTCTAGATAGATGTCAAGACTTTGTCAAACTGTTGTTCAAATTAAAAACAAACAAAAAATGACTACAGATCAGACATTTTCAGAGCACGAATTTTGTCATTTACCTAAAATCTCTAAAGTAAAGAATATGAGTGTGTTTAATCGCCAGGCAGAAGCAAAAAGTGATCACTGCCAATTTTGAGAAATGTAAACTTTTTAAGCAAAATTCTCCTGTTTGGATACTTACTTCATATGAAAGTTTTAATTACTTTAAAAATTGTTTATTCAAATATCTTTAACATACATCTTTATAATCCCTCTATTTCTTTAAGTAAGATTATTTAAAGTAGAGAAGCAAGATAACATGATATTTATATGTGTGACCTGTTGAGACAGACACCATAGTTTTGAAATCTGACTCCAAGACTTATCAGCTGTGTCCCTGAGTTTATTTCACCCCACAGTGCTGCGGTTTTCTTATCTGTAAAACAGATTAAAAATAATTTGTACTCCATAGGCTTGACGCAGGTTACTATATATAAAATATATATAGTACTTTCACCATAGTATTACTCAATATCTATGGGCTATAATACTAAGTAAAAAACACATTTTAATATTTTGATATATATTACCAAATCATCTTCTAGAAGTGAGGCATGTTATCATTCTTTGCTTCATCGACTGAGATGTGAAAGACCAATTTTCCAACATTCTTAACATCTCTTATATACTAACTTTTATTATTCTTCAACTTATGGTATGAAATGTTATTGTGCTTAAATATGCAATTCTTGATTAGTAGTAACTTTCTTTTCATAATTTTTTCTTTATATTTTTTCTCTTTCTGCTTTTTATCCATTTAGGGGTCATTTATATGTGTTTTAAAAATCAGTCTGCAAAAGCTTTTAAAATTAGTAGTCATATATAAGCATTCATAAAGTAAATGACAAATATTTTAAAAGCATTTTCTTCTACAATTTTTTTCTGATGCTTTATTTTGGTCATGTAGTTTATACTATATATTTTTTCTTTGTGATCTCTCTTTTCCTCTGTGATATCACTTTTATGCTTTGATATAATCTGATCTCAAAATCAAAAATATATACTCATGTCTAGTTTATAGTTTAATTTTTTGCAATTAATTACTTTAATCTTCTGGTATTTATGCTATAATATAACATGAGACTCAAGTATACCTTGATTGTTTTCTAAGTTGTTAACCTATTATCACAAGCCCTCTGACATTTTATGTAATCATTATCATTTGTTTCTATCTTATCTTGACTGTACCATTAAGTTGTCTATCAATTCAATCTGTCAGTTGTCGAGGCAAAATAGAATTTTTTTCATTTTTGAAGCTTTATATAATATAAATTGATAACTATAGGGGAATAATTTTTTCCTTTCCACTTACTTTCATATTCCCTCCCTTGCAACAAGAGTGTGAGGATGTGCCCTAATCTTGTCCACTCTCTGATCTAAAGTAAACTCGTCTGGAGGATTTCTGGAAAGGTATGCCTTCCTGATTAAAAAGAAAGAAAAAAAAGTGATGAGCAGACAGAAAGCCACCTTTTTATATCCCGGATTGGACCTGGTCACATAAGTATGTGATGTTGGATCTATAGGACCACCTTCTTGTGAATAAGAGAACAGTATGAAGATGACCTAGAATCCAGGCATGGTTGAGAAGCTGAGTTATATAATCCTTGAACCGCTTGCTCCAGATATCTTTTAATACTGAATAATTAAAATCAATAATAATATATCCTGCTCCTAAAACATTCTAGCTGATATATTTTCTCTAACCATATCACTGAATCAACATGTCTTTATTAAATCAGCTGTCGATTTGATTTTCTTTCCCCAGTTCCTACCAAGTAAAAACCAAAGTCCTAAGGGTCAACACTCAAAATTCCTTAGAATCTCTCCCCTATTTCTCTTTCAGCCTCATCTCTGGCTATTTATCAGTGGAGCTACATATTCAGATTCCCTTCCTTTCCTCAAGATTATAGCCTCATATGCTGTTGAATCAATCCTAGCTAGAACATCTTTCCTACTCATGCCTTTTTACTGAAATTCTTTCTTGTCTTCAAGAACAGTCATGAATTCCAAAGGAGTTATGAACATGCTTTCTCTTATCACAACTGAAATATGAAGCCTCTTTACCCTGAACACCAACAACTGTTGGCTTATATCATTTGAATGGCAATTTTCCACATGAGAATTGAAACCACTTACCGACTCACAGCTTGTTGTGTACACTAACGCAAATTTAGCATTCTATTGCCTGCGATTAACATGAATTTAATACTCCAGAAAATTTTTACCCAGGGAGATGAAGTTATAACTTCATTCATTGTTTTAGGAACTTACCGAATACCTGGTTACCAGAACAATAGAATAGTCTACTTACCCATAGCTCCTTCTCAGAATAATAATGCTCGATTTAGCTGAACAAACAAATCTTTACTCTTCAAGACTCACTTCAAGCCCTTCTCTCACTGTGCCCACCAGTCCTAAACTATTACAGCACAAACTTTGCCCAGTCCCAAACAGGTCCCCTGCAATGGTAATTGGGGAAATAGAATCAAAAACAAAGTCTGCCAACCCAGAAATTCTTTCCACAAAGGTAGTAGAGAAAGAGAACACTTTCATTATTGAATAAACATTAATTAAACCAGAGTGTGACAGGCATTACAAGCAATCTGCTAAGATATTTCAAAAACAAAAATAAATCTCACTCTTTTACACAGTCATGCAGATACGACTCATTACATGTTTTCAAGGTAAGTGATAACTAGCCCTCAAGTCAGAGGACTTAACAGCACCATTTATCACACATAGTTCATCTTAACTTTGCCTTATTATGGGGGTGTCGGTCTGTGTGAGTTAATTGGCATTATCCAGAGGAAAAACAAACTTCACGTATCTTTATGATAATAGGATGTAGTTTTGCACCTTGGAGCAAAGTGCCCACAGAAATAGGCTCCTACCCTCCCACAAATACTGGGATGAAGGGGTGCTATCTCTCTTGATGATTATATTTCAAAGAAATAGTCTCTAAGTCCTTGAGAAAGACATTCCTAGGTCATAAACTAATAAAATACCAGTCTAGCTTTCAAAGGATTTATATACATTTCAAAGAGAGGAGAAAGTACTTAAAATTGCAAATTTTCTAAAGTAAATGCTCAAAGAAAAAGGAGAAAACTGAGATCTCCAAATCTTTCTGAATATATTGCCATTGATGTCTCCCTTCTGAGACCCTACTAAGACTCAACACAGGGGCTCCCCCTACTGAAGTAATAAACTTGGCTTTACTTTATCCACAAGTTAGCATGGTGATGACATTTTCAGGGACCTGGCAAGTGACACCCACTATCTTATACTAATTTTTTTTTTTTTTTTTTTTTTGCAGTACTTGGGCCTCTCACTGTTGTGGCCTCTCCCGTTGTGGAGCACAGGATCTGGACGCGCAGGCTCAGTGGCCATGGCTCACGGGCCCAGCTGCTCCGCAGCATGTGGGGTCTTCCCGGACCGGGGCACGAACCCGTGTCCCCCGCATCGGTAGGCGGACTCTCAACCACTGCACCACCAGGGAAACCCTTATACTAATTTTTGAATCTTCTACATATCTTCTACTAGACTATAAGCTACCAGAAAGTAAAAAGTATTCCCTATGTAAGTTAATATTTTCTTTTTCTTTTCTCTGTGGCTAGTATAAGGCCCTATAGTCATTTGAATATTCAATGAAAGAGCAGATTTTCTTTCATGGTCTCTACAATATCTTGTCCATGTTTTGTGATGTAAGTAGGACAAAACTAACCGGTTCTTCCCTGCGGACAATTTATATAATTCCCTCTTACTCTGAACACAATTTTATCACAAATACAAATGTAAGAATAACATCTGTCCTCTAACGTAAACAGAAAAATGACTGAAACAATCAATTACAAACTGCCTGCTATAAAAAATTAGCATTATTTTATCATATCGATGGTAAAATATATGCAAATAGCACTATTTAACCAGACAGAAATTGCTACGTTTCCTAATGGATTTTTACAATTACTTCTTATTCATTAACGTATACCTTCTAGTTCTGATCCTCATGATTTTTCTCTGGTTCTCCAGTTTTTTAAAAGAATATGCTTTTTAAAAAGCACTTCAGAGATGCATAAATGAGATGATTTCTGAAAATGACCTCTCCAAAGAGATCTGCTTTGAGAGAAATTTTAAGCCCTTTCATTTCTAATTAACCCCCTATCCAGGGATTGTACAGTTTCTCAATCATCATAAAAGCCACAGATTTATTTCCTTTAAACATTCTATAGAGCAATGGCTCCTGCTGTGACTAGACAAAGGCAAAATGCCAATACAATGTTAGCCATGACCTTTTTTTCTCTACCAGAGTCATTAGGCAGTAGCTACTTCAGGATCACAGATGAAACAGCAACATTCAAAATGGTAATAAAAAAGTTCTGTTCTAATTAGGGAGAAAAAAACTGATACTGCAATTTCTTACTTGATACTTTTATTTAACTTACAGGAAGCCTGCTGAAAATGCTGAAAAACATACTGGGGAGTTTATTTGACCTATACATTGCAATTACCAAATATCTGCCTAGATAGGCAATTAAAGTGAGCTAATAAAGAGCTTGCATTCAATGAAAAAATCATCCTCAAGTGGAGTAAGACATTTACATAATTCTAAAAACACTTGGGAGAGTTAATCACATTTCTTTCTACATGTTTCTTTTCTTTTCTGAGTCATGTCAGTTTTTGTAATTCTAGAATTTAGCTTTCTTTTCCTTTCAACCATAGACACCTTTCCTCCAACTTAGATAACTACTCTCAGAGGAATTAATTATGGATACTATTCTTCCCAGATTTAAATAAATAAGAAGGAATTGGTAAACATAATATGCTATCCCATATTGTAGTCTTAAAGACAAATGCATAAATTAAGATTCAAATATAAATATTTGAAAGGAACACATACTCTTTTTGAGCTAGTATGTAACAGGGGCATCTAAGCTTGTCTGAGACTTCAGAAAAAGTTTCATAGAAAAAATGATTTAAGTCTTGAGAAATTAAGATTCAGGTGACATTTCTGGGCAAAGAGGGGTGGAGGAATAGTGTTCCAGCACTTGGGAGCTCTGTGATGTGTAAAAAGTTCAAGGAACCAAAATAAGATCAGAGGGACTGGATGTAGATTTGTGGTGTGGATTTCATCTGGAGAGTGATCCAAGAAAACATTTAAAAGAACTTTGAGGTTATATGGAGCCTATAATATATCCTACAACCAAGGATAAACTTTAAAGGGTCTAAAAATAACACTTGAAAAGTACGGAAGTATCTGACATTTGTTTTAATGAGGTTATAACTTAAAAATTTACAAGCATCCAGACACTAAATAGAAATAATAATACTTGGAGTTCCATATACTTCCTTCCAGGCCAAAGGGAAGAGGAGCAAACAGGTGTTACGGAGATGCAGAGAGGAATTCTCTTAGTCACATGGCTAATTTTCCAGAAACATATCTGTTTTGAGCCAAGGGCAGGTATCTGTAGGAGGTCTTCTGAAAACTTTAATGTCATTTTGTGTGTTGGGCTATTATGGAATGCAAATCTTAAATTATAGTACTAAGTCAATTAAACCAATTAGGTTATATTTTCAACTTTCAATGTCTAGATAAACATTCTAAAAATTACTTTTAATGAATAATTATGTAAATATGATATTTAATGTTCAAGTAGTAAGATTGGTTTTCAAATGTGGCTTGCTAATAAGCCGATCTCATTTACAGTGTACAGAGAAATAAAATATGAATGGCTTATTTTTTTGTAAAGTAACATCTTAAAGGAACTGATGCCACTCAGGACTAAAATATAAAATAACTAAATCGAATCAAAAAGTTACTGGATTACTGAATTGAACCACATTGTCAAATCCTTTAGTATCTGCTAATGTTAAAACTCTTCTTTATGGCAATAAATAAAATTCCACTTTTTCAGAAGATGAGTTCAATCACCTAGTAACACAGGGAGTTCATAGGTTAAATAAAAACAGACATATATTTCATTATTGCAGACCACCTACCATCCATCAAAGATTTTTAAAAAAATGAATTAAACTGAAAATCATCATTTTTCAGAAAGGGAACAAGAGAAATTGCTACAAGACTTACCTGTCATTTTGAAATAAACTCATGTCTCCTAAACGTTGCCTCTGATGACATTAAGATTGAAAGAAATGTCGCTGAAGGCTCTACCCTCTGAACCACAGGGCATTAGATCACATAGTTCAAAGATAACCTTTCTCAGTAGCTGACAGTGCTATTCTCTTACTGAGTAAGATACTATTACTACTGTTGTTATACATATATAACATGTGTTTGGCAGTAAAAATCCAGTTAAACAATACAGATAACTGAAATGATGCTTTGTGCCATTTTTTACTTTTTTCTACATTCAGATTAGTATTGTGATCAATTCCTAAGGATTTGAATTCAGAGTCAATGAAAGCTTAAAAGATTTTACATTAACAGATTAAGATTTAAATATGTTCCAACAAATTATAATATGAAATTGAGAACCTGGAAAATATACTTGCTTTTCTAGATCCTATCTCGTGCAATTAGGAGCACTCTGAGAGGAAAACATTCTAAACATATACACAAGCCATAAGACAACAGAAGCTAGAAACATGTGACCATAACATAGGCTGTCTGTGTTAATCTACTATGCCATTCATAAAGCCCCAGAGATGATGAATCTTAACAATTTGCTCAGAGTTTTAGTCCATTTCTTACTATTCCTCATCATGCAGTTTTTATGTAATCAGAATTACCTCTTTATTCTTTCTCAAACAAGCCAACTTTATTCTTGCTTCCCCACCTTTGCAACTGCACTTACCTTTGCTTCAAAAATATTTTGCTTCATCCTTTTTTAATCCAGATGTCAAATCTCCACAATATGGCAAAATCCCACCTGTATATATAAAGTTTTTCCTGATTACTTTTCTTTATTGCAATAGGAAACATTCATTTTTACTACAGTAAAATCGACTCTATGTGTTGGCAGAATGTAGGTTATACGTCAGTTTTGGGTTAATTGAGCTCTGCTGAGTTTGGCTGGACTTGACTGGACTCAGATTAGCTCCATGCATCATCTAGTTCCAGAACAACACTGTGAAGGATTAACCAACATCTGGGATATGTTGTTCTTAAGGAAGAGTTTGAAATAAATTACATAGATGTACCTAAAGATTTGGTATGAACTGTTGTCTCATGTATCATGTCTACTCTCATTTCGTTGTCTAAAACAAATCACTTACACATGCCTTACATTGGAGGAGGAAATTATACTCCACTTTCTGGGAGATAGGACTATATAATACTCTTAGAAGAGAGAGAGCAGATATTCAAACAATAACATCAATTATTCCAATCTGCACTCTTGATGGCATATAACTGGCTTTCCTCCTACATGAAAAAATGTACTCAATACTTTCCTTAGGAATAAAGCAAATGCATTTAATTAAGGCATAAAATGCAAAGTCCTACCTCGCATGATCTCAATCAGGTCCCAATGTAGTTCCTTTTGATGGAAACAAATGAACAAATAATAAAAGCATATTTCTCATCCACACCCAATATTTTATGGTGAAACAGGGATACTCTGACCAAATAAATATACTCATTCAGATAGAGAAAAAGAAGAGACCCTCAGAGTCACTGCTGCATGGCAATTAATCCCTGTGTCACAGTAGTAAAGGTCTGCCATCACAGAATTTAGGGAATATTCCCTGATTAATCCCCAATTAAACCCACTCCTGTGTTGGTTACTGATCACCAATTCTTGTTTCTTGTAACTTAGACTTTGCTCTCCTAAAGGCTCTTTTTTCTTCGTCACTCTCCTCAGTCACATCGGAAAGGCACAGCAGAAGTTGAGCACTGCAGAAGCTGAGTGACCTCCTGTTTCTGCCTTTAGAAAATTGAGAGCCTAAGGCTTGTTTTGTATTTTAGTCTCAAACCAAGTTGGTGGCACTTTTGGAGATAAAACTTTCAAAAACTTGTTGGCATTTAGCTCTTTGACTTCAGTCAGCCCCTTGTGCCAGCAGTCACACCCACAATCCTTTTTGAGATGTATCTCTTGTCTAGATGTCTTGATAGCTATTTTGATCTTACCAGGCTTTTTGGGGACCACACATTTGGTCTCTTTTCTCTGCTCATAAGTCAGTGAGAGGTCTTAACAAAGAGTTTGATGATCACCTCTCGGTCTGTGCCTTGATTTGGTGTTTTCCTTAAGACTTTATCTTCATTGGCTTTTGTGGCTTAGGCCTTTTCTCAAGTTTATATTTGACTACTGTAGTTGAGTGCATCTTTCAAACCTGCAAGTCCTGAATTTTGGGAATTCTTTGTTTCATCTCTGATTGCCAACAGCCTGATTTTTTCTTAAACTCATCTGTTTTCTGTGTTACCATGCAAAACACAGCTAATAGCCAGTGTAGTGGGCACAAATTCATTAAGTATACTACCTAATTTTAAAATGGGCAATAGTTTTACCAAACAATCTGGCAGAAATAACATTGGATTGTCATTTATCTAAACTTTATTAATGATGTCCACACTGCCTGACACTTAGCTCAAAGTCCATAGCACCCTATTTTAGTTTTATATATGCTACAGCAGCACTCTGACTCTAGTATTAATTTCTTTATAAGTCCTGGAATAACAAGTGTCAAAATATCAGTTCTTTACAACATTTATGTTTTGCTTATGCTGCAATAAGGACAAGTTGGCAGTTGCCCTGCTCTGCTCTCCTCTCTATGTTTTCTCAGTCTGGGACTGAATAAAGCAAACTCTGTCTGAGGCATAGTATTCTTTCCTGGAACAAATAGCACCGAAATAAAAGAGAGACTGAGTCAGACCATGCAATCATATTAAAGTTTTGGTTTTGACATAATAAATATCACACTTACTCACATTCCATTGATCAAAGTGTACTTCATTGTCAAGTTCAAAATGAAGTAAGGACATAATTTCTATCAACAGAGCTTCTGAGTAACTCCTGATAATGAATGGGGATCTATAATGTGGTTATGAGGGAGAATAAATGGTTGGACAACAATCTATTCTGTTACTGATCCCTTTAATTTTATTTCTTTATACCCTGAAATTTTATATTCTTTTTTAATATAAACTTTTGTTTCAAGTTAGTAAATACTGACTTTCCAAATAGATTATAGCCAACTTGATGTTAATTTTTTATCTTCCACAACTTTTAGTATATTTCTGAGGATATGATATTGATTGATTGATTATGAGGCCATATCAGCCCATCCATGTTTATGGATGAGTTTAATCCCCCTGCAAGATTTCTACTTATATGTGGGGCGGACAACTCTTTCTCAAATGTTTTGATTCTTACTGTACTACAATCACTTGTATACTTATCAGTTCCATAGGGATAGAGGTTAAATAAAAGCTAATTCATTCTTTTCATAAGCCCTATATGTATATTTTAAAAAGAAAAATTACAACTAAAAGTAGTCTATTTTTTGTTTTAAGGGAGGTAAATTATATTCAGTAAATTGCTCGAAAAATGTAAATAGCAAGGAAAATATCTGTGACAATTCAGGGAAAGAAAACATAAAATATCTCCTGTATCCCCCCGAAAATTTTACCCTTATGTCAACTGTATGCATTTCTATTACAAGAGAACATTAGTTAGGAATTACAGAAAAGCCTTGAGCTGGGGAAAAGTCTATTAGAGAGATTATGAGTCCTAGAAGATTCTCTGAGCAGTTCTACTGCCCTTGGGAATCTTCTAGGACTCCTGAAGTTTCAGAGTTTGGGGAGTTTTGCAGATTCTTTCAATGACATATCGTATTCCAACTCCTATGTATGTGAATTTGTCACACATGATTTGTTATTGCTAGTAAACATTTCCTTATTGATTCAATAAATTATTATTTACATAATTTATGCAGGAAATATTTTGATCATATATGGATAAAAGGAGTAGTTACCTTTCATGGTTTAATTATCTAGAAAAGGAGTTTTATAACACAAAATATAAATGTTAAGATAGTTTGTTAAATATGGAACTGAAGTATTACAAATAATATGTAGGACCCAGGAGATCTATCCTAAAGTTACCTTCCTGAGGCAACAAGAGAAAATTTACTTGAGGAATTTATTTCTAAGGTGTATTTTGAAAGATGAGTCAAAGTTCTGTAGCAGAAACAGAATAGGTATTCCAAGGAAGAGGAAATTTTATAACATAAAGAAAAAGGAATGTAAAATATCATAATAGACTCTGGGAACTCTAAGCAATTTTAATTATTAGAAAATAAAGAATAAAGTGCGATATAAAATAAGTAAGTTTGGAAAACAAGGAAAGAGGTAGACTGTGATGGGCTTGGAATGCCATGTTTTGGAGCTAAAAATCAACCATGTGGGAAGCAGTCTTAAATACATATAGTCATTATTCTTCAAAATGCAAATCCTTTTAGCGATGATATGTGATGATATAGTTTTAGGCCTGGTCCTAATTATTGATAGAATTTTTTGTTGTTGTTAAGCCAATGAGAATAAAGATATTTGTGTAACCTTTATTCAAGAATATGAGTATGTAAAAATTTGAGGAATTTTAAGTCAGTAAAGTGTGTCTGACATATTTATATGATGAATGGTCAATCAGAGCCAAAGGACCCAAAATTTGACTACACTTGTTTACGAAATTTTCCAAATAAATTCTTGAATTCATAAACTTGTCCCCCAAACCTTAAGGATATGCCATCAGTTATGAGACAAAATTTTAATCAGCTGTATTTGAATCTGATGCAAACATATAGGAGAGAAACTTCATAATTCACACATATCCCGAGGAGCATTTCTCATCTAAATCAGCCACTCACTTTGAAATTGTGACATTATTATCAACAAATTGCTCAGCAATGCTTGAAACCATGATTTTACTGAGTTGAAGGCATTTTAGCCATGGAGAATTAGTACAGTCTGAACCTATGTACAGCATAATCAATTCTAGGGTTAAAGACAGCTAATCTCTTAAAACAAGCTCAGCAAAGGAGTTTTTCCTCTGCAGTTACAAGTTTATTGGGTTCATAGCTCTTGTCCCAGAAGAAAGAAATTGCAGCCATGTCAACAACAGCTGAAGAGTGTAATTTATTAACTAACAAATTCATCTGAAATACCACCTCAGTTATATTTTCCACACCTATATTAAAATAAATAAAATTTCCATAATCATCTTTAAATTTTCCCTAAAATGGTTTTTAAGAGCATGGATGTCAAAATATCTCTCTCTTTCTAAATTCCTTCCACACATCTAGTAGTGAATCTGATTTATAAACACAGACTTCTGTAATATAGAATATAGTGGAAGCTGGTACACAGACCCTTTTGACTATATGAGCTCTTTATGAATGGAGGCCCCAAATTGTATATTATTTACTTGAAGGTGGTTAAGAGCTACCTCACAAGAAAAACTAGTTCATCAGGCAAAACACACCTCTTAAAAACAGGAAACAATTTAAACATAGGGATAACACAGATTAGATTTCTTTAAGGAATGTCTATTAAATAACCTCATCTTGGCCTTGGAAGTACAGTAGAGGTTGCCCAGTGATCCCTTATTGCCAAGCAAAACCTCACTGTGGTTTGATTTTTAGAGGTAAATAGAAAGTAACTTGAAAGTAAGTTATCTATAAAGCCAGGATGATTGTTATTCAGTGTTTCACTCTTTTACTATTAGTTTTAGAAATACTTCCTTGAGGTTTATTTCTGCATATTAATAAAATATATCCCTTTTATATTATTTATAGAGGAAGTTTTAAACCTTTAATTTTAAGATAATGCACTACTTTTGCAAGGCTACCACAAAATGTTGAGGTTTTTTTAATAAGTTGCTTAATTCAAAACCTTTTATTTCTAAATTAGACACTTATAAGTGGCCATATGAAATGTACAATAGATATGTTTATTGTATAAACCTCTGCTAATTCAAATTTAGAGAAAGCATTCAGGTGATCTAATCAGTAGGGAGTTCATGACAAGTAAAGATGGCGATAATGATGCTTTTAAATTACAGGGAACTAAAAAATAAATATGTGATAAATTAAGTGATACAAAAATTTTATTTCCTCAAGTTACCATTTACTGGGTCAGAAACTAATTGTATCACTATCTTCTTTAATAGCTTTTCATCCTAATACCTTAGTTGAATAGATCTATTTTTTAAAGTAATTATCTACTCAACAATTCAGCTAGATAAAACACAAAGGCAAAAACCTCATCACTATAACAAATCTTTAGCAATGGAATCATATGCAAAATTCCAGCAATGTCTGTAGTCCAACATCTAATCATATACATAACCATTACTTATTTCCCAGAAGTGAGTGTCAAGTTAATTAGGACTTTTATTAAGTTCTTCATCCATACAGCAAATGAACTCTGGTCAGATTTTGGAGTAAACTGAAAGACTACCCTACGTGGGACACTAAATGCATTCCAAGATTTTATTATCTGAATGTGTTGCTACTGTAGTGCAAATCTTTTAAACAATTATCAATACTATCCTACAACTCCATGCACTCTTTTGACTTAAACACTCACAATGGTAAAAAAATAGTACAGATTAGATGGAGCCAATGAGTTCTCTGTGCTCTGGGCAAGTCTCTTTCTTCTCTCTCTCCACAGTGTCACCACTGCAATAAGCCTTGGAGAGCATGGACACAAATTTCATTTTGCCCTTTGTCTTTGTGCATCAGTAATCATAAGATACCCAGAAAGTCTAAGTCATGCCTCATTCCTTGAAAATACATCTTTATATAGACCTGTATATTGTTTAATCTGACCCCATCTGCCATTGTCCCCAACTTCTGAAATCCTTCCATTGTGTCCTCTAAAATCATGATTCATTATAAGTAAAAAATGAAAAAAAAATTAACCCCAAACTCACCTCTCATCATTTTTTTTTTTTTTTTAATCTTTTTGCTTCAAATGATACTTGGCTTTCACCTGAAATCACTGTTTTACGTGCAGCTCTCATAAAACCAAACCTGATGGAGGACGATTACCTGTCTTGCTCCTCATTTCCTTAGGCTGAACCCACCCCCTCATTTCTGCTTTGAAACACTTCTTATCTGATTTTACTACCTGTTCTTCATTCTTTTTTTTCACTTATTTAAAGAGTTCGTGATCATCCACCCTTCATTTCTTTAAGATTTTACCTCTTCACTCATTGAATCTCACTCCTACATTGACCCTATCACATGTTTTCTTGATATCAGTATATATATAGATGATTCTTTCACTTGTGTGTGGCATCAGTGCTGTTACCAAATACCCTGGTTGTCTTCTGTTCAGGTAGGACTGCACTTCTAGTCCCCTTGTTGTTGGGTGTGGCCATTTGCCCAGCTCAATGAGTTCTGAGGAGAAGCAATTTAATTGGCCCTTGAAGCTGAAGCGTTTAGTCAAATGGAGATTCTCCAGAGCCTGATACAACCAACAACCTTCCACTGCTGCTGATGTGATGGAGCTGTAACATGAGCAAGACATAAACTTCGATTGTTTTAAGCTGCTGAGTATTATTTATCTTATTTTCTGCAGCAAAACCTAGGTTCTTTTAACTGATACACCTGGTCTCTCCATTCTTTGCACTCTTATAGCAAAAGGCCTATCTTGGTTAAATTTTATTATCTATTATATCTAAAAGCATGAAGCTGAATATGGCTGAAAAAGAATAATCTGTTTTGCTAACTGGCCTGACTTTAAACTCAGGACTGCTAACCACATGTGAGCCCTTAATGCTACCCTGCAATCCTGCCATATTTTCTTAGTCCATTTAACTTCCCACTGGAAAGCAACTATTATATACCTTTTCCTCTGTCCTCAAACATCTACTATAGTTTATAAATTATCACAGTACTAGAAAATATAGTGTTAGTGCCTTGAAAGTAGATATTAACCATAGTCCACAATCACTGTTTCCACAATGACTTAATAAATATGTTTGGGATACCTAAATGTGAAAGTTAAAACACATACTCCTCAGTTTCTTCTTTTATTTTCTGATTTGATTTATGCATTGTATTTTTTTCAAATTTAAAATAACTATTATTCGTTAAGTGCCTGCTGAGGGCTAAGCAATGCATTACATTCTTTACAAGTGATATCTCATTTAACTTTCAAAATAATGCTATAATGTACTACAATTATTCCCTTTTTCAGATAAGAAAATGAAAGCAAAGATATTAAATACTTTATCTCAAATTACAAGTCAGTCAGTAGTAGATGTGGGATTTGTAGAGGGGTTGATTGTGGATTCCAGAGAACAAGAGTCTAACCACTACATAGCTTGCCTCCCACAACATATTGGAGAGAGTCTGAACAGTTTGGTGAAGAAGCAGGAGGGATAAGGAAGGTTATATTGTTCCCTGAGATTCCAAAATTAAGAGCTGTTATGTTGACTTTCATCTAGGAAAGAACACTCTCAGACTTGAGTTCATTTGATAGTGTTTGTTCAGGTACTGGGGCTACAAAGGAAAAAGGATTGTTGCACTGGATTATTCCTAGTAGTTAATCAACGGTTATGATAACTCTAATGACATTTTGAATAATGATATACCCATTTGGGGATTTACATACACTTCATTTTTCTCTAGCTTTGCCACTTCTTATTTGACTTCAATTTATCCTGATTTCTCTTATTACAATTTATAAAACAGTAATTCTAAACAGCATCACTGAGTTATAATGAGAATTGGGGAGATGATACATGTGTGAGGGGCTGTGTCATATGTTGCCCTTTCTGAGCCTTAGTTGAGTTTGGGACATGCTGGCTAGGCTGGCCTCTGTGATTAGACTGCCTCCTGAAGATTACCAAATGGATTTCTGGGCAAACATAACTCTGATAATATTAATCATTATCAAATGCTTACTATTTTTCTAAGCTTGTATCTAACTATTCCCCCAGATTTACAGTCACAGATCCCCATGAGATATAGAAGAGAGAGACTCAAACCCATCTGACAGAATGATGGTGGGAATAGAATGCCATAAAACATAGATTACAGAAAAAGATAATAAGATACTTTAGAGAAAAATATGTGTATTAATGAGAAAAGACCCTAGTCTGGGGGCTCAGACTGAGCAGGGCCTACATGGTACAGTGGACCAGCCATTTTGTACGGCTGTTAATTAACCTCTCAGCATTCTCATCTTGGGGATATTGGAAAGGAGAAGACTACAATAGCAGGACTGAATCACTGGGGGCGCAAACAATTCTGCTTTGTAATGTTTTTTACAAGAGTCGGGCATGCAAAAGGGAATATATTTTCCTATCTTCCTAAGAGAGAAGTAAAAACTACAGAAGCAGTCAGAGATGATGATGAACTCAGAGTAGTGACTACAAAGGGAATAATTTCCCCAAGGTTGTCAGAGGTCAAATAACACTGCTCAGGGAAAGCACTGTTCACATAGCAGACCATGGCAGGTGGATTGATGCAGAATACAAGGGATGCAGACAAAAGGCAAAGACATGGTAAGGGAAAACTAGGTCAGAGACCTATAGGCCACCAGGCAGTAATTTAGATTTTTGTGAGACACTTCTACTTTGGGGATTCCTAGAGTCACAAGCAGAATAAGAGCTTAAGGCTTTTATTTTTGGTGGGTGATGTCTTGTGATCCAAAAAATTGGAGACAAACTGCTAAAATTCCTTTCCTATGATCCTTCAGCTAATACATTTTAGGGGACATTTGTTTACACCAAGTAAAATCTCTGGTAAAATCATTAACATCAAGTATTTGTCTCTTCCCTGACAATTCTATAGCTCATTCAGGAAAAGTAGGAAAATGGTTTTAGAGTACCAATTTTTATTCAAACAGGAGTTTTTATATTTTAGAGAGCCATATTTTTGGGTGAGAAGCAGAAATGAATTTTGGCTGCTTAATGTAACCTCTATTTTGTCTTCCACTGAAAGCCAGAGTTGCATTCAACTAACCAAACTAAATTTCCACAATGTTTTTGTAAAGCCCTGTTTGCTTATGGTTAGTCCAAATGAGCTAAAAATTACCAGCCTTCTACCTTCTTTTGTTGCAAGTAAACTTGCCCTAGCAAGTGAATTTAGGGATTATTATACTTTTTCCAATACAAACTGTTTGTGTAAACCTTTCTACATTGTCAAAATAAAGACTTTGTTGAAGGAAAGTGAAATAGAAAAGGACTAAAATAATAAAGTTGATGGATTACCTCAGTATTTCCCAGAAGAAATTTTTATTCTCTTATGTTTGGTAGTTTCTTATCTCAGTGGATTATACCTCTACTTTTTATCAATTACCTGAGGGGCACTTCTGTGCAAATACTTTCAATTCTATAGAGTCTTCTGGCAGACCTCCTTGTTACCTTTGGCTCTTTATCTCTGGATTCTATCAGATGCTTTCAAGAGAACTATTCTGCAGCCGACTCTCCAAACCTGAACACTAGATTGTTTCAGATCTTTTCTTCTGTGAAATAGCTAAGGATCCCAAGATACCTATTTGAAAAGATAGCACCATTTTGTAAAGGCAGGAAACTCTCTTTGATTCACTCACAATAAGAAATCTTTCTATAATGTTTTATTTTTATTAATTTGTATTCTTTTGTAAAATTTCTATGGGGTGAGATATACATGTGTGTGTGTATATATATATATATATATATATATATATAGAGAGAGAGAGAGAGAGAGAGAGAGAGACAGAGAGACAGAGAGTCAGAGACAGGTTATCTATTCATTGTTGATGACTAAACTTTTAAATACAACATTCTCTACTGTTAAAAATGAGTAGTATTTAAAATATATATATTTCTGTGAAGCAGAGGTTTTTAAATTGGTGTCTTCAGTCATTCCAGAGCTTCATGGGCATAAGAAATCCATGAACTGAGATAGAAAAAAACATTACATATTTGTCCCCTACTGATATTTAGCCTTTATTTATTTATTTTTTCAATTAGAAATGTAGATAATAAATCACTGCAGTATTTGCAGTACTTTGTTACCCATAGAAACTGTACATGTTTTTCTTTTCCTATCCCATTAGAGATACTGTACTGTATATAGGTTTTATATTCATCACTACTTTGTAATCATAATTATTATATTTTTTCCTGCTAAAACCTACTAATGTATTAAATAATGATGCACTCATATTACTATACCATACAATTTTAAAATTATTTTATAACTTTATTTTAACATATTTGTGTTTCTTTTTTTCTAATATTTTACTTTAAGGATTTTAAAAGGCCCTATGAAAGAAGCTAAAGATGTCATACAACCAACAGAAGAGTCCACAAATAAATAAATTAAATAAACAAATAATAAATAAATAAATGTAAACATCCAGTGCAAAATTTCAGAAGTCTAAGAAATCTTAGATTATTGATATTCTTAGGAAAAGTAAAATGATAATAAAAATTCTTCATATGGTGATTCCAGTTAGTAAAGACTTTTCATTTCTCTGTTATTTGACTGTTATTGTTCCAGTGGCTAGAAAAAAATGTGGTGAAGAAAATAGGCACAGATAGACTACATTTAACTTTGCAATCATGAATTTTATATTTTAGTATGAGACAAAAATAGGTAAAGTTTTAAATTACTATAATAAAATGTGTTAGACTGTGTATTCTTGTCCCTCAGCGCTATCTTCAGTAGTGTTGTTGTGTTTCTTCCTGCTCTCCCACACCCCTGTCCCAGCAGCATTTCCATTTCACCTTTTCTGCCTCTGTTGAAATTCCCCATCTATTTTCCACACTCTACTAGGCAGTTTACCATATTGTTAGCTCTTTGTGCATTCCTACATAGGGGTCATCTCTGAGTCTGGTCCTGTTGATTGCTTTGTCTTTTGGTAATACAATTTTTCCCCTTATTTCTTTCAAGAGCTTTATATTTTGTGATTGAATGTTTGAACTTTGCATGTTGAACAGTCAAGCTGAGTGTCAGGTTCAAGGACAGCTTTAATTTTGTAGTTTATCTGGATTTTTTTTTAACATCTTAAATGGAGTATAATTGCTTTACATTGTTGTTTTAGTTTCTGCTGTATAACAAAGTGAATCAGCTATACGTATACTTATACGTATATAAGTTGGGTTGTTTTTTGATATTGAGCTGCCTGAGCTGCTTATATATTTTGGAGATTAATCCTTTGTCAGTTGCTTCATTTGTCAGTTGCTTCATTTGCAAATATTTTCTCCCATTCTGAGGGTTGTGTTTTTGTCTTGTTTATGGTTTCTTTTGCTGTGTAAAAGCTTTTAAGTTTCATTAGGTCCCACTTGTTTATTTTTCTTTTTATTTCCATTTCTCTAGGAGGTCAGTGAAAAAGGATCTTGCTGTGATTTATGTCATAGAGTGTTCTGCCTATGTTTTCCTCTAAGAGTTTTATAGTGTCTGGCTTTACATTTAGGTCTTTAATCCACATGCAAATCAATCAACGTGATACACCATATTAACAAATTGTAGGATAAAAGCCATATGATATCAATAGATGAAGAAAAAGCTTTTGATAAAATTCAACACCCATTTATGATAAAAACTCTCCAGAAAGTAGGCATAGAGGGAACTTATCTCAACATAATAAAGGCCATATATGACAAACACACAGCCAACATCGTTCTCAATGGTGAAAAACTGAAAACATTTCCACTAAGATCAGGAACAAGAGAAGGTGCCCATTTTCACCACTATTATTCAACATAGCTTTGGAAGTTTTAGCCAGAGCAATCAGAGAAGAAAGGGAAATAAAAGGAATCCAAATCTGAAAAGAAGTAAAGCTGTCACTGTTTGCAGATGACATAAGACTATACCTAGAGAATTCTAAAGATGCTACCAGAAGACTACTAGAGCTAATCAACGAAATTGGTAAAGTAGCAGGATGCAAAATTAATGCATAGAAATCTCTTACATTCCTATAAACTAATGACGAAAATTCTGAAAGAGAAATTAAGGAAACAATCCCATTTACCATTGCAACAAAAAGAATAAAATACCTAGGAATAAACCTACCCAAGGAGACAAAAGACCTGTATACAGGAAACTATAAGACAATGATGAAAGAAATTAATGACGATACAAACAGATGTAGAGATATACCATGTTCTTGGATTGGAAGAACCAACATTGTGAAAATGATGATATCACCCAAAGCAATCTACAGATCCAATGCAATCCCTATCAAACTACCAATGGCATTTTTCACAGAACTAGAACAAAAAGTTGCACAATTTGTATGGAAACACAAAAGACCTGGAATACCCAAAGCAATCTGGAGAAAGAAAAATGGAGCTGGAGGAATCAGGCTCCCTGACTTCAGACACTACTACAAAGCTACAGTAATCAAGACAGTAGGGTACAAGGCACAAAAACAGAAATATATATCAATGCAACAGGATAGAAAGCCCAGAGATAAACCGATGCACATATGGTCACCTTATCTTTCATAAAGGAGGCAAGATATACAACGGAGAAAGACAGCCTCTTCAATAAGTGGTGCTGGGGAAACTGGACAGCTACATGCAAAAGAATGAAATTAGAACACTTCTTAACACCGTATCTGGATTTTATTGTTGTGTGAGTGGGGGTGGTGCTCTTTCCAAAAGTCCATGTGTTGAACCAGAAAATTTTTTTGAACATAGTAGTGACAGGTTCTGATTTATCTTTGTTAAAAGATAACTCTTGTTTCTTTATGGAGATGGTCAAGCAGAAACTGAAGAAATAAGTCAGAAGGATACTGCAATAGTTCAAAGAATGGTTGAGTATGTGAAAAGTTGCCAAATTCATGTTATAATTTAAAGAACTAAGAGGATTTTCTCATGGATTAATGTTGGCTGTATGAAAGTGGAGTAAGGAAAATTTCCAGGCAAATGTTCTGACTAATTAGATGGACTGTGGTGACATTTACTGAGATAGAACATAATGGGTAAGGAGCAAATATTTCCCAGGAGCAGGGATAGAGGAAGAGTGAATCATCCATTCACTTATTCACTGAATAATTGTTACAATTTTATTTTATTTGATGTGTTAAATAGGGGCCACCTAGGTGAATCAGAACTATGATCTTTATCCTAAAAGCATGAATGTTATAGGATTATATGCATTAAACCACAATTAAGTGTGATAAATTATAAGGCAGATCTAAATCAGTATATTATGCAGACACACAGTAGGATCACTGATCTTGTTAGAGTCTAAATGTTGTTTCTCAAGGTATAAGGAATGAAACTACAGACATGAAATTAAAAATGTTCATTCAAGTACTTAAAATTTAAAATATGAAATTAAAATTAAGGATGACAATTCTCTACTTCATTTTTTCAATACTTCCTGATTATCAAAGATTTAAATATCTTACTGTTAACACACATATTTTCCTTATCTGACCTCGTTTTACATTTATACTTCAAAACTGTAAAACTTTACTCCTCTCTCTCTTCTGCACTTTGTCATACGATATATTCTCTAGCAGAAGTGGCTTCTCCTCTTCCATCCCCAATTCCAGGTACCATCTGGTAAAATAAGCCTTAACCTAAAATAATCAACTCAAATTTTGATCTCATAGAAGCTTTCTTGCAACACTACAGAAAGGTTTGGCATACCCTCCTCTCTGTCTTTTAATTTCTTATACTGATTTTCTAACCCTTTTTCATTGTATGTTATCACTTTCTCATTCTTATAAATGAATTACCTAGATAACTTAGAATTTAAAGGAAGTATTGACTTTGACATGCCTGGTAAAATCAACATTGCTCTAAAGGCAACCTACAATGTCACTTGGATGAGTGTGCACACATTACCAGGAAAGGGAGTAAAAGTGTTGGCAAGTAGGGGAAATATGTTTGTAATGGAAGGACAGGAAAACAGGGAACATGAAAATAAGATGGAATTTCTTGAGGTAAAAAATAAATGTGTTGATGATTTTTCTATTCCCAGAATCTGACACAGGAAATGATTCTCTCAGAAGGTTACAGTTGACTTTCACGTCTCTTAGTACTGTTAAGCCAAAATATTATCTCCCCACCACCTATCAACTTATAATTTTAAGTTTTTATTTTATATTATTTATACATCACTAGAATTAGAAGTTATATAGAGAACTACAAGACACTTTTATAGCAATAATGCACTTAACTATTTTCATGTCACAGATGGCATGACTTTATTAGTTGGTTGAATGTGGGAAATGTGTTGCCATCTTCTCTTACTATCCAGACCACAGTATTCAAATAGAATTTTTTAAAAGAAAATCTAACGCCGTTTTATTATCTGAAAATTATGACACAAATTCCTTAAGCGAACAAAACATATATATATATATATATATATATATATATATATATATATATATATATATATATATATATAATCAAGGATAAATATTTGAACAGTGAAGAGATTTGAAGGTCAACTATAATTTCCTAAAATATTACCAAAGGTAATTCTGGAGATTCAAATAATTATCTAATCGAATTAAGTCTAAGAGAGACAGAAAGTCTGCCCGGACTTTTCTTTAGTCATCTTTCTGGTAGTTCCGGAGCTAAAGAGAGAGATGTTACCATCAATTACTGGGAAACTGTAGCGTTATATCCTCCTAAAGAATATTGACTTTTCTTTTGAAAACTGACGCTTTGAGCTGATTTTTTAATCCATGTCTTGAAAACTAATTATACACTACCAAATGTAAAATAGCTAGTGGGAAGCAGCAGCATAGCACAGGGAGATTAGCTGGGTGCTTTACAATGACCTAGAGATGTGGGATAGGGAGGGTGGAGGGAGGCTCAAGAGGGAGGGGATATGGGGATATATGTATGCGTATGGATGATTTCACTTTCTTGTACAACAGAAACTAACACAGTATTGTGAAGCAATTATATTCGAATAAAGATCTATTAAAAAAATAAGAATTGAAGAATATCACATTAATTACTTTTTAGATTGTAATTTTGTATATATGTGAATTTAAACTTTCAGGCTAGCTACACCATATGAACACCTTCATGAAACAAACAAAAATAGAAACTTTACAGATCTTTATTGAATAAGTTATTCTGTTGTCCTAGGGTTTCTCTATAAGATTTTCTGTCAATATTTGTAACTTTCTGTGCTACAAAACAATGAGGTCTTGGAAATTTCAGTAATTAGCTTTGATTACTTGTGGAAAAAATTTCTGTGTGTGTGTGAGAGAGATAGAGAGAGAGAGAGACAAGAGACAGAGACAGAGACAGAGACTGAGAGAATGAGTCTGATACCCTGGGCTCAGTTCAAGGATTCATTTATAGTGGACATACTTTTTTTATTTATTACACATTTTCAGTTCAGTTAGGCTTCCACATTTCAGAAACTTCTGACTATATCAAATTCTTCATAATCATAACAATTCATAACTTGATAGCAGGAGACAGAGTTTTGTATTCTCTCTCACTTTCTGTGTGTGTTGGCTAAAATGAGACCGTTTTCCTTGGTTAGAATGAAAGAAAAAATGATAATTTGCTGTGTAATTCAGGTAAGTATACTACAATTTTCTGTTTTTTCAGAATTATCATTACCTTTGAATTTAGGAATGGATAAGGGAAATTTAAAAATTAACAAGCATTTATTCCTTCAAAACAATAAAATTAAATCAGATGCACATTACTTAAAAAGAGTTGCTGATCCACTCCCACTCAGCTGTGTTTTTGTTTGTTTCTTTATGGGTGTCTTGTGCATTATTTTTGCTGTAGCTAAAGGCTTTTCTTCACGTGATATAGACATATCTTATCAGTATTTTGATACCCATCTGACAGAAAAGTATGTGTAATAGGAGGATTATGTATGTATTTTTTTTTAAATCATCATCAACAACAACAAATCTTCAGGGAAATGTAGTTTTCACAGGGCATTAACCTTGCTCACAGTGTCATATTGCATGGTAAATTTTGTCCCTTTGCTGAACTGAATTGCTATTGAGATACCATTTTCATGATTCTCAGTTTTTCAAATTTATGCAGGTGTTGTACTGCATGAGAAAACCTGCATTTAGTATGTGAACTGGAATTGCCAAAGGAGGATTGCTGCTCTCCTGCTAACTTTAAATAAGTCATGTCACAAATCGCATGTAAGCCTTGTAAAATACTAACACCAGGGGACATTGAAAAAAATCAGGATTACTATGAACCTGGGAAAAGATCTTCCAAATATATATGCAAACTAAATAAAACAAAAACTGAAAAAAGTTTTACTTTTAAAACCAGGTTTATGAACTATTTTCCTGAAGTTTGTATGATAATTAGGAAGGTGACTCAAACAGTAGAGAAAAACAGGAAGCTTGTGTGTTTTCCAGGAACTTCTCATATACTTTACTTCCCTCTAACCAGAGACTGGCAAATGTTGACATGAAAATGCTCCTAAATTAAAAAATGGAATGGTGTAGATAACACATAAACTTTTATTTCAGGCTTCCTTCTTCCTTTCTCTTTTTTTTGAGTATTAAAGCTTATTTTCAAACATATTAATTAATGGGACCTACACAAAAACTCTTGTATTTATGATAGTGTAGCTGTGTTTTTGAAGAAGGTGCTGGCTATAGTTTAAGAAATATTAGTTTAGGGAAGAAAACATACAGTGGAAATTAGATGTTTTTATTTTTGTTTGTTTATTTTCTATAATAAGAAAGATAAATTGTCAAGAAAGTATGGATAAAACCGTAACTCAGTATTTAGACCTCGTCTTTTCCCTTTGTTAATTAGTAGAAAAAGGGGGAAAAGAGTCAAGATATAGGAAATTCTGTTCTATTGACTAAACCTGATATGCAGGAGAGAGAGAGAAAGAGAGAGACTGTAAGTGTCAGCCTTATAATTTAAACTATATTTAAGCTAGCTTATTAACAGTCTAGGTTTTGTAAAAATAGGTACATAGATAAAAAAATAGATACATACATACACAGATAAACAGGTGTAGATAGATAGAATGAGTGAGCAATAAAAACCCCTGTTATCTAAAATAGATTTATTGATATAGTGATATATTGATAATATAATATTATTATATTACTATATATTACTATAATATATACTAGATAATATAATATGAAAGTAATATATAGTCTCTGCCTTCAAGGAAAATATAGTCCTGTTGGGGACATAGCCATATTTATACATAGTAAATTGGGTAGACAGACTATGCGAGAATGTCAAAAGTTAGGCCTAGAATTTTGAACTTGATTCTTAGTGCAAAGGAGAGCCACCAACTCTTATGAACAGGATTTGGCTACTGAAACGATTTGTTTCCAAAAAAAGGAAACTATAAACATTGATTTCCAAATGTGAGGACAATTTTGCCTTCATATTTTACTGAAATATTATAATACAATTGATATTGTCAGTCATTTTATCTTTGAAATGCTCTTACCTCTTAATTTTGGTACCCAGGGTTCTACTTTCTTCTCAAATTTTTTCACCAATATTTCTTTTCTTTTTTTTTTTTTTTTTTTTTTTTTTTCTTGTGGTATGCGGGCCTCTCACTGTTGTGGCTTCTCCTGTTGCGAAGCACAGGCTCCGGACGCGCAGGCTTAGCGGCCATGGCTCACAGGCCCAGCCACTCCGCGACATGTAGGATCTTCCCGGACCGGGGCATGAACCCGTGTCCCCTGCATCAGCAGGCGGAATCTCAACCACTGCGCCACCAGGGTAGTCCTCACCAATATTTATTATTCAGCTTTATGGGCTCTCCTTTTTCTTTGCAATGTTGATATTTTGTTGCAGTATTTCTTTCCCATGTTAGTATTTCATAGCATTCTTCCCTCAGTTAAAGGCTCCTGTTCATCCTGTTCTCCATGGGTGACCAAATAAAATTACCTGAACTCAAATACTAAGTTTTGATGCCTCTCAACTAAGTCTCTGACTTCTCTCATTTAAGCTTCAGATTCACTTATTAAACTGCATGCACATCTTCACTTGGATATCATAAAAATTTTACTATGCTCAGTACTGAACTTCTCTTTTCTCAGACGGTGGACCTTCATTGTATCTTGACTACCCAACATCAATTTTCCCTTCTTGACAGCATAACAGTTTTATTTTGGAGAAATACCTCATTCTCATTTGAGTGAGTTCTTGTCAGTCCAGGGATTCTGCTCTCTCACTACAGAAGTCAAAGGAATTTTTGGAGAATATAAAAGGCTCTCTGCTAGATCCTTTCTTTTACTATCTTGTGTGGTCTAAGGGTGAGCACATGGCCGAAATAATAGACAACTGGATTCTCCCTCTTTGATTTTGAAAGTTGTGATACTGGGACTGAAAACCCAGAGTCTGTTTATGTAAATGGTGTCATCTTTCTTGCATGATTGAATAGTTCTCTCAGCCCCAGTTCTTTCCCGGTTTCTATCCAATTTGCATGTCTCCTATTCCAAATAATACTCTTGGGGATTGGGCGGTCATAGTCATCACCAGGCTCAACTAGGACAGGTAAATCCAGATCATGTACGTGGCGGTTGATAGACCTCAGAATGTCTGTTTCCAAGCTTGCTCCATAGGAGTCTCCACAGGGTTTTCTCATAATATGGCAATTAGTTTTCACCAGGGAGAAACTGATCATCATCCAAGAGGGAGCAAGATAGAGTATCTAGGGTGGAAGCCACAGTCTTAACAGCCTAATCGCTGAGATGACCTTTCACAATTTCTGCCTTATTCTATTTATTACAAGTGAATCAACAAATCCAGCCCACACTCAAGGGGAGGAGATTATGTAAAGGTGTTAACCACAGGGGAAAGAGATCATCTCATGGGGGCATCTTAGACGCTATCTACCACACCTTTCAATACATTTCCTTCTGCTTAAGATAACCAGGATTGTCTCCTGTTGCTTATAACGCTGTGTCTCTAACTGGAAAACTACATCAGTATTACCCTTCTTTTTGCTAAACCTTCTGGTACCTCTATGAGCCACCAAGGGATCCAATGGGCAAATCCTGTGTTAATGTTTGCCACTTCACTCTCCCATATTCCTATATTCCTAGATCCCAGTTCATGCCCTTCCTTCAGTTTCACAAACAACTTTAGTTGAATCTCCATGACCTGTACTTTTTCTCTTTTGTTATCTTAATCTTCTGCCTCTAGAATTTATTCTTCTATTTCTACTTTTGATTCATTGAACACCCTACACTGTGCTAGCTTTCGTTTTTGTTCATGTGGCTTTCCCCATTTTCCCAACTCAACACTAGATTATCCTCCCTGTTTCCGCATTTAGACCCCTGCTTGTTGGACACCTTACCTAGAAAACCACTTCTTATTTCCCAAGTCTGAGTAAAGTATTTTCATTGTGAACCCACAATGATATGTGAATATCTCTATTATTGTACTTTTCACATGTTGTTAAAAGGATCTGATAAGTGTTTCTCTTCCCCAGAAGACTGTGAATAGTAACTCTAGTTTTTATGTTAATTTTGGAATCTTCATGTCTTGCACATGTCTCTCTTATATGAGTCTCAAAAGATGATAAATTATATAAACACATTCTACATCAACCTTCTAGATGATTCAATAAAGATAGTTACATTGAACCATAACTAAAATTAAGTAAAGTGAGTATCTGTGGAGAATAAATCATTGAAAATGTCACCACTCTATGTTAGGTTTAGAGCCCACATTGAACTGGCAATTTATGAATTCAGAAGTCCACCAGGAAATAAAAATGGAGAATTAGAGCAATTACGGATATTTTTGCCATATTTGGAAACTTTTCCCATTATTACCTATGCAACTTATTAATGAAATAGTTTTACATGACTTACCATAAGTGTTTAGAGCTAGTGAAGACCTAAATATTAGCAGAGGCTCACAAGTAGTTGCGAGTTTTGATGATTAGAGATTGTTGACATTGGATGTGTAAAACCCAATAGGAATGTTTTATATCGACACAACACAGACACAAAGCAGAGACATATAAGTTTGTGATATAAAAAGTGATATGTGATTATACTCCAATAAAAAATTTTAGAAAACTTTTAAAAAAGTGATATGTGTCATGACTAGGGATTATGTGATACGTAGAGTATGATTTCTGAGTGACGCAGTGGCCGTGAGACTTGACTTTGCCTTTTTCACTTAAAATACTGACCTTTCTCTATCCATTTTTGTTAACTTCTACCAAGAAACAATGTTCTTAATCTCAACTGAAGTATAAGACACTGGGAAATCATACTTCAGTGGTAGCGTTTCTGTAAGGGCTAGCTTTCTGTCAACTTATTGAGAATTGATTTTTATGTTTTGTAGTCCTTGCCTCAACATGTCTTTCTCCAAAGTAAAAAAGGTTTTTATATTAAAATCTGAAACTCAAATGTATTTAATCATAGTAGGAGATTTTATCAATACACATATTTAGATTAATTCACCTTTCTTGAAATACTTATCTGCAAATTAAAATTTCTTATCTTTTACCTAATCCCTAATGAGCCCTGATCATTTTCCTGCCAATAGACTGTTTTTAGCATCCTTTCTGGAAGTAACACTGAAGCCCGCAAGATATTTTTCAGCTTAATATTTTAAATATTTATACTTATATAATGTTTATTTAATTAGGAATGAAAGCAGCTTTCTAAAAAGTCCACAAATGGCAATAGACTTTTCTCATCTGAGAACATGTATTATTAAAATGAATCACATTTATGCTTAGTCTATTCAGATTTCAAAATTTGAGTCATTAAGGAGATTCCATTTCATGTTTATACATATTTCTCCATTTTCTTTGAATATGTATGCTTGGTTTTGAAAATGTAATATAGTTTATTTACGGAATAAAGTTGGACTTCCCAGCCTCTACTTATTGCCATTACTTGAAACACTGGCTATTTTTACTGGAGTTTGCAGCATAAAAGTGGACAACACTTTTATTCTTAGAATTTCCTATTTTACCTTTGAAAATGATAATTTTATTCAACCATACATCCAGATTTTTATACTATTTGGCATATTCTTTCCAGAGCTATAAAAATCTGCTTTTTACATAATGAGACTTCTTTTAATATCCATTTAAAAACCCATGTAGATCATATTCTTTTGATAGGTGAGTAATTCAAGGTAGTTTATAGCTTCAGGAACACCCAGTACACTTACGTGTGTGTGTGTGTGTGTGTGTGTGTGTGTGTGTGTGTGTGTGTGTGTAACTGATTTCCAGCAGTGTAACATCAACTGCTGCTGTTAAGCCATTGTTAATATATTCCTGAATAGGTATTTGTTTCACTGGTCTAGTTTTCAAGAGTTTCCCACAAAGCTGTAAAATAAACTGCACTCAACATGTTTATTCAGATTCTGGTGCTAACATTTAAATATATATATATATATATATATAAATCATGTTAAGAATGTTTTCTGTGTAAAGTAACATTTTCTAAAAAATAAGAAAAATATATTTTTACATATTTTATGCCCTTTATGCATATGAAGCTCATTGGATCCTCTGGATAAAGACAAAGGACTTGATTTTGGTAGAATTTGTTTAAATAAAAATATTTTAAGATATTTATTGTGAAAATTTCTATATGTCATCAGAGTATGTTTTAATCAAGCAAATTTAAAACATAGATATTCTTTAAAATTTTTAATATTCATGTAAGACACTTCCTTATCTGTTTCCCAGTCTCCTTTCTCTCTTCACCTTCTTCCGTATTTCTTTACTCCTTACATTCCAAAATTCTGAGCATTTAGTGTTGTTCAACATGCAATGTCCATTAATGTCTCTGCATATTTTACTATACTGATTCCTGTGACTCGAATGCTGTATTTCCAGTTGGCCTCTCCTCTCTGATAATTCAACTTTTAGTAACTATGAAATGTAATCTTGAAGGTAACTTTTACAGTTGCCTTAGATTTGGCAACTAGGATTCAAGGATAGAAAAAGAGACATTAAATACGCCATCTTCCAAGGAAAGTGTCATCAAATCATTATAACAATTAGTCATAAATATTTCTGAGAAGTTATTGAAAGATGATCATACTAGGTCTGTCACTCCAAAAATCACCCCAGCTTCCCACTCATCTTTCTTTGTCTACATAGACTGCAGGAAAGAAGAAATGGAGAATCATGCTAGTAAGGATTTCTGAGATAGTTCTTTTCCCACACCCCAGCCAAATCTTGAGATAATCATCCCTTCATACTGAGGTGTCTACAAACAAGGAAGTAAAACCTTGATCCCTGACAAGAAGTTTGATAAACTGGGGAATGAGCAGTTTAACCAAGCTGGGGATAGTATGGAGAGAGTGTCCATAGGAGAGCTTGATATGTATCACCTATTTTGGGCATGACTATGACCACAGAGCCTGGTGCCTGCATTTTGCTGGAGATATTCTTGCATGAAATGTTGGTTTAAGCAGCTCAAACCATCAGTATAAGAAGGGATCATCATCAAACTTTGAGTTGTTAACAGTCTATAAGAGAAAGAAGTAGAGGATTTGGGGAAGTCTCTGTGAATTTTCTTATTTAAGAAAATACTCAGGAATACTTTCCTTGTGGATGTATTGTTGTTCATAAACGTTTTCTTATAGAAAATATGCAAGAATATTTCAAAGTATTTTTGTGAATGTATTCTTCACATACATCTTTTCCTGACCTTATTAAAAATTATTCAGTTAATATATTCTAAGTATATTGTCAACAAATACAGTCAAAATATATTCCTACATTCCAATAATGTATTTATTAAATACACTTGTTGAATTTTTATTGAATAATATATTTTTTTGAGTTTTATACCTATGATGGATGTATTATTTGTATATATTCTTTGTCTCTGGATGAAGAAGCAGATATCTAGGATAGAGATTAATTAACAATACTTAAAATGCTATTATTATAAAAGAGAGAAAACTGGATATTAGAAATTAAGAGAGGAGAGGTTTTCCTAGAATCAAATCCTGCCCCTATCTCCCATTCAGAGTTTGGAGTTACACGCCTGGTGAAAATCTGACTACATTTTCTTATCCCCTCCACATTCCAAGTACAAGTGTGCATAGCCCTGGGGGGAGGGCAGGAGATGGATTTTTTTTTTTTTTTTTTTTTTATACACAATGTATTTATTTATTTATTTATGGCTGTGTTGGGTCTTCATTTCTGTGCATGGGCTTTCTCTAGTTGTGGCAAGTGGGGGTCACTCTTCATCGCGGTGCGCAGGCCTCTCACTATCGCGGCCTCTGTTGTTGCGGAGCACAGGCTCCAGACGCGCAGGCTCAGCAATTGTGGCTCACGGGCCCAGTTGCTCCATGGCATGTGGGATTTTCCCAGACCAGGGCTCGAACCTGTGTTGTCTGCATTGGCAGGCAGATTCTCAACCACTGCGCCACCAGGGAAGCCCAGGAGATGGAATTTGAGTCAAGGTTGAGATTGGTATTTTCATCCAGGCTTTAATCACCACCTTGGGAAGTGGGACAAGGGGGAAACTTGGTCTCATCTAGTGAAGGGCCTGAGCTTCAGAAAGTGAAAAAACTCAATACTTATCTCTTCCCTAATTTTGTGACTTAGTCATATTATTTTCTTTCTTAGAGTTTTAGTTATGTAAGAAAATTGTATCATTAATTCTATACTAGCTAGACACATTTGACACATGGTTGGTGCTCAAATTCTTTTTTTTAATCTCTTTTTTGGTACAGATTTTCTTGACATACTTCCTTTCTGGTAATTAATTTTTTGTCTTTATGAACCTCCATTTCTCTTTGCTTATTATCACAACTTGCATCATTATCATATTATAGTCTAATAATTACTAATTACAAAATTTTTGCTCTCACAATGTTATCTATTTGACTGAAGTTACAGCACCTTTGTTATCTTGGTCTCCCCACCTCCCAGCACAGCTGCTGGCATATATTAATTCAATTCAAATCCCCAAATAATATTGTCTGCTTACTGTGTTCTAGGCTTTTGGTGATACAGAAGTCAAAAGGGAAAGTGTCTCTTACAAAGCAGAGTAAAGAAGACAAGCAAATCTATAGGAAAATTTAATAGATAGACATATGCTTAAGGAATATGGTTGTTCAGAAGAAAGCTTTGCTCAGACTAGTGGCAATAACCCAATTTCAACACACAGCATGCACGTTTCTCATATTTCTTATAAAACTAATACACATCTGAATCTTGAATATAAGTAGGGATTAGACAGTTGAAAAAGTAAAAGGATATTTTAGGTTAAGGTTAAGCCAAAATTTTCTATAAAGGAAGGGACGGATAGTAAATATCTTAGAATCTGAAGGTCACACAGCCTCTATTGCAGCCACTCAACTCTGCCATAGTAGTGCAAAAGCAGACATAGATGATACATAGGGAATGTGTTTGTCTATGTTCCAATGAAACTGCAAAAACAGATAAAACTCTGAGTCCTGTTTTAGGCAAAGATACTAGTGTATATGAATAGATAAATATGGTTTGCAGAGGGATCTAAAAATAGTTGGCTATTAATGGTAATTATTGTGGAAGTTTAAGAAATAATGACTTGAGTTTCACAGAGAAGGAAGAACAGGATAAGTTTTAATTGTTGTGTTACTTCAAGCAGTTTGGACTTTTGCCAATCAATCAGAGTGAGGAAGGACAGGTAAAAATTAAGTGATGATGTTTGAAGCAGAATCACCTAGGAGAATTTTGAAATAAATAATTTTTTAATACTATGCCATATAATAATGGGAAAAGTAATGGGGTAGACTGAGAGGACAATTGCTAAGATTTTTCTCTTGCTAAGCTTTTCCATTTGAGAACCACCACAATGTGTGCCAGGCTGACAGTGAAGAGTTTAATTCAGGGTTATTATGGCATAGCCACACTTTCTTTCAGGTGTATCGTTCTTGAGACCTTATGGAAATTTATTTAAGGGGGTCACATGGAGAAAGGAAAATTATGGTGGTCCAAGAGAAAGACAATGAGAAATTTTATAGGATACTGATGGTGATGAAGGTGAGGACAAGCAAAAATTAATGCTTTGGAGACAAATTTTGCTGAATGGGTAATTCATAATCAGCAGGGAAGATTGAAACAACATTGCAAGGTCTCCGTATTTTAAATGGACCTAATTATTAGACATTCAAGAGGTAAAAAATTCAGGGATAAAGAAATTGGGTATATATGTGTGCAGGAAGCTCACTTACTTCACTGTCGAAAATGTTGATTATTTTCATTTTTAGACAAGTTAAAAATAAATATATAACTATAAAATTAATGCCCCTCAATAGGAAAAATGTGTTTTTTTTCACCATTTTCTAGAGGAATTGCATGCTTGATTTTTCTGTGAACTCTTGATCTTTGAAGTAAGAATTAAGGCTGGTGATATACTATGCTTACATGAAATTTGTATTTTTTTGAAGAAATTATATACTTCACTTGGGGCAATGTCAGTGTTGAATTATCAGTCACTTCCCATGCAAAGATAAATGTTGCATCACGTCTAAATTCTGACATGCTTTTCCCTGCAGGAGAGAGAGTGAGGGAGAGAGAGAGGGGAGAGAGAGAGAGAAGAGAGAGGAGAGAGCACTACGGGGTAATGAGTCAAAGGGGTTTGAAGAATGACTTAAGCTATATTCGCATGTGGCTAATTGTACGTTTTCAGGGGCAGAAACTTGACGATAACTTAAATAAATCTTGTGATTTTGTACCTAACTATTTTGACGTATGCCTCTAGGTCAATGCCACTAAAACATTTGGTTTCTTCCCTCCTTGGCAGCACACAGCTCTTCAGTGCTAAGTATGACAAGAGTGATTGGTAGGGGGTCTTTCAAAGGATTTAGAGCCATTACTGAAGGAAGAGAAGGACATGCCATTTATGAGATCCAAAGAAGAACAAAATCCCCATTAGGAATTGAGAGTTGAACATCATTTTATTGGTGTCTCCCCTCTAGTCTCATATATCACTTGAAATTTATTGATACTTCAAGCACAAAGTGGGATAGGGTGAGATTAAGGGTCTAACAACCTTACGTATCCTTTCTAGGAAGTTTCCAGAGAGGATAACTAAGATCCCGATTCATCTTGATTTTTCTCTGTAGTTATTATTCTGGGAGCATGCAAATCATACAAGTATTTATATTGTACTTATTATTTACATTATAAATGTAAATTATATTTACATTTTACAAAGCTGCTTAAAAGCATGATCTATACTGGGTATGTCTCAAAAGTCACAGGATAGTGTCAGAGACCAGTATGCGTAAACTTTTCTATCTCAGTCTATACATCACCAGTTATTAAAAGCAGAAGAAAAGTTGGGTACTCCCTACACACTGTATTATCATTGTTTTTGTATTTTTCAGGATTTAGATAATAGGGCATTTATCACTTCCTTTTTTCCTTTAATGTGTTTATCTTGAAGATTAAAAAAAAGTTTTATAAATATCTACAGTAGTGAGGTCACTTGAATTATATCTGTTTCTATTCATTTTACATATTTATTAACACTCTAATTTAGAAGTAACATAAAATTACACACAATTTTAAAAACTTCTCTTTTTGTAATTTAATATCATAGTAACTGAAAATTCAGGGAATTAGTTTAATATAGATTTAAATCTATAAATCTAGGGATACATGATCAGTTATAAGAAAAGTAAAGAAAGTATATAAAGGTAAAGCATATGATAAATTTAGCTGAGGTGTCAGGGTTCAAATGCCTGGTATTCCAAGCACAGACCCTGAGTAAGCTATAAACTCAAGTAAGTTATTTTTACTTCTCTCTGCCCTGGGTTACTCATTTATATAATCAGCTACTTCTCGTTAATGCAATGTAGATTTAATGAGTTATTAAATATAAATCACTTAGAAAACTATATAGTACATATTAAGTAATGAATAAATGTTAGGTATTTTCAACTATTACCTATTAATATATTTTTCTCATAAAAAATAATTTTGAGACAAACCCATTTTTTATATTTCTTCTATTGTTTTCCATGGCATATAAATGTAATAGAGCTTATAAAATTGACTAGGGTATGCACAGGTATTAATGCTCTAATATAGGAAATATTCTGTTTCAGAAAGAAATTAATCTACACTGTTTTCATGCAAACTTTCATACAATGATTTATGTTGCTATTCAAAATAAAGAGTTGACATATTTTCTTGGCTAACAGAGCCTCAAGTCTACACTGGATGTGAGATCTTTATATTGCCTCTAGTTTTCGTTCTTGCTAGAGGTTATGCAGATTTGTAGTAATAATTATGTTTTTAGAAATAGAAATATCTGTTAAATATCCAGCTAGATAAGTATTTAGGCACATAGATATCTGTACTCATGTGGATGCACATTCTGTCTCTGTCTCTCTCTATATATATACATATATATGTATATATACACATATATACATACAAAACTAAGTATATATATAAAACTAAGTACATATATTTGTAAACCTAAGTGTATGTATCTCTATATACTTTATTTATGTATATATACTCTATATGTATTCAATAGATCGCTATCCTAACTATGCCTCAGTATTCAGGGATAATACAACAGAAAATTGCTGAAAATATCTTTTATTTTTAAGACCAAGAAATAATCTATAAGTTCCCAAATTGAAATGAGAGTATTTGTTTGTTTGTTGTTTTGTTTTAACAATGAGGTAACAATGGCTTCTGTGTTCTTGCTACATTCCAAATTTTATAGATAAAGTGACATCAATGTAGTTTATTGCATTCTATTCTATGTTGACTTTATTTCTTTGATTCTTTGCAGTGTGACTGGACATATCTCCTGGAATATAAGCCAGCCTAAACAGAACTCTCAACACGTAAGGCTTAATAATGATAAGAGTTGTAGCCATAATTCTGTACAGATTGGGGAATCGTCTCTATCTGTGGATGAGAATGAAGGGCATTACTTTGATATTAAATTATTTTTAAATCTCTCTCAGACTTACCAACCTCCCCAAAAGAATCTCTCATCTTTCTCGCTCAACCAGAAGATTGACATATAACTCTTCTCTCAATGACTTTGCATTGCCATCACTACCCAGGTAATATGAGTGGTAGGGACCCAGATATTGAAATGTACAGTGTGACCCTTCCTGTAGTTCACTTAAATAGGCCCCTCTCTGAAATATTTCCCATCTTATTAGAAATACTCAGAGAGAAAGTTTTCCATGGCTTTTTTTATTTTTATTTTTTTTAAGGATGAAAAGAACCTGGTCCAACAAGGACCTACACCAGGTGAAGTCTTCTGTACCAGTGTACAATTTAGGAAAGCTCCTGAGAAAGGGATTAGACTAGACATCTAGAAAGTTAGGATGACAGATTTATAATAGAATAACAGACAATATTTTTCGTTTCTCTTCAGTAAAGATCACAAAAAATATTGTTAAATCATTGAAACACCTTTGCAATAACTTAAGTGTTTATAGCTTTATACCAGTATAACTCAGTTACTACTCTGGTGTAAAAGCATTTCTGTCATGTAGAAAGTTGGATGACTGTGGTTTTATAGGAGATTTGAAATTATTAATATTTATGCCATAATAGTTTAATAGTGCATCTATTAATATACATATGGAAAGAAAATGCATACAGACAGATGTGTAAAATTGGAAAATAAACATATAACAGAAGATACATATATTGAACAGACAGTACATACATGCACGTCAAACAAGCAACAGTTTTAGTGACCATAATATTTATTTCTCATTTTAAACTTGGCAACATTAGTGACAACTGAAAATGGCAATGAACAATGTAGCTAATAGGCAAACAGTTTCAATAAAAGTCTAAAAATAAAGACTATGTACAAAATGTGTTTCTTTCTGTTTTTAATCTTAAATGGCAGAAATTAACACACTTAAGTAACCATCTGTTTTCTTCAAATAGAAATCATTCTAATTTCTCACTTTTCTTATTCTGAGAACAGCTGTCAGCCAGGAGGGCAGAGCTGAAATTTGTTGCTCACATCACATGACGCATGAAACAAACTCCACTACTCCGTAAGACTCAAAACTTTGCCTCTTACAAAGTGGCCTTTGTTTCATCTGGTTCATCATCACCCCTTTCCTTTCTTCTCTGCTGTGCTTCTTCTTTTTTCATTTATTTTATTTCTTTGCTGATAATAATCAAATCTGTGAATGACTATGTTCTGTCTTAGTTATGATAATTCTCTCAAGAAATATTTCAATGCTAAGTCATTGACTTTTTTTTTTTTTTTTTTTTTTTT
>NW_006770356.1:1171050-1201193 GCF_000442215.2 Lipotes vexillifer | reverse complement strand
CCCGCGTCTCCTGCATCGGCAGGCGGACTCTCAAGCACTGCGCCACCAGGGAAGCCCGTCATTGACTTTTAAAAAAATTCTTGCAGGCCATTTTTAATATTTTATTGATGTAATTATACATAGATATGTTATACATATAATATGCACAGCTCAATTAACTTTCATAAATTGAACATACCTACAGAACAAGAATCCATATCAAGAATACAAATATACCCAGCATTCCAGAAGTTTCTATCATGTTCCATTTAGGTCACTATCTGCCTGTTTGAAATGTAACCATTATTTTGAATTTTAAAAGCATAGGTTTCATTTTCACACTAGTGTTTTGCTGCATTTTTGGTTTTGCTGATTTTGGTTTTGGGGTTTCTTTGTTATCTGTGATTTAGTTTTTTTCTTAGCCCTGGATAATATAATTTTTAAATTGAGTTAAAACCTACACACAGTTGAATGTACTGATGTGCATATATTTAGTGTACAATTTGATAAGTTTTGACAAGTGTAATCAATAGAGATAGAGTCATCTAAAGAAATTTTTTGTGCCCTCTTCCAGTCCACACACACACCACAGACAGAGAAGCTGTTCTGATTTCTGTCACTTTAAATTTATTTTGCCTGACATTAGCATTTCCTATAAATGGGATGATACAGTATGCATGTAGTTTTTTGTCTGGCTTCTTTCTCAATCAACATATCATAATTAAAATTCATCCACGTGGCTTCATAAGTCATAGGTGCCAGTCAATTAGCTGATTGAGTTAGATGGTTTGTAGAGCACCAGCCTTAGCAAAATAAGCCTGAATATAGAAAGCAGAGTGTGAAGCAGAGACACAGTAGTTTAATTAATAGCACAAGAAAAGAGGTGACTATGAAGGCTGCCGTATTAATTGATAGTGCATGATCAAGAATGGAGAGAATGGAAGAGAAAATCAAGTATGGATTAAACAAATACAGAGTAATTTATGATTTCACAATAGTTAGACTCAAACCAGAAGCTAGCTGCAAATAAATAAGTAAACAAGTGAATGAATGAATTAAATGAGATAAAATAAAATACAAAATCAGCAGAGTGAAACCCTGAGATAATTGATACTAAGGTTTGGAAGTATTTCCACTAACTACAGGGATAATTGAACCTGATTATGGACTGACTTACACTTTACTCAAGAAATTGAGCTTATTCATGAGTAGAAACAGACACTTCATTTATTTCTAACTTTAAAATATGATGTAGAGACCCATGTTTCTACTAACTGGAAAACTGGATAGTTACCATTATGTTTGACAGTTGATACATTCTGAAGTGGTTTTTGCACTCTTACCCACAGTTTTATAGCCATTTGGGAATTACAATTCTAGGAAATCAATGCAGCAGGGAGTCAGAAATATGGAAAGGGGTATAGAAGCATACAGCATTGCAACCTAGAAGCATTTTCATCCTAAATAAAGCACTTTCAGCAGGGTGAATATAAGAATGTTCTTGGAAATAATGCATTCTCAGCATTCTGTTATCCTTTATTTTAGATTATCAGAAAACCAAGCAATGATCATATTTGGAGCTCAGTATAGGAAACCTGTGTTCTATGAATGCAGTTGGCTTATAGGAATAGGACAGAACACTGCATTCTATAAACCAACTTTCAAGTCTAGATATGAAGAGGAAATATAGCCAATGCTTATGCAAAATGTGTGCCCAGGTAAGGGACATTCCCACACTTCGATTAATGAAAAATATTGAGTCTGAATAAATTTTTCTTGCTTAATCTGTAATAAAAATATTGAAGAAAAAAGCAAAAATTCTTATGAAATTTTATAGAAAGTGAAGTAAAGGCAGTATTACCACAAAAATGCAAGAGGAAAGCAAATGTCTGAAAATTATCTATCGCAGAAACCCAAAGAAAATTATGAATATCTTTTTCATAGACAAAAGTAGCCTTTATGAAAAAAGGACGTAACTGAGTAAGCAGATAGAGCTTACTGTACGATGGAGCCATGTATTCTTTATATTGGGACATGAAGCCATATAAAGGTCTTTGATTCAATATGTTTCCTTCCTCCTGGGGGGTGGCATTCCATTTTCAAGGAATGTTACATCCAGACTGATGACTCAGGTATGCATTAGCCATTGCTTCAATGGTACATCAGGTTATCAGATCCTGAGTGACATACTGTGTGATCTGACCAGTGGATCCCATGGTCATGGGCTTACTTATATGCTGGAAATTGGATCCCTTAGTCTCAGGTGACATTCAGTGGGATTCAGGCCATTGGAATAAACAATCTGCAAACATTCAAATAGTGGTGCTTGTTGAGAGTCTGAGGTCAAGAAAGACAAACTCATATCCAGAATATGCACCTGTTTTTGTGAGATCAAGCTGCTGACCATTCCAATATGGAAAGAGATTAATGCAGAAATTTTGCCAGTGAGTGGCTGGATTGTCTTCTAGAGGAATAGTGCCATACTGGGACCTCAGCATTGTTCTTTATTTCTAGCAGGCTGGACATTTCACAATAAAAGTAGCTGTGAGGGTCCATTCTGTTGGGTCCATGCATAGTCTCTACCATTTCCATAGTGAACAGTACTTTTCTGTGCCTATTGTACTGGTGCTGGGGTGGTCAATGGCAGAGGCTGGTAGATGTCATCCTACCCAGTAATTTTGTTCTCTTGGTTGTGTAATTCAGCATCTGTGATGGAATGTCCTTTGGTGGTTGCTAACGTGATGGAAAGATCCTCCCTCTGGGCCACTCCAATATGTCCATCCTCATGCCTCTCCCCCTGAATTCTTTGATTCTTCCACTAATTTTCTTTCCAGGCCAGGACCAACTGGCCAGGCTATTTGCAACTGCCTATAAGACCATATATTTGATATCGCTGGGCTCCGTTTTTTCCACATAAGGTAGATAATTTTCCTGAAACTCTGCCCATTGAGAGCATTTTTACTAAGCTCTATCTTTCAAGATCACCCCTGAAAGAAGCATAATGCAGCCACTATCCATTTTTCACCTAGCAAGCCAGGCCATCTATAAACCAAATGGGCTTTGTTTTTCTTTTCTGTTTTCTTAAAGTGGTTCCATGAGAATGACCTATTTCTGGGCATAAGTTGAAGAAAGAACACTAGCGCAATAACTTTGGAAACCATGGAATTGTGGTCTACCTGCTTGTATATCTTATTTCTGCCTTATAGTCATGCTCAAGCTCAATCTCAAATGTACTATTTCCTTGTTTAAAAATGGATGTGGGGGCTTCCCTGGTGGCTCAGTGGTTGAGAGTCTGCCTGACGATGCAGGGGACACGGGTTCTTGCCCTGGTCCGGGAAGATCCCACACGCCGCGGAGCGGCTGGGCCCAAGAGCCATGGCCGCTGAGCCTGCGCATCCGGAGCCTATGCTCCACAATGGGAGAGGCCACGACAGTGAGAGGCCCGCGTACCGGAAAAAAAAAAAAGGATGGGGATGGATCCACTTGGCTTTATGACTTGGTAAATCTGATAGGACCGGTTTAATAATGGGCTGCTCTGGTCTCATGGTAACATGGTATTCCATGGTATTCTTTCTTTACCTGAGTCTAGTACAAGACTAGGATTTGTTTTTCACAAGATTTATAATGTCTACTTCTGATAACATTATTTTTTTCCAGAATTCTTAGAACCTGCATTATGATTTCCTCACTGAGTCTTAACACAAACTCCACATTTCCATGGATATCCCCTAAATTATAGGATCTGTTGGATCATATGGGCCACATGGCAGTGCTGCTTCCTCTGAAGCTAGATAAGCTGCAGACCCTTTTCCGTATCTGAACCCCACTTAAAGTTGGCAACCTTTCACATCAAAAGTATATGAACCATAAAAATATTCACAGGTGTGGAATGTGTTGCCTCTAGTACACAAAAGAACTAACAGACATTATACTTCCTTCTTGATGGTAGGAAATACAAGATGTAATTATTTATCTTTTACACTGGAGGGGATGCCCTTGACCACTATACTTTTAAAAGTTTTACTGACATGATAGGTTGCTGAATATTCACATATGTCCTACCAAGCCCACCAGTGTATTAGCTCACTCAGCCCAATAAGCATGATCTTATCAATATAATGGATCAATGTGATATTCTGCAAGACTTTCAAATGGTCTAGGTTTCCTCAGACAATATTATGACAGAGGTGACAGGGGTGTGAAAGTTAATATAACCCTGGAGCCAAACTCTAAATGTATATTGTTTGTGTGGCAGGATGATTCTTCTGGATTACACACACTGATATACAATTTAGAGTGCAAGATATTCATTAGGGATCAATATTTTTGAAAGGAAAGGAGATGAAGCAGAATTGTGAAAAGGATAAATTGAAAGGAAATACAGGCTTAGGCAAATTCTGGAGCAAATATTGTTCATGAAATTTGTCTGCCTTTGGGCTGATCTGGCCAGGCATCTACACTCCAGCTACAGTGTCACCAGAGGTGACTTGTCCCAGAAAAATCATGATCTGAAACAAGACAGTTGAGGTTGACCCTGGTGTTGACAGCTGGCGGCTGAATGTTAACTCTCTTCCCTGAAGGTGAACAGTATGTCCTTCTTGCAGTATGATCTAATCAGTGTCTACCACAGAGGCCTATAATTTTAGGAAAGAAGGTATTTGAAAATTGGGCAGGTACCTAAAAATGTATTTGAAACAGGAGTAAAGCAAAAATCAGACAAGATAAAAAGGAAGATGGGGGGCTTCCCTGGTGGCGCAGTGGTTGAGAGTCCGCCTGCCGATGCAGGGGACATAGGTTCGTGCCCCGGTCTGGGAGGATACCACATGCCACGGAGCAACTGTGCCCGTGTGCCATGGCTGCTGAGCCTGCGCGTCCGGAGCCTGTGCTCCGCAGCCGGAGAGGTCTCAACAGTGAGATGCCCGTGTACTGCAAAAAAAAAAAAAAAAAAAAAAAGGAAGATAGGTAAAATAAGATAGGATGGCAAAATCTTTCTAAGTAAATCAATTTAAAAAGAGGATTGGGGGGCTTCCCTGGTGGCACAGTGGTTGAGAGTCCGCCTGCTAATGCAGAGGACGCGGGATCGTGCCCCGGTCCGGGAGGATCCCACATGCCATGGAGCGGCTGGGCCCATGGGCCATGGCTGCTGACCCTGCACGTCCGGAGTCTGTGCTCCACAACGGGAGAGGCCACAGCAGTGAGAGGCCTGCATACTGCAAAAAAAAAAAAAAGAATTGACCAAGAACATTAAATTATAGGACACACTGATGCACTCTGACTAAATTTAAGAGAAGTCAAAAGACATGAAGGAAAGATAGACATTCATAAATATTAAGTCAAAAAAAAAAAAAAACAGAGAGCCAAAGTAAGAATTATAGCTATTTTAGTTAGAAAAAAAGAAAAATTAGAACCAAGTAATAATTCAAGAAATAATGTACTTAAATTCTAATATCCTATTTTTCTACATGTTAATGTTTTTAAAATAAGGAAGAGGCTTACAGCAAATCTCACAGCTTAATTGACAGGACTTTTACTTTCATAGTAAAATATAAAATAATGGTATGTTGCACCCCTGAAGGGGATATCAAATTGATAAAACTGGTTAAGGGAAGAAAAAAAGTATATAAAAAAAATGAAAGAAGTAAAATAAAAAAGTCTCTAATTTTAATCTGGAGACAGATTGAAAGGAATCTTCACAGTGAGAAAAGACCAGGGCCTAGAATTTTTTTTTTTTTTTTCATACTGAAATTATTTTATTATTGAGTTATAATTCATGTACAATATTATATAAGTTACAGGTGTATGAAATAGTGATTCACAATTATTAAAGGTTATATTACATTTATAGTTATTATAAAATATTGGCTATAGTCTCTGTGTTATATCCTTGTAGCTTATTTATTTTATACATAGTAGTTGTACCTCTGAAACTCCTACCCCTATATTGCCCCTCCCTGCTTCTCTCTCTCAACTGGTAACCACTAGTTTGTTCTCTATATCTGTGAGTTTTTCTTTTTTGTCATATTAACAAGTTGGTTTTATTTTTAACATTCCATGTATAAGTGATATACAGTATTTGTCTACATATACATATGTTCCCATATCTCTTCCCTCTTGCATCTTCCTCCCTCCCACCCTCCCTATCCTACCCCTCCAGATGGTCACAAAGCACCGAGCTGATATAAGCTCCATGAAGCCAATGACTTTGTTTACTGCAGTATTCACAGCTCCAAGAACATTGCCAGGCACTTAGTAGATACAAATTAAAATTTTCAATTAATTGAATAAATCCTGATACAGGTTAAATTATAAAAATAAAGAAAAATTACACATGCTGCCAAGTAGTTTAACTTATGGGTTGAAAGTACTCTGGAGCTAGACTGTCTGGGCTTGAACTGCTGTTCTGCCATTGTGGAAGACACTTGTGAAGACAATTTACAACTAATGATAATTAATTATCATCCCCTCCAGATCACGTGACAGGATTATCTCCTATCACCATATTTGCAGTTAGACAGGGCCTTGTGACTGGTTCTGGCATATAAGTCTGGCCAGTGTATATCACTTTGAGTCAATTAATTGCCAGTGAAGACTGTTCTGTGCTTTCTTCCTCAACAGTTTTGGGTATAGAAGCACAAGTTGGGCCATCAGATCAAGCAGCTGAATTCTGAGCCAACACAAGGAGCACAGCTGCCTTGAAAAGTTGCCTGATTCTGCACCAGACTTCTATTAAAAAATAAGCTTTTGTGGATTCCTGGAGTTGTTAACTGCAACATAATGTAGCCATCTTGAATAATAAGGCACTTAAGTGCTGAGTGACATTATGTAAGAAAGTTATTCTGCTATGACGTAGTTTTTTTTAATCTTAAAAATGGCTAATGATTTCACATACTTCTGGATTTTTGCAAGGATTAAATATGCTCATGTAAAGTAGCTCTGAAAGTTCCTGGCTGATAGAGTTTAAGATAAAAGCAAATTAAAAAGTAAAGGAAAGTTGACACATGGGAGAAAAATTATATTGACCATATAATTTTTCAGAATATGATGAAGTAATGTATTGAGAATTAAGAAGGAAATGATCTGCTCCCTTGATAATTTTATAACCAGTGAAATTGTCTTTCATATGTGAAGCCTACAGAATTATTCTCATATATAAGAATACAGAAATTACAGACACTTTGAAAAATTACTTGAAGATAGATCCTAGACAAAAGCAAAGAGATGATCAACATTAGTAATTAAAGATGGAGAGAATTATGATAAAAAATGTCTTATCTAGACTTCTCTTACCTGATTTTAATCCCAGTCTAGTAAATCTGGTTAGATGGAATCTTGTAAGTATGGTAGCTGGACTCCACATCTGGGATAAACCTAAGCCCTACCTGACTTTGCATACAATTTCTTGTTCTTCTCCTTCTCTTCCTGTTTCTCCTCCTTCTTCTTCAAGAAATTAATAGTATGAAGAGAGTAAAGACATATTTTTGAGTGGGTATCAGTACTAAGTGAAACGTTTTTTGGCTAGAAAGAGCTTAGGAAGCTAAAAATGTTTTCTATGTGTGGTAAGTTGAATAATGGCTTCCTGAGATGTCCAGGTCCTAACACCCAGAATCTGTCACTGTTACCTTAAGTAGGAAAAGAGACTTTTCAGATGTGATCAGGTTGAAGATTCTGAGATGGGAAAACTATCCTGGATTATATAAGTGGTCCCACTGTCATCACGACGGTCCATATAGAAGGGACATGGGAGGAGTTCGAGTCTGATAGAAGGCAATACAACTACTGAAGCAGAGGGGCAGAAAATGAGATTTGCAGATGCTACACTTCCGGCTTTGAAATAAGGGGAAGAAGGCCATAAGCCAAAGACTGTATGTAGGTGGCCTCTGGAGGCTGGAAAGGGCAAGGAAATGGAATCTCCCCTAGAGCTTCAGAGAACACAATCTTGCTGACCCTTTTTAGACTTGTAACTTTCAGAATGAATATGTATTGTGTAAAGCAGTAAATTTATGGTAATTTATTACAGTGGCAATAAGACACAAACACATATTATTCTGAAATACAATTTTTGCAGAGTCATTGAGTTTGTTTTAAACAATTGATTTTTGAGTTTGTTGGTTGTTATCAATGTCTTGTGTCATTGAAATATTTTTGAATATTCAATTGTCAGTAATATAAGTTGTGTGATATTTTTTGCCTTTTTTACTCTAAGCATAAAAGGAAGAATAACCTAATGATTTGCATAAAAGAGGAATATATTATCCCTTTTGTTCTTAAGTTTATTTGTTTTCTCATCTTCATGAGCAAAAATAATTACACACAGTTAACATATTTATATTTCTTTAAATTATATATGCATGTGTGACTATATAACTTATATTCATGTAGTGCTAATAAGCAAACATAATTAAAAGATCCAAAATGAAAATAAGGTGAAAGAGATAGAATAAGTGTGAATGGAATGTCAAACACCTTCCTTGAGCACCTCACTGGACCAAATTGTAGACCCCCTCCTATCTTGCTCCCCACATTAGAAACTGCTGTATTAGATAAACAAGACAGATCACCTCCCACTGTTAAATGATTCTCTTCTTTTTCTACTGTGGGCTGTTAATGCCAAATATAGTACAGATTTAGTTAGGTGCTATGGAGTATGATACAGAATAAGCAATATGACTAATCTTCATTGTGTATTCCCAAGCTGACTCTTAGTACTCTATTTTCACATCTCTTGAGCACTATTGCTTATTAAAACTGTCTATTTTTGCAATGTTTCAGTGAAAGGTATTATGATGCAATGTATTTTCTTTCTCAGCTTGCAAAGGTGATGAACTAAAATTATATGATCATTTGGCTAATGACATTAATTTATCTGTGTGAATATATATATTTTTAAAAAATCACATGCTGTTTTGGCAGGAAATAAGATTATGCTTCTCACATTTTGAAAAATCAGATAATATACATGTCACAACTAAAAAAGACATTTTGTTGAATGAGTCTATTTTAATCTTAGTATGATGGTGCCAATCTCATATTTTTTTCATATTAGAGTGAAATGGAGAAGAGAGCTTTTCCATTTTTAAAATATCCTGGGTTTCTTTCAAAGTTTCTGGCCTCCAGACATCTAAAGTGACCTAAACCATCATTACAATGGCCATAATTTACATGAAAGAGAGAAAACAACTCATAGATACGCCATTAGTGAGATGGCTCCAACTATCTGCCCACATTGAATAATTTAAGTGCAAAATGACTTAAAAAGCACTGTGGTGTTTTGAAATTTGAAACATCTGCTAGAACTTGTTTTTCACAAAGGACCCGAGTAACCTCTCACAGAATGACCAAATTCCTTTCAGGAACGTTTAAGGTCAGTAAGATCAAAGACAGAAATAACAGGCAATCCCCATTAATGCATCTCTGTCTTCAACTTTAAACTTAATTGTTTTTTTCTTAAAATGAGTTATTTTACTACTCTGGGATCAAATTACATCTACAGAATATACAAGTTCCATTCTGCAATCAAAACAATAACCAGAAATCATTCCTCTTGCATAAGAACCAGACGGATGTTGATTATCACAAAGTACTATATCTGTTAGAAAAAGTAGGATTTCTGAAAATGACCCTGAATCTTTACCATGGGCCACATGTACAATGATCCAAGGGCATCTGGAGGAGAATGGCGTTACCATGGTGCCCTGACAACGTTATATGTATCTCCATAGGCCATGGGGGCAAAGATTGAAACACTTGTTTGAGTCTTAGAAGATTGTTTCGTGATCCCCTCTGAACAAGAGATGACGTGAGTCTTATGAGACACTATCTCAGGGTCATCTCTCACTCTCCTGTGGAACTGAGAGAGATTCAATTTCAAAGATGTCTCTATTTTAAGACAACTCTTGAAAGCAGCCAGAAGCCAATCCAGGCAGCCTGGCACCCAAATCTGTAACTTTGTGTTTCCCCATGGATCAGATTGCTTACTCTAAGAAGGTCCCTTTACTGGATGGCAAACCTATCTTGTGTGCCCAAAACTGACCCTCACATGTCTTCTGAGGGATGATAAATTGAGCAAAGCATACCTTTTCTTCCTTTGCTGAATCTTGGCTTCTAAAATTCCCCTTTTTCTGAGTCCATTCCATGGAAGTTAGGGAAATTTTGCTTACAACTAACACATGAGAGGTAGTAACCCTGATGAGATGGACATTTTAGAACACTAATATTTAAGGAAACATGCTGTTATGGGCTGAATCACATCCTTCCAAAAGTCAAAAGCCCTATCCTTAAGCACCTCAGGATATGACTGTATTTGGAGATAAGGGCTTCAAAGAGATAATTAAGGTGAAATGAAGTCATGTAGGTGGGCCCTAATCCAATCTGACTAGGGTTCATCTAAGAAGAGGAAATTTGGGCACACAAGGACACACCAAAGGGGCATGTGCACAGAGGACTAACATTTGAAGAGACAGCAAGAGGGTGGCCATCTGCAAACCAAGGAGAGAGGCCTCAGAAGAAATAAAACCTGGAGGCACCTTGATCTTGAATTTCTAGCCTTTAGAACTGTGGGAAAGTAAATTTCTGTTGTTGAAGCCATCCAGTCTGTGATATTGTGTTACAGGGCCCTAACAAATTAATATGCATGCTAAATAGGGAAGAACGTGATGGAGGCTGAAATTATGAATGTACTAGAATGAGAGAAGTCAAGTTCATGGGAGCTCTTTATGTAATAGCTTCCAGCCTCCATTTGCCTTTATACTTAGAAGACTCAAATCATATAGTGTAGGAGACCCCAGGAGCTAGAAATGTCATGCATTACTGCTGTTGACACTTTTTTAGGTTAGAGGGTTGTGGCTCTAGCCCAATCTGCTGACTCTGCCATACCAACTCAGCCCTTGAAAATAATATGTGTCATGTTTTCAGTCTCTGGACCATTTGAAATCTGATAATGGTAAGCTTTTGTCACAAAAACCACTTAACAATAAATGATTTTCAAGATATTCAATGGATCTTCCATACTCTTTACCATTTACAGACAACTGGTATGCTTGCATATTAGAAATGTCTCTTCCAAAATTGATGTAAAACGTTTTCTGACTACCACCTTAGCTCCTTTTTGTTCACATGTCTTAGTAAGGAAGTTTTGTCACTGAATGAGTCTGTAACCAGAATGGGATAATCTACTCTCAATTGCTTCCTGGGTAATGATCAGGATGAACAAGTTGGGGATATATGCACCCGTTTTCAGTTTCCTGTCCTTATCATTCTTGTGTATGATGCTTCATTCTTTCCTCTAAAGGCAACCTCAGGTCAGCCTCTGGTATATACTCTGAGAGACAGCCTGGACAAAAGGGAGCATAGGGAATTCACACTTATTTCCAGGTAAATTACCTAGATTTTCATGTTAAATCAGCATAGTCCTAGATCATAAAAGATAATGACCACCTGGTTGAATATACTACCATGGACCACTCAGGCCAAAGTGGGGAACACATTAGATTTTTGCAAGTTCATTAAAAATGTCCTTATCTTTCATGTACTAACCCAATTATTCAGACTCAACTAGGGACTTCTGACTATAGTTCTTGAGTGGAAACCAGGTATTAACCTGCCTCCTTTTCAAAAACATTGTGACGTGCTCATTAGATATGGTTATAAGTGACTTTCAAGTGTTTAAGAAAATACTCCTCTGGCCCTGGAAGACTTTCAGGTCATCCTCAACTCAATGGTCTGTTTTGAATTTAGATATGCCCTAGAATTCTTTTTTGCATGCAAGCATGGAGTCTGTAATAGGTAATAAATTGTGGGGTACTGGATCCATGTCTCAGGCCACGTGGAATGGCAAATTTAGAAACCTAAGAATAGCACATGGCTTTCTAACGTAGACACTGATGGTTTATGGGATTTGTTCAACCAGTTGAGACTAGGATGCCAGGGCATCTTTGAAATCCACAGGCAGGCCTCGTCCTGCTGCTTGGAGTCATGTTGATAACAGCCTAAGTTAAATGGGGAAGGAGAAAAATGGAACAGATTTTGTCCCAGCCACTGACTGTCAAGTTAACCATTTAGTCAATGGAGAGGTATTCTTATGAGAAAATTTCTCAGAAGTCAAGATTGTAAAAAATGAAGGGCAGGTATTTTTGGGAGACAATCCTCTATGGATCTCTTATTTTCCTGCATATCTTGGGCATGATTACTTTCAATGATGTTCACAGAGCAAAGAGCCTTGAAAGATAGAAATAATATCTCCCTTCAATACAAAGAGCAGATTTGTTAATTGTCCGATACAGTAAAATAGTGTCTCTGTCTAGAACAAAGAGAAATCATGCTTAATACCTATGATAAAAGATTAGGTTTCCAAAGCTCAGAGTTTCTCTCCTATTAAAAAATTCACTCATGTGCAGGCTTCACCTGGCCATCTTTGCCATGCCCTGTGGGAACTGCAGCTTGAGGAACTTGCTCAAGAAAAATGCTGATGGGCTTCCCTGGTGGCGCAGCAGTTGAGAGTCCGCCTGCCGATGCAGGGGGCACGGGTTCATGCCCTGGTCCGGGAAGATCCCACATGCCGCATAGCGGCTGGGCCCGTGAGCCACAGCCGCTGAGCCTGCGCGTCCGGAGCCTCTGCTCCGCAACGGGAGAGACCACAACAGTGAGAGGCACTCGTACCACAAAAAAAAAAAAAAAAAAAAAAAGGTCTAATTTTTTAGCCACTGGAATTGTTGTGATTAATAAAATTATTTGACCCAGGATTGTCATGCCTTCTGCTAGCATCCATAAAACAGCGGCAGGCTCACATGTTTGCTTGCAAGGAGGATAAACTCTAAGACGCCTCACTGTACTTGACACTCTGAGACATGCTGTGAGTACAGATATCCCAGCTCTTATTCTTAAAAATGGAAGAAAAAAATAAAAAGAAATTATTAAGCCAAAATAGATGATATCTAGTCTAATGATTAACCCAAGTAAAAATTAAAAGAAACTTGTTTAAAACTCCCTATGAATAAGTCTGTCTTTGGAGGGTTTTTGTTAGTAATCTTTCCTTGACACTTTTATATAAAAGAACCATTTAATTAATTTAGTGTAAGGCATGGAGAAAGGAATATCCCCTGTTCTTTGGGAAATAAGCCTGTGAGAAATTGAGTAAAAGCATTATTGAATAATACAATAGAAAGAGTAGAAATTCTATCCGTATAAGGGACTTTGGTCACTAGTGCAAAGGGAAAAGGCTCCCGAACATCTGCCTCTAATACAGATTGTTCTCCTAATCTGTAAGTCCCCATATCAGGGACTGATATTCATCCTGGTTCACTGCAGACATGTGAAATACACTATATGAGCTAGTTAAAGCCGCTGTCCCATACCCTTAATTATCATCTGTTTGGACTGGGGATCCTTGCTCCAACCTTGGTATAATAGACCTTACCATCCACAGTTAAGCCCCTTTTCCCTTCCCCAGTGTCCAGCGTGTCAGGGAGCCTCTAGGACCCTACTCCAGGGAATTCGCCAACATCTACCCTGATTAACCATAGCCTTTGCTGTATCGGTTATTAAATATTTTGAATATCACAACTGATTAATTATCAATTTAGGGAATCATACTGAAATCTCAATTAATTTATCTAACACCAGTATTCTTATCTTCCATCCAAAATGTAGTCCTCCTCCTTTGTATTCTGTTTCAGAGAGATTCAGCTAAACCCAATGAGCTTATCTGCACAAGAAATCTTTTATATTTCTCTTTCTTCTCCACATCCAAATCCTTTCTATTCTACTTGTTATCCCTATAATATACTTCTTACTTCCTCCTGATCCCCTTTAGCACTGCCTCATTTCTCTCCATCTGTTGTTTCTCCCTCCTCAATTCACCCATGCTTATGATAGCTGCTGGAATAATTTTCCTAAAACACAATCTTGGGAATTCCTTGGTGGTCCAGTGGTTAAGGCTCTGCGCTTGCACTGCTGGGGGACAACGTGTTCGATCCCTGGTCTGGGAGTAAGATCCTGCATGCCACATGTTGCAGCCAAAAAACAAACAAAAAAGCAAAAACAAAACACTCTTATTTGGTTACTGTCATTTAAATTATTCAATAGCCTCTGTATACAGCTTTTCTCCTGGTGTTTTGAGATCTGGTCTCAGATGACCTGGTTAACCCATATCTCAGCAATCCACCACCCACACCCTTGCTCCAGCCATAGCAGTTGATTTGGTATTCTCTAAGGTTGCTCCATTCTCCTAATGCCTCTGTATCTTTATCTCCAGGAACAGTCCCTCTCTACCTCTTTCCCATGTTAATTTCTGCCCAACTGTAAAAAATGAGGTGAATGAATACTACTTCTTACCTGTATCATACCAATTGTATATTTAATTTTTGTATTTGTTGTTTGATTACTTTTCTAGTTCTTCCAGTTCTTTTTACCATTGTTCATGACACATTATAAGATCTCAATAAATGTTGGTTGAATGAATACACTTATTCCTACTAAAATGTCTTAAAAGTCAACTGTGGGCATGTGTAGATTTTCAAAGCTATACATGATAAAACATTAAGTACCCCAAAATCTTGAAATGTTGATTAAAAGAGCAGCCATCAAATTTCATCATGCCAAGGGATAATAATGTTAATATGATACAAATAGAATGTTGATTAAAGACTAGAAGGGAAGACACTATGGGAAAGTCCAGAAAAATATTATAATAAGGCACCCTTGCACTATTGTAGACATATTCCCCCAGGCTCCACATCCTTTTCCCAAAATGTTCATATGTCAAAGGCCCATAAAAATTAATGAAAACTTCTCATATGAAAATGAAGCTGTATTCCAATAAATTATTTTCCTTAGAGTTAGGTTAGAGGAATACTTACTCATTTTGCAATTGTCTTTAGTATTTGTATTCCTTCAGTATTTGTCTTCCTGTTTTTAGATTTGTTTAACAATGACAAAACTAAAAACAGGAAGACCTAAAGAATAATTGTCCTAGAATGAGAATGTGCTTGAGTATGACAGTAGAAACTGTTTGATGAGTTCTCTTAAATGCTTAAAATTATGTCATTTGCCTTTATTTGGTATTAGTTTTAAAATTCTCTCTATATTGAATTTAATGGGCTCTAAATAAAGCTATAAAGTAGATCTTGGATAACTAGCCATCCTAGGCTTCAACCAGAACTATTTCTTTTTCTAGATGGGGGGGATTCCAATTATATATTTAAGTTTCAAGGCCATCTGTGTATGTTTTCATAGTATTTCTTCACAGGGAATAATTTGGAAGTTCAAAGTAGGTGAAGAATAAGATGCAGACATCTGTGGAGACCTTCAATAGTTCATCCAGAGAATCTTTGGGTGAGCAAATACAGTCCTGGTAAATCATAAAAACTTTTCCTATGTATATATATTGGTAAATTATATGAAATCAAAATGGAAGAAACTATGTATTCCGGTGAATTTTTAAGCTACATCAGTACTGTTATCCAAAGATCACTAAAGTGTTGTTCAAAAGTTGTGGTACTAGGCATTTTTTATTATTTTCTTTCCTGGCAGATAAATTTAATCACATTGGTTTAGGAAAGATATTTACCCATAAGGTCCAAAAAAAAGAAACCCTCTTCTGTGTTTCAGCTTTCTGTCTAGTTATGTAAACTTTACACTCTTTTCAATTGTTTCTTTCCATCTTATATTTAAACCATGACTTGGTCTCTTAGTGGAAGAGAGAGCTGCTGGTATTTAAAATATTGCTACTCAATTTTGTTCAGTCAAAGCACATCCCAGAATGTACATGGATTTAGAGAAATCAGGCAACTAATTTTCTTTCAGTTTTAGTATACATTCAAATTCAATTGCCCTGGATGTGTCTCTGTACCTAAAGAAGCAAATAGCTTCCACAGTGAATTATTTCTCACCTTAAAAATGAATGTCAATAGCTATTTAATCTGCCACAGCTGCTGGGAAGCTTAACCCCTTCCTCTCTAAAAATATATCCCTATCTTAAACAGTTGGATTAACAATATTTCCAGGAAGAATGATGTCATAACCTCTGACTTCACATGGTTTAGAAACTTATGATCAAGTCAGTTTTCCTTCAAGTTCCCTCTAAACTAATATTCTGATTCCAGAAAATGGCACTTTTTTATGATTGTCATTATTCCAGAAACTACCATTAAGTTCTGTTAACATTAAACGGTCTTATGTGGCATAGACACATACAAATTTTGAGCACTGAACTTCCTGGTCACTGCGGGTAACTCACATAACATGTACATATATTGCTCATTGTGGGGAATTCTCTCATTCCTCTGCTGCAAAGATCTGGAGATTGGCGACAAGAGGAAGATTCCTTAAAGGTAATAATTAGATCACAGTCTCTCTGTCTAGGTTTGTTGTCCATCACTACTACTATTTCTGATGCCATGTCACCACTACTAGGGGTGTGTTATTCATCTGTATTTAATATTTTTTTAATTAAAAACTCTCAGATACAACTTTAGCCTAATTAAAATTTCAGTAAACAACTTTGTTAGAATAATCTCCAAGCATATGATTTTACAAATCTGATGCATATTCCTTTGCATATTATTTGCCAGTTGCTCTCCACAACTTCTATTATATTGGATTGGCCAAAAAGTTCGTTTGGGTTTTCCCATAAGACGTTATGAAAACCCGAACGAACTTTTTGGCCAACCCCATAAATTGACCTACAATATTCTCCACCCAGTCAGCACCCCAAACACACTCAAGTTGACAAGATGTGGACTGAATGATGATTATTAGGATGCTTAAGATCACAGAATTTTACTTATGGCAGGACTCACAAATATCTCTCTACATTTTCCAGGCAGGAAACTTAAGCAGGTGAAGCTACTAGGATAAAGATGCTTGTTCCAAAACTGGAGGCTGTAGGGTGCTGAGAAAATTATGGCATTGATTTTTGTCAAATTTCTAAAATTTCAAAAGCATTAACATTACCATTTTAATATAACATTTCTCAATTTAAAAATATTGACTTTTAAAAAAATTCCATGGATCAAACAAAAGATGTCTAAGGGCTAAATTTTGCCCTTAGGCTACCAGATTCCCCTGTCTGATTTAAGGATTACATTTTATAAAAGAATTTTTTCTCTCTTTTTTTGATGAGTTGCTAACCCCAAATATAATCTAAAAATTTTTGGTTAGGAAAATAACTAAAAATAAGAAAATCATCCTGTGATTCATAGGATAACTAGCAAGAAAGAATATTTAAAGGGTTTTTTCAAAATATTGAAATATAAAGATAGATCTTATCAAAATATCATACTCCCTTACCACTTAAGCATATACATCTACAAAATGCTATAGTGTTAAATTAAAAAATAATATCTATCTATGAAAGAAATGTGTTTTCACTTGATTGCATTTACTGGAAACACTTATTATTAAAAAAAAAAAAGGGTTAATGGGGTATTCTGAAAAGCTGCCCAATATGTGTGTTTAGTATAAACTTATGCTATAAATGGATTACTGTCATCCATTCAAGGATTACTTCAGTGACCAAAACATAGATCGCTCAACTGAATCTTCCCAAAGATGGATACAATTTAGAATAATGTGAAACATTATTAAAAATTCATTTAAATGAAATCCATCTGGAAAATTTTGGCTTCAATTATCTGGAGTATCTTTTCACAATTGATAGAAAATCATTCAAAAATAAGGAAAGACAAAAAAGTTTCTGAACATCACAATTAACACATGAACTAACTGACATATGTAGAACCCTCACGCAACAACAATAGAATTTATTTTCTTCTCAAGTGCATATGTAAGGTTCATCAAAATCAACCATGTGGTGAACCATAACAAAGCTTCAACAAAATTTAAAATACTGAAATATGTTGAAATTTTAAAATATTTGAAATAATTCAAAGTATGTTCCCTAATTATGGGATTAAGATGGAAATCAACAATAAAACTATACTAGAAAAAGGTGTACTACCTGAAAATTAAATAATACATTCCTAAACAACTCATGGACCAAGGAATGAATTGGCATAGAAATCAGAAAATTATTGAATTGAATTATAATAAAAGGTAACAGATCAAAACTTGTGAGACATAAAATAATATTTAAAGAAAAACTTATAGCCTAACATGCATATATGAGAAAAAAGAATGGGTGAAAATCACCAATTTAACTTCGTATCTCAAGAAGGAGGAGCATGGAAAAAAGAAAGGAATAATAAAAATGAAAACAGAAATGAAGGAAATTTGAAAAATACTGTAGAATAGAAAAAAATAAAGTGAAAAGTTAGAACTTTGAAAAGATTGAACATATTAATCAATTTGTTAATCCTTAACAAGATTGATCAAGGCAAAAAAGAGAAAAAAAAAACCAGAATAACAAAAATAAAAATGGAAAAGATGGCACAAATATAGATCTATAGTATAAATAACAAAAGAACACTATGAACAACTTCTAGCAAAGGAATTTATTATTTAGTTAAAATGAATAAATGCCTCCACAAATTACAATTTACTGAAGTTAAGAGGTGAAATATAAAATCTTAGTAGTGAAACACCTGTTAAACAAATTAAATTTGTTATTTTAAAAAGTTCCCACAGGAAACTCTAGAACCAGATGGCTTTAATAGTAAAATTTTCCAAATATTTAAAAAATAAGTAACTCTAATCTTGTACAAAATCTCTGAAAAACAGAAAAAAATTGAAGGTGACCTTTCCTATCTACTTTTCTGAGGCTGACCAAACCATGAATTCTATATCCTGTCAAGAACAGTCGAGAAAGAAAAAAAAAAATATATATATATATATATATATATATATATATATATATATATATATATAAACAGATCTTTTAGTAAACTAGGACAAAAAGTGAAAATTTTAAAACAACAAGAAATATCTACAGAAAACATAGAGGGTATATATATTCAGTGATCTTTTTTAAAAAGTTGAAAACTTGTAGAGGGGGAAGAGGAAAAGAACACTCACTATTTCTACTTTTATATTTTAATAGAGAGTCTGAACATAAGCAAGGAAAAAAGAGAGGCATACGATGATAAAAACTGAAAGTAAAGAAATAAAACTTTTTTCTTGAAGATAACATGACAACTAAAAACTCTAAAATATTCTATGAATTGTTTCACTAAATTAATGAATGTGCTATTGGATCCAAGATCACTATCAAAAAATCGTATTTCTACAGAAAAAGAACAACACAATTGGAAATTTAAGAAGTGATATCACTTACAAGGCAACAAAAAAATCACAAATCTAAGAATAAATCAAACAAAAGTTTGTAAGGACTTCATACTAAAATCTATAAAATATTTTAAAAATTACTGATGCCTAAAACAAACATGTTTGTTTATGAAGACTCAATATTGTAAATATGTCAAATTTATTTATATATTGGCAATACCAATCAAAATATTCATAGGGTTTTTCTCAGAAGTTAGTAAACAGATTATACATTCATATGGATATGCAAAGTGCCAAAAAAGGCAAAGTAATCTAGTAGAAGAACAAACCTAGGGATATTATAGTAGCAAATGTAATTCTACAATAAGCTATAAAGCTATACTTAACACATTGTGTTCAGATGAAAGAATAAAAGAAAAACCAATATGGATAGGATATAGATTCTGGGAGTACAACAAAACATATGATGTCTCCTAATTTATAACAGTGTTGATACTTCAGTGAAGTGTGAAAATGACTGTGATCTCAATACATGTCAACAACTTTTTGATCTTGGAGCAGACAATAATTTTTTAAAAAGGATGTAAAACTTGCAGAAAAAACAAATCAAGCTACTTTAAAATTAAGAACTCTGGTTTATCAAAAGGCACCAATAAGAGTGAAAATTAAACTACAAGGTAGAAAACGATATTCATAATTCATAGAGCTAGTAAAGATCTCATTGCCAAAATAAATAACTGATTTCTGCAAATCACAGAAAACTAGATGACCAAATTATTTTAATGGGCAAAAGACTTAAACACTTTGCAAAAGAGAAGACTCAAAAGGCCAATGAACATTAGAAATATGGTTCAAACTTATTAGTCATCAGGGAAGTATACATTCAAGCCACAAGTTGATACTACTATTCAACTAAATGGCTAAATTGAAAAATATAGATAGTATCAAGTATCAGTGAGGGTGTGAAGTAACAAGAGCTCAAATACAGTACTAATAGGGGCTATATTTTAGATAACTTTATGGCAATATGATTATCATCTGTATCTATTTATCTATCTATCATCTATCTATCTAACATATATGTTTTACATGTTCCACATGGTTATGATATATGTATGGAGCCCAGATCCCACAGGCTAAGGGCTCAGTCCTAAAAGACTGCCCCCACTTCAGACACCAGGTGTAAATGGGTGTCCCAGGCGACTCACACTACTATCTGACCAACTATAGGTTTGAGGATTTCCATGACCTATTCCTCAGGTTTGACAATTCTCTAGAACAACTTACAGAACTCAGGAAGGTGCTCTATTTACAATTATTCGTTTAATATAAAGGATACAACTCAGGAACAGCCAAATGGAAGAATTCCATAGGACAAAGTATGGAGTATGGGGGGTGCAGAGCTTTCACCTAGTAATACACCTTCCCAGCACATTGATGTGTTCACCAACTCAGAATCTCTCCAAATCTCATTGGTTAAAAGTTTTTATAATCCAGTATCTAGTCCCCCTATGCTTTCCAGAGGTCAGAGGGTGGGGCTGAAAGTTCCAACCCTCCAATCATGTGATTGGTCTTCCTGGTGACCAGCCCAATTCCTGGAGTTATCTAGGGGTTCCACCGTGAGTTAATCCATATGGCATAAACTCAGGTGTTACAAAGGGCTCTTTATCAGTAACATTAGATGCTCCTATCACTCAGGGAATTTCAAGGGTTTTTGGAGCTCTGTGTCAGGAACCAAAGGAGAAAGACCAAGTACGTAGGTTTTTACACCATGGTGCCCTAGAAGAAACATTCTCTAGGTATGAAAGGCTGCAAAACTCTCCTGAGATTTGTATTTTTAAAAATGTCCTCTGCAGCTTATGTGTTCCCTAAAGCAGATTTCAGTATTAACCCTTTGTTTGGAATGCATTAGAATAGAGAATCCAATACCAGAACACATCTTTTTTCTCCACTGTCCACAGTCTTCATTCACAGCCTTCATCATGAAATATCCCTGAGGTTATAGTTCCCTGCCTTAGGGCATTGTACTAACTTAATGAATCTATTAATTCATGAAAAGTATGCCATTCCAAGACCAGGGTGATCAGAATATAAAAGTTTATAAGGAATGGAATTTTTCTTGCCTGTCTTTTTTATGTTGCAACTTTCAACCTCCTCACTGAGTTCTGGGCCAATTTTCTACATGCATCTGTGATGATTGTGGAAGGTGAAGTTAGCAGTGTTCCAATTTCTACTTGCTTTAATGGGGCCACCAACATAACAATCTGCTTTGCTCTGTGGCCGTCTGCTTTACCCAGTTTAATGTGACACCACCCTAAACTCATGCTACAAACAGGTGTGTGTGTGTGTGTGTAGGTAGATAGGTAGGGTAGGTGTTTGTGTGTTAAGACTTTCTCCTTTCCCACCTGAATTATTCTAACAATGATGGAGAATCTTGGTTGGAGGGAAGCTGTCAGGCTCCTTGAAAGTCCTGGGTTGAGGCTAAAATAACCCAGATTTATTCACCAAGTAAAGTGAGTCCCAACTACATGTCCCAACTACATGTCCTTGTTTATTGCCTGGCTTTCTGAGTCTCCTTCCCTCTGCACTGACTTTTGAAAATAATATTTTCATATTATTACAAAACTAAAATTCTTTTCAACTTCTTATGCCAGATGGTCTCACACTCCACATATGTCTCACTGGCAATTTCTCTCCTGTTAAACTCTTCATCGAATGCCAGTTACCAGTCAAGTTCCAGTAATATTGCAGTCTTGGCTTTCACCCCAGGCATCTTCTCAAGGGTAGCCCCCCAAAGCCTACATTAACTGTCAGTGTTTCTCAAGCTCTTAGAAATTTGATGCTGCAATGTTTCTTTCTTATATTCAGTGCCCCATTCAAAGCTTCATCTTTCAACATTTACTTTTCTTCCTCTGTAGAATTCCTTAGTTTTCTCTACCTGGTGCAACCCAGATTGGGCTACGTGCAGAAAAGAGTTAACATAGCAGGCCTGAGACTGCTATACTTCAAAATGCCCATTTGCTAGATCAGCCCTTGGCTGGCATCTGAGATTTAGGGTGGGTTCCTACCATTCTCAAAGCTAAATAGAATGGCTTAGTATGACTAGACTATTTGTACAGACAATATGGTTTTTACTGAACACCTGCTTTTCTTCTGGGAATCTGGAATTTTGGAACATGCAAGGCAGAGGGTTTGTACAGGACCAGCTTCCATAAAATCCTGGATATTGAGAGCCTAATGAGTTTCTCTAGTAGGCAGCATTTTATTTTATTTATTTATTTATTTTTGCGGTACGCGAGCGTCTCACTGTTGTGGCCTCTCCCGCTGCGGAGCACAGGCTCCGGACGCGCAGGCCCGGCGGCCATGGCTCACGGGCTCAGCCGCTCCGCGGCATGCGGGATCTTCCCGGGGCGGGGCACAAACCCGTGTCTCCTGCATCGGCAGGTGGACTCTCAACCACTGCGCCACCAGGGAAGCCCTTTAATAAGCAGCATTTTACACATGTTGTCACAGCTCATTGCTGGAGGAAATAAGCACATACTATGGGACTCAATTGGAAGAGGACTCTTTGAAGCTTGTACCTAGTTTCCTCTGAAAAGGCACTTCATCGGTTAGCTTGTGCTGCCATGACAAAGTACCACAGACAGAGTAGCTTAAACTAACAGAAAATTACTACAGTTCTGGAGGTTGTAAGTCTCAGGGATAGGTGCCAGCATCGTTGGGTTCTGGTGATAACTCTCTTCCTGACTTGTAGTTGGCCACTTTCTCATTATACCCTCACATGGGAGAGAGATATATAAATATATAGAGAGATAGAGACGGAGAGAGATATATAGATATATAGATATAGATAGATATAGATACAGATAGATATAGACATAGAGAGCTGTCTGATATTTCTACTTATAAGGGCGCTAATTTCATCAGACCAGGATTCTACTCTCATGACCTCATCTAATCTTAATCACCTCCCGAAACCCCTAATTCCAGATACCATCACATTGGGAGTTGGGGAATCAACATATGAATTTGGGAAGAATACAAATATTCAGTCTATAGCATGTCCCATACACTTTTCCTTTGCTAATTTTGCTTTATCCTTTCACTATAATAAATTATAGCCTTGAGTATGACTATATGCTGAGTCTTTCTAGTAAATAACAACCAAATCAGGGGTGTTTATATATGTATATAAACACTATACATGACTGATGCGAAAACACTATATATATATTCGACCCTTGAACAACCTGGGTTTGAACTGCACAGGTCCACTTATACATTTTTTTTTTCAGTACATACACAGTTGGCCTTCCATATCAATGAGTTCCACATCCACAAATTCAACCAACTGTGGATCATGTACTATTTTTAGGATCTGTGGTTGGTTGAATCTGTGGATGCAGAGTCTGTACATATGAAAGGCCAACTATGGGACTTGAGCATCTGTTGATTTTGGTATTGGTCCTGGAAAACCAATCCTTCCCACACACAGATGGACTGATGACTCTCTCTCTCTCTCTCTCTCTCTCTCTCTCTCTCTCTCCATATATATATATATATGTACCTAAAAGGTATATTATAGGTATATTTATAATATAAAACATCCCATATGTATGAACAATATGAGGTAAATGAGTCTTATCTGTAGACTCTGTACTTACTTCAGTCATGATCCTTACTTTAGGGGTTCACTAAGAATTTTGTACATAAATCAATGAAAAGATTGATTTGTTTCCTTTGACTTATGGTGCCTGCCTTCCTCTGCTAGTTTTAATTTATAATGTCTTTGATGGAAAAGATTGTACCTAACCTCTCTGTTTTTCCTGAATTGTGAGGTATAAATCTTTCTGGATAGCTTCATTTGCAAACCTCCTAATATGTTTTCTAAAACTAATTCCTTTTTAAAGAGATTTAGTCCTTCTCTAAAGCAAAACAAAATGCCAAACTTTTAATAACAGTGCAAAATATTGGCTGAAGCCCCAAAGTAAGGGAGTGTCCGTGACATTCTAAAGGGAGGTTCTAAAAGCATATTAGCAGTACTTGCTCAGCAATGATCAACAACAGGTTCTCTGATTCTTATCCAGCGACCACATATATGTGAGCAGAAAAGAGATTTGTGAGAGGGGGACTATTTCTTTAAAGATAGTACTAGCCATTGCTGTGCATTTATCCTTTCCGTAACTTCAAGCCACAAGTGTATAGTGGGACTGAATTATGAGACTTGTGAAGTATTAGTGTATCTCAGGAAAAAGGATGCTGGATATTCATTGACAAGTGTAGGTCTAGTGTTTCTATGGAACAAGAGAAGACCATAATAAGAATTTGGCGAGTGGACAACTTGAACTCTTGGAACGGAGCCTAACTCCTGGATAAATCTAAAGATGAGAGGCAGCTTGAAGCTGTCTGTGATGATAGTAAAATCTCTTTTCTAGGCTGCAGTGAGAACCACCCTTCTTTCCAAAGTTTGATTCAGCCAAAATGAGCACTTTTCTGAGTGAAGTGGCTTTGGTAGAACTAATCTAGACATATTTTGACCTTTTCCAAGTAGAATAGTTGTCAAAGTGAGGGGACCTCAACAGAAAAAAAAAAAAAAAAAGCTTGTATATAGTTAACTTTTGTTATGGGAAATCTCAAGATGGTCTGGTGTGTGTATTACACTGAAGTCTATGATGATCCTTTGGGCAGGAGGGAGAGGCATGAGAAGAACACACGAGAGACAGAGACTTCTGACTCAGAGGGACACCAATAGTGTTATCAGTGGTTTCAGTGAAGCAAGATCTTTTGTTCAATACCAGTACCTTTCCCCATCCAGATTTGTCTAGTATACTTAAAATTGCTAGATGTTAAGTGCACTGAAATTTAGTCTAATCCCTTTTGCTTTTCCCATGGAATCTAACATGGTCAACGTGGGTACTTTTTTCCTTATACTCACGAATATTTTTGTTCCAGATAATATATTCTATCCTGATTCTAGACAAGCCCACTACCACAGTAAATATGAATAAATTCTGTTCTATGAAAATAATTAGTTGTGAGAAAATGTTTATTTTTTCAAACAATGTTTACCTCTCATTTTACTGATTTGGCTGTTTGTATTACTTCTACAATGTGTTAAATGAAAAAAATATTACTTTGAATATAAAAAAATGAAGAAACAAGAGCTACTAAAATCCCTTAGAATTAATTAATGTCATTAAATTCTTAGTCCAATGTGATTCCATTATGTATAACACATGAGGATAAAAAGATAACAATGTTTAGAATAACTTCTTTGGAGGTAAAATTTTTGGACTGAAACACAGTAGTTCAGGAAAGAGTAAGAGTACTATTAAGCTGCTGTATATGCTTTGTTCCTCCTGTTTCATCTTGTGTAATTGCCTGAAATGATTGTTTGTTTGTTTGTTTTTTCTGTAAAAATAAGCACAAGGCGGTTAGTGTTTTTACCTGAGGCTTTATTTGAAAGCAAATGATGCCATTTATTTTTCTTTTCCTCCCTCATTTTCGCCACCACCGTATCTCTTGGTGTTGTCTGAAGGAGCAACTAGACTCTCATTTAGGCCAATAGGAAAATAACCTGAGGAGATTAAACAAGGGCAGCTTCTCTCCAGAACAATGGAGGTCACTCAGCTGTTACAAGAGTGCCGAGAAATCTCAGTTTATCAAACAGAAAGCAAATTTCCCTTGGGTCAAGATGTACAGCCCCACCATCATGGTGAATTACCAGTGATGATTTGCAGTCAGGGAAGTTAGCCTCTCACATAACAAAGTCAGCAAAAGTGACACAACCTTAATATCCATCAGTGGCTGGCAAAATATGAATGCTAGAACTTTCATTGATTGTGGCTCTTCTCAAATAAAATTGTATAAAAATGAATTCACAGACAAGTCAACTTTCTCATTTTTATGTTATTTTTCTGACTTGGAAATTCTGAGTAATGACAGTGCAATCTTACATTAGTAGCTTTCTCTCTCATACAAGCAATAAAGCAGCTGTCTGTTCATTTATGAATTCTCAGAGGGAGGACATAGTGTGATCACTTGTAGACTTAGCTGTATGCTCCAAGGCCAAACCATTCACCACATTTGGCTGTCAGGAATTGGGAGGCAGTCTGGTACATAAAGAAGGAATTGACAGCAGCTCTACAGCCAGAGCAGAGACCTGTGGTGTACGGCGGAATGTAAGTACCTTTCCTTTCGACTACCAAGGTGCTCCCTGGACCTGGGCAAGGCAGTGACCCTGGAGAAAGAATGGGATCTAAATTTTGATTCTGTTGCTTACTTGTAGGTGACCCTGGGAATTCTTGCAATGACACCTGTCTTAATATGTTTTACCTTAAAACTAGGCTAATTAAATTTAACTTTTGTTGTACTTCTGACCAATAGAAATACTGTTCCCAGCACATAGAAAACAATGAGTCGTAGTCATACATATGCTAGTTTACAAAGGCCTAATTATCATGATCGGTGTTAAAAAGGTAACCTTACCAAGTGAAAAGTCCAAGGTAATAGTAGAATTATGATATTAAAAAGTGATAAAGTTAGTGAATGTACTTGGTAAGTACCTAAATGTGGAAATTGAGACCCTGGAAGATGACTGATTCCTCTCCATTAAGATATTTTAAAAAGCATAAGCAATATGGTATGTTTTTCTTCTCGCGGGCCTCTCACTGTTGTGGCCTCTCCCGTTGCGGAGCACAGGCTCCGGACGCGCAGGCTCAGCGGCCATGGTTCACGGGCCCAGCCGCTCCACGGCATGTGGGATCTTCTCAGACCGGGGCACGAACCCGTGTTTCCTGCATCGGCAGGCGGACTCTCAACCACTGCGCCACCAGGGAAGCCCTGTCTTTCTTCTTAAACATTCTACATACTTCTCCCAGAGACTCTGAGTTGGACAATATTTTTCCTATAAATAGTTAACAGTACCTAGTGAAAAAGCCTTTTCAAAACTATTCAGATGCCACCTTTGAATTTCTAAGACATTTTTAATGTTCTTAAATAATATATAGTTATATAATATATAAAATAGTTATATATATAGTTATAGTTATATAATAGTTATATAGTTATAGTCATATAGTTATGTATAACTATATATATAACTATATAACTATAGTTATATATATAGTTATATAATATATAATATATAATATAATATATAGTTATCTAAAATAATTAGAAACTAGACCATCGATAAAATTGAAAGTCACCTGTAATCCCTCTACTCAGAGATAACCAGTTATATTTTCCTTTTTTTGTAATTAGACAATACAAAATGCTTACAAAGATCAATTACATATTAAAATTAAAATAACAATGAAAACTTTATGATGAACTTAAGAATACAAAAATATGGTATATTAATATATTTATATATATTTATATAAAGATAAAGTTTTATCTTTATATTCAGTTATAGTTCTCTGTTCTTTCTACTTCAGGTAATATTCTTTGCTTCAGAAATTAGGATATAATATAGAAAATATGATGTCTATAACAGAAAAACACCAAGGCAGTAAAATGTGTACATTTACATAATCAAGTTATTATTATAGTAATGGTAATAATGATACAACTTTGAATTTATATATGTATTTTTAAATAAAGGAAGCATCTTTTTGGGTGGCAATGGTGGCATACATTTTTATAAACAGAATTAGTAAAATATATTTATCAATGAGTCCTTAAATAACCCAATGAAAAATAAGAGAACGCTATGAGATTTGAAGTAGAAATTTTTCAAAAACAGCTGGAAGTTCTGCTTAAGTTAAAATAATTATTTAAGGTTAATTAAGCCTGTGTTATAGAGGATCTAGGGAAACAAAAGAAATTGGTAGCTTAAAGAGAATTGAGGAGTTTTGCTAGTTTTTATAATACTGGTTAGAAGGTGAGAGACATAATGCTTAGTGCAAATTGCTTCTGAGTCACTCACTCTGTGCCTGGATTTTTATCTGATTATTTAGTTAGGGCTCAGAAATGTTTGCAAAGTATTGTGCTGTGCAAAGTGGGTTTCTTCTGGGTCTCTAACCTTTCCTCTATGGAGATTCTGCTGAATTCAGCAAAGTCCTATTTGCAAGGCCAAGTCAGCAAGCGAAGAGAAAACTGAGGTTCCTCGGCAGAGAGAATTTTATCAGGGCCTGGGTGCTTGGGCATACAGGGTGTTTATGTTCTAGTGGAGGGACACTGACTTCCCTTATTCTTCATTATTTGGAGCAAGTGTGAGAAAATAGCTTGTGAACTGGGAGAACAAAGGGAGCTTGGTCTCATGCAGTCTGGAATTTTGATGCCAGCTACTGACAGAAGTGGTCTGGGAATACCAGCTGCACAGCACCTGGAGAGCTTGGTGCCCATGGGATGTTACATCCTCTCTTGTCAAGGAATAGCAACAACTTGTGCCATGGGGAGCTGGAAGTGGGCATAACCCCATCTGGCGAGAGAAGGTGGGGCTGGGATGGCGAAACTCCCAGCTATCTCAACTGGTTCATTGACCAGGAAATTCAGAGTGAACGTTCATGGATATTTTTGGACAATTCTATTCATATCACCACAAAATGACTGGAAGGAGGCATTTAAACCAAGCCAACGTTTTCAGTGAAAAAATTCACAATAGGATAGCCTCCTTCCTTGGAAATTTATTCAGAACAACTAGAGTAAGCTGGTCCTTTAAAGACATGACTCTTTCCTTGGGAAGTTATGGACCGAGATGAAATTTTAAGCTCTTAACGTTGCTTCTATGGTTTGAAAACTCAGAGGCAATGAATATCCAATAAACAGAAGGATTAGCGTGGATATTTTGAATATTCAAAATATTTGAATTGAAGCAAATGTGAAACAATGTCAGAGATAAATAGTCAAAAGGCTGTTAAAAGTAGACAAAAATAGCAAGGGCTTAATTCTGACCAAATCTGGCGAGCCATGACTGCACACTGCAGATTACTTCAAATGGACCACAGTGAGAGAGGGAACATCTAATGCAGTTTATTTACATCTGGGTGAGTGAAATATGTGAGACAGCTTTGGCCATCTTTGGTTTAAGGAATCAGATTAATAAGGATACATGTAGCCTTCTTACACCACAGCTGGCTACCAGAAGTAAGTAAATGACCTCACTTATGACTTGCTCTTCTTAAAGGTAATGATGGAAATGATGTAAAGGGAGACCATAAAGTTGAATTCTTGAACTTGTCAGTTATGGTTTAACTTGAGTCCTGGTTTCTAATTTGTAAAACCATTATAACTTTTGTCCTAACTTAAAGAATCAAGTGAGGACTTTCCTGGTGGCACAGTGGTTGAGAGTCTGCCTGACGATGCAGGGGACACGGGTTCGTGCCCCGGTCCAGGAAGATCCCACATGCCGCGGAGCGGCTGTGCCCATGAGCCATGGCTGCTGAGCCTGCGCGTCTGGAGCCTGTTGCTCCGCAACGGGAGAGGCCACAACGGCGAGCAGGCCCACGTACCGCCAAAAAAAAAAGAATCAAGTGAAAATTTATGGTGGGATAACATATGTTAATGTACATTCAAAAGCATACATTTCTCTCGTTTTAAATATTGTTAGAATTTTTATCTGTTGTCAGACCTTGAAAAAAATAATTGTACAGTCTTATAATACCTCTAGAAAAACTTTTGTGTGTTTTTTTTTTTTTTTTTTGGTAAAACTTTTAGAAGTGTTCATTGATTTGGGTAAGACCAATATATTGGGAATCACCATTTTTCTGTAGTTCATCTACATGATCTGTTATATGATCTACAATATCCTTGAATGACATACTCTTGTATGTCTTTAGAAATCTTTTTTTGCTCTCATTTCTACTAGGTAGTCATTTACACTTCACCATCATTTTCATCCTCGCCAATCTACTAAAACTGCGATAGCCCTTTCTGTCCTGTGAGAAAATATTCTTTTTTTTTTTTTGAGAAAATATTCTTTAGTAAAAATAAAAGTGACAATTGATTTCCAATTTTACTCTGGTTTAACTGGATCAGCAGGA
>NW_006770356.1:1106266-1171004 GCF_000442215.2 Lipotes vexillifer | reverse complement strand
AGCAGGAATTATTCATTGAAAAGCATACGTTTTCAATGTCCTTTCAGTATGACTTCTCAGGAGGGGCTGTTCCATCAAGAATAAATATTTCATATTTTATTCAAGATAAGAGAACATAAAATCCAATCACTTATTCATGCATTCCATAAGTATTGTGCGCCTGCAATGTATAATTCTTTTTTTCTGGCTTATAGGATGAAATAATCTTGGAAACCATAGCTTGAAGATTTCTTCCATTAACTTGTGACCCCTGAAGACTTACCTAAACTCTTAACCAAAATTGGTATATACAACTCTTTTTGAAACAATTTTATTTTGGGGGCTTATTTGTTACAGTAGTAATCAATATCCTAACTAATACATTTGTGCACAAAGAAAGAATTTGTGGAGTGAAGAATAGATGAGTAATTTGACACAGCTGGAATAGTTCAGTGCTGTATAGCTAAAGGTAATAGGATAGCAGTTTTAGAGAAGTACATCAGAAATTAATCTGGGAAATTAAGTAGATTACAACAATTTTATTTGAAATTTCCATTTTCCATCCACAATATTTAATATGCAAATGCATATATGAAATAGGTCTAATTAAAAGTCTTTAACAGTGTGGGTTCTTGTGTTTAAAGGCCTTTATTTGAATCCTGGCTTGACCATTTACTAGCTGTGTATCTTTGGGCATGATATGCGTTTGCAGTGAGTTTAACATCCTTGCTATCACTATGCATCTTATAATTGACATTGTCTTAAAACTGATGAAAGCTGGAGAATAGTCATGGTATAATTGTCACTGCCTGTAAAAAATATCCAACTTGAAAATTTGTAGAATAGATGGCAGCGGCATGGATGATAGTCTGAATGACACCCTTGGGACATTCTTTATATCCTCAGGATTGACTTAGTCTGGGGCAGGTTTCAGGGAGTTGGTGAATCAAACTTGTAGAGCAATAGTCTCAGAGTGATGTTTTTACAAAGTTAGCTTAGCAGCACACTGATAGTGGCTTCTGGATAGTTTATAAATTTTTCAAAGAAATGTTGCAAATTCTTACTGACACAAAGGATAATATTATCAATGATAAATCTGTGTGAAAAGTGATTAATAATTGGATTCTCAATGTTAATACATGTTAGGAATACCTGAACTAATTAATTTAACTTATATTTTTACTTACATATGTACAGTGGTAATGGCTGATTAATACAATCTGTGTCTAATTTGTCTAAACAGCTCTAAGTGATAAGAAGGAATTGTGCCAGATGAATCAGCATTTTCTCTTTTTTTCTTAGTATTGTATTTTTTCATGAAAAATAGTAATAATACATACCCAAGAAAGAAGATTAAATTAATTAATCCATGAAAAATGACCTAACAAAGTTTCCTAAAATATGTTATTATTTAGTGTCAGTAGAAAACTATGGACATAGACCATACATAATAATCTGATGCTATACGTTATTCTAAAGTATTCCTTAGGCTTAAAGAAACTTTAAGATTTCTTGCTGTGTCACGCAGCATTCGGGATCATAGGTCCCTGACCAGGGATCAAACCCATGGCCCCTGTCATGGAAACACAGAGTCTTAACCACTGGACCGCCAGGGAAGTCCCAACTTTAGGGTTTTAAAAAAAACTGTCAATGACCCAAATTGCAAATGCTCTACTCTGAGGGAGCACTTGGAAAAATTAAAGGTATGACTAAAGCAATGTGAAGGAAGAAAATGATGCAGTCTTGATTATCTGAAGGAAAAGAAAGATCAACATGGTCTAGAGTAAGTTTATTTATTCTACCTGCTGAAAAAGTTTTGATTTTTTTTTTAACATGTCTCCTGGACTAGTCATAAGTGGTAATAACCTCCAGCTGCAACGTTCTTCCCCTGAGATCCTATTAGTTCTTTTGTGCTTGACCTTCCCTGATCTTTCAGTTTTGTTGCCCAGTTCTTCTGGGAAACTTGGTGTATTTTTGAAGCAGAAGGTATCCTCAAGTCCCACAACTATTTTGTTCAAAGACAGTGCTTTGAAGCCACAGTACTACCCATTAGCCATTATCCACAATGGGTTTGTGAGAACAAGTCATACACAGCTCCAGTTCAATTTATAAGTGCAGGCTGATCTCTATAGAAATGAGATGAGGAAGGAGAGGCAGGGAAGGCTTGTCACATCCCTCTAGAACTTCTATTTAAATTTTATTTTTGAATGACCAAGATAAGTCTCAAAAACACCACTATTTTCAGTTTACTACATTTTTCTTCCCATTAGATAAGAGTGCCTATTGTTTTAAGACAAATCAATTTTATTCTATTTACAGGCTTACATAATAAATCAAATAATCTTACAGACTGAGGAAATATGGATACCACTAAATATTCATCAGGAGTGAATGCAGCAGTATGTCTCTGTTAATGTGGTCTTCTGGGTTTAGTTTTGTAACTTATTTAGCTAAATTCAATTGAACCTAATTGATTTAGCAAAGCCAGGCATAAAATATAGAGAAATGGAGTGCCTATGAGAGAACAAGGCAGTTATGAATTTATAAGTAGAGGCAGATATAAGAAGTATAAATAAGACCCAGGATGTAGAACATAAAACTTAAGGAGATAAACATGGAAGAGTTTATGACAGTTTTGCCTCAATCAATCTATTCTCATTTCTCTAAAGATATTTAATTTGTGCATCGCAGCAGCAGATTAATTTTCACCCTTCTCCCATACTCTGCCCTTAATTGCATTGTTTTGCTTCTAAAAGCAGAGCTAATGTTTCATGATGCTTATCTGGAGGCACAGGCCTCCTTAGTATCATTCAAATATTGATTTTATTCCCAGGAGCAGAATTCTTTAATTTATTCATTCATTCAAAAATATATTTTGCATTTCTACTACCTGCTAGATACAGATTGCATCTGACCAAATGTAGCAAAAGGGAGAAAAAGGAAACAAGCATAGTATCAGGAATTCTGGCTTGAATAATTGACCCTATTACCTGAGATAAGAAACAAAAAATGTAAAGCAAGTTTGAGGCAGAGGTGACAGAGATTATGATTTGTTTTAAATAAGATGAGTTTGAATCACTTGAACATATCAGTGAAAATAACAATTATGTAATTGGATACATGGGTGAGAGTCTCAAAAATACCATCTGACCTGGAGATAAATTTTGAAAGCCTGCAGATTTGAAAAAGCATATCTTACCTGGACAGCATGTGAGCACAAAACAAAGACCTATTGTTTTTTGAAGGTGATATTAATTATTCCTTAGTACTTATTTTTAGTCCGCTTTATTGAGGCACAATTTATATACAATAAGATTTACTCCATTTAGGTATATAGTTCTGTTAATTTTGAAAGATGTATATAGTTGTGTAACTACCACTGTTGTCAATGTATAAAGGATTTCCATCACTTCAGAAAGAATCTTTGTGTTTCTTTGTGGTCAGTTTTCTCCCCCCAACTCCATTCTCTGACAACCTCTAAACTTTTTCCTGTTTCTTGAATTTTATCTTTTACAGATGTTACATAAATAGAATCATGGACTATATAAAAAAAAGCACATTGAGTGCCTTCTTTTACTCAGTGTAATGCACTGATTCATTAATGTGTGTATCAATCATTCACTCCTTCTTAGTGCTGAGTAAGACTGTGTAGATGAACAATATTTTGTTTACTCATTCAAAATTTGGCAGACATTGGTGCTGTTTTCAGTGTTGGGTGATTATGAATACAACTGCTGTGAACATTCAACTATAGATTTTTGTGTGGATATGTGTATTTGGTTCTCTTGAATGAATACCTAAGAATGGGATTGTTGGGTCATATAGTTAGTATATGTTTTAACCATTTAAGAAACTGCCAACCCTGGTGGCGCAGTGCTTGAGAGTCCGCCTGCCGATGTAGGAGACGCGGGTTCGTGCCCCGTTTCGGGAAGATCCCACATGCCGCGGAGCGGCTGGGCCCGTGAGCCATGGCCACTGAGCCTGCGCGTCCGGAGCCTGTGCTCCGCAAATGAGAGAGGCCACAACAGTGAGAGGCCCGCATAACGCAAGGAAAAAAAAAAAGCCTGCGCGTCCGGAGCCTGTGCTCCGCAAATGGGAGAGGCCACAACAGTGAGAGGCCCACATAACGCAAGGAAAAAAAAAAAAAAAAGAAACTGCCAATATTTTCCAAACTGGATGTGCCATTTTGCATTCCTATCAGTAATGTATGAGCATTCTAGTTGTTCTGAATTCTTGCCAGCACTTGATGCTGTCAGTACTTTTAAAATTAATTGTAATAGTTCTGTAGTGGTATCCTATTGGGACTTTAATTTGCATCTCACTAATTACATTGTACATTTAATCATGTGTTTACTTGCCATCAGGATACTTCTTTACTAAAATATATTCTATAGCTCTCAGTGTATAAGTCCTATAATTTTGATTACATTTACTCTTAAGTATTTTATGTTCTTTGATGGTATTGTAAATGGAATTGTTCTCTTAATTTCATTTTCACATTGTTCATTGCTAGGGTATAGAAACATAACTGATTCTGTATGTTGACCCTGTATTCTTCAATTTTTCTGAAATCATTTATTAGCTCTGATAGTTCTCTGTGTGTGTGTCATGTCGACTGTTTGCAGACTATTTCTCTTTGGAGAAATAGTTTTGCTTCTTCCTATTCCAATCTCTTTTTAATTTCATTTTCTTACCTAATTGCCCTGGCTAGAATCTCTAGTACAATACTGAACAGAAGTGGCAAATGCAGACATCTTTATCTTGCTCCTGATCTTAAGTGGAAAGCCTTCAATATTTCACCATTAGCTAAAATGTCAGCTATGTGTTTTTTGCAGATACCCTTCTTCAGACTGGAGAAGTTTTCTTCGAATCCTTTTGCTTGTTGGATGTTTTTATCATGAATACATGTTGAATTTTGTCAAATGCTTTCTCTACATCTATCAAAATGATTCTTTTCTCTTTATTCAACGAATACAGTGTATTACATGGATTGATTTTCGTATATTGAAACACCTTGCTTTCCTGCCATAAATCCAATATGGCTACAGCATGTAATCCCTCTGTGTGCTCCCTGTTTTGGTTTGCCAGATGAATGAGCAATATTAATATTAATCAAACTTAGGAAGTTTTTGACCATTTCTTCAAATATTCCTTCAGAATTCCCTTTTCTCTGTCTCCTTTCTTTCTGGGACTCTCATTATGCATATGTTGATATGCTCCATAGTGTCTCACAGGTCTCAGGCTCTGTTCATTTTTCTTCATTATATTTTCTATCTAAGACTGGATAATCTTGTATCTTCAGTTGCTGATTCTTTCTGCTCAAATCTGCTATTGAAACCCTTACTGAATTTTTCATTTCAATTATTATGCTTGTCAACTTCAAAATTTCAATTTGGCTCCATTCATAATTTCTGTACCTTTATTGATATTCTGTACTTGGTGAAATATCATTCTCATACTCTAGTTTTTTAGACATGGTATTCATTCGTTGTTGAAAATATTTAGAATAGCTGGCTTTAAAGTATCTCTCTAGAAATTCATATGTTTGTGTTTCTTCAAGTACAGTTTTTATTAATGGCATTTTTTTCCTGTGTATGGGCCATATTTTTTGTTACTTTGCACTCCTCAATTTTTTTTTGTTGAAAACTGGACATTTTACATATTATATTGTGACAGCTTTCAAAACTGGATACACTTCTTTGTCATGTTGTTTTGTTGCTGCTCTCAATGTAGTTTTGGGGTTTGTTTTTTGTTTTGGTTTATTTAATGACTTTTGTAAACTAATTCTGTAAAGTCTGTATTTTTTGTTGTGTTTGGCTATTGGCATCTCTGTTCCATTAGCTTAGCAGTCAGCTAATTATTGGAGAGAATTTCCTTAAATATCTGGGACCAAAAAACCCTTCCAGTGTTTGCTGAGTGGCTCTGTGTATATTTGGGTGCCCCTTCAGCACTCAGTCAGGCAGTTTACAACTTTGCCTCGGCCTTCATTTCCTGCTTCCACATGGGCTCAAGGTTAGACAGTTGAGCACTGAGGACCTGTTCAGGTCATTCCTGAGCACATGCACAGCTCTGGGCATAAGTGTGGACTTCTGGCTTCCCAGGAATATGTTGGAGCTTTTCAAAGCCCTTATGAACATCTCATTGACCATTCAGTTCTCCCATGTCTTTTAGCTAGTCGTTTGTTTGCCCCAGTTGTTATCTATCACCACTGGCAGCTGTGTCTAAAACATTGTCCTGTAAATGTTTTTGACAAAGGACCCGTGGAAGCAGATTTAGCACTGGGTCAGTTCTGAGTCAGGTGAAATAAAGGCAAAACTTTTGAGCTGGTCTTCCAGGGAATGACTGGGCAGATTTTAAAAAATAATTAGTACAATAATTTGCAAATGCAGTCTGTAGTGTCCACTTCATTACTGGGAATCCAGGGACTATGGCTAAACTAGAGAAGGAGGATCAAACTGGCATAAGTTAAAATACCACACAGCTCACTGTGGTTACTGGCAGTGTAGCTGCTTTTCTTGAATAAGCACTCTCTGCTTTGCTGAAAGTCTTTAGCTAATATCTGTACTTCAAAAAAATTGATTCCGATCCCTTTTGTCCAGTTTTTTTCATTTCTTTTATGGAGGGGTGGAGTTTTGAGTTTATTTTTCTATTTCGGGGCATGCCGCCCCCTGTACTCTAATGTGGGTTTTTTAAATATGTGGCATATATTTGGGGTATGCTTTTTAATCCAGTGTGGCTAATACTGCTTTTTAAATGGAAGGTTAAACCATTACACTTAATGTGATTGTTAATACTATAGTATTTAAATTTATTGTATTTTAGTTGTTTACTTATAGTCTTATTTGTTCTTTGTTCCCTTTCTCTTCTTTGTAGCAGTGCTGTCAGAACTTCTGTATCTTTACTAATTTTCTGTCCAATTGTTCTATAAATAATTCTCTTCTCCTTTTTGGACTATAATTACATTATGTTAGACTGTTTGATATTGTCCCATAGATTTTTAAAATAATTTTTCCAATATTTTTTTGCTTTGTGTTTCAGTTTAGATAATTTCCACTGACATATTTTCCAGCCTACTTTAGAGATGGTTGAAGAAATTCTTTACTGCTGCTATCAAGATTTTACGTCTAAAATTTCAATTTGATCCTTTCTTATAAATTTCCCTTTTTGCTTAAATATTCATCTCTTACATATGTTATCTACTTTTTCTAGTAAGTCTTTTAACGTATTAATCATGGTAAATTAATCTCCCAGACAGGTTTTCTTGACCATGTGACTTTATTGAATCATCTAGTTGGTTATTTCAGAGTCTTTATTTATTTTATTTATCTAATTTTGTTTATTATACTAACTAGACAATTTCCTTCAGCGTAATGCCTCTGTTTTACTCAAAACACTGTTTACACTATACCTTTCACCTTGCTGGCACAAAATATAATTCATTAATGAAAAAATACACACATATATATATATATATATATATATATATTTAAATAATGACTAAATCCATTAACAATGACTTTTCTATACTCCCTCAAAATGTGTTCAGTTGCTTTCAAAGTGTGACAGCCTTCTCTGATCAGACCTTTGTGAGATTCCATAGTATAAGGAAGTTTCACATAATAAGGGCCTCACAAAACACAGCTCATTCTTTTGAAATGGTTTGGTGGATTGAAGGGGGCAGTGTTAAGACTGAGATATCTATATTTACCTCAAGATTTCTCTTTAAGCAGAGCATGGTTTGGTATTTCAACCTTCTCTCTGATATTCTGTCACAATTCCAGGAAGATCATAAATATTCCTGCCATTGTGTAGCTTAGAAGTAGATAACAAAAATTTAGAAGTTTTGAGAAGTTTTTCTCTTCTGTTTGGAAGAAATTTTCTGCCTATTTAGTGGGAGACAGAATAGCACATAGACAAGGGCATCTGATGACTGCTCAATTAATAGCTTCACAAACTATATGACGTTGAGCAGATTATTTAATCTCGCTAATATATCACTTATAAAATGAACGAACAACTAATAATATATACCTCACTGAATTCAATAAGAGATGATCTACGTTATGCATAGTATATGAAACATTCTTAAAATGGTTGCAGTTGTTGCTGTGGCTAACATTAGTGTAAATATTATCCTTCTTAGAATTTTGGTTTACTTGCTAAAAATCCTCCCCAGGAGTTAATTACAGGACCTCTTGAAATCTGCATCAAAAAAGTATCTTTTTTTTTTTTTTTTGCAAAGGAAATTTGGCCATGAATTAGTTCTGCTAATTGGTCTTCTCCTGTAGAATTTATTGGTCTGTGATCTTTCCATAAGTATTCTTGTAATACTTATTCAATCCTTGTTTATGTTTATACAGCAGTTTTTTATATATATAGGAAGCTCTATTAAATATGTCTTGAATAACTAGAAATTGGATTTTCCAATAAGGTACTTGTTCTGAAATGTAATTTGGAAAGAGAAAAATAGATTTTTTTTTCCTCCTATGCATTAGAGCTCTCAAATTTTAGTATGCATAACAGTCAATGAGGAGTTTTCAAAAAGGAGATTCCTGGGCTCCATCTGAAACCAGCCGAGCCTGAAACTCTTGAATGGATCCTGATCCACAGAGCAAGTGGCTCAAAATCTGCTCTTTTATGAATACTGCACTAGATTGTTATCTTGCTAATTTTCAATCAAACACAAGGAGGAGAATGAGGCACATTCTAACTTAAGAGAAAGCACAGACAAGTAATTTCATTAATCTCTTTTCATAAGCTTAACAACAGCATGAGTAGCAAGCCATGTAATGATTGAATCTGGAAGAAAAACATATGTACCTAATGACACAATAGTAATTGAAATACGTGCTTAAAATTTTTTAGTTAAAGATGCAGCCTTAAATTTACTTATGAGGAAGTCTAAAGAATGATCTATAATGATCCTCAAAGGTTAGAAAAATCTATTCTTAGTGGAAATAGCAGATAATTTGCATCTGAAAATATGTTTACAAGTACCATTTGTCTTTTTTGAGTATTTTACATACATTAATTCAGAAATTTAAAAAGTAATTTTTACCACACACTGAAATGGACTAAAAGAGGAGACATTTATACTTAACGTGTGATCTGCATATGTATTGATCTTGATGCAAATTATAAACATGTATAAGTCAGTCTTATAATTGAGTATTGTTCCTTTTTATACTGAATCTCAACTATTATTTTTAGGACAAATAAATGATTTAAAAGCAGATAATACAATTCAATTAATAATAAAGAAAAATATAACTGTTCACACTACCAAAGTAGTTTTGTAGTAACAAATAATAGGCTTTTATTTCTTTACATTTCTAGTAATTACAGTTTTGATAACACATTTCATCATATTTAAAACTTTTTCAAAACCCCATATTGTTAAAACTATTACTTCTTCATTCACTGCTCAAATTGGAAAATTATCTCTCTCTTTCACACACACACACACACACACACACACACACACAGATTTCAAAACAACCAGCCCTAGTAACAAAAGCACTGTTTTTGTACTCCTTTGAAAAGATGAATTTACTATTTATGTTTCAGCAAACTAATCTTGCTGCTCCCAAGCTAAAAACATTCCGTTAGTCAAATAAAATTGCAATAAACAATAACATAGCTAGATCAAGAAACAGACTGTTTGTATAACTAATCATGTCTTATAGTTTGAAAAATTGAAGGTAAGGAACTTTTGAAGAAAGTCCTAAAGTCACACTCATCTAATTGGTGGAAGAAAGACTCAAATCCATGGCTCCTTCTTAGTTCATTGTTTGTTTTGAGAGAATCTTTTTCCTCTATCAGGGAATCTGGCAGCTAAAGAAGTGATTGATGGGGCCCTGGAAACACATTTGTCCTTCTGTTTTTTTTTTCTTTTTTCCTTTAATTAATGGACTTTGTTTCTTAAAGCAGTTTAAGTTTACAGAAAAATGGAACAGCAAGTTCAGAGGGCTCCCGTGTACTCCCTCTCCCCAAGCCTACAGTTTCTTCTATTATTAATATGTTTCATTGGTGTGGTACATTTTTTACAACTAGTGAACCAATATTGATACATTATTATTAACTAAAGTCCATGGTTTATATAAGGGTTCACTGTTTTATATAGTTCTATGGTTTTTAACCAATACATGTCATGTATTCACCATAACAGTATCATACATAATTTCACTTCCCTAAAAATCCCCTCTGCTCCACCTTTTCATCCTTCCCCCACCTATAAACGCTGGTAACCACTGATCTTTTCTCTGTCTTCACAGTTTTGCCAGAATTTCAGTTTATGACCATAGATTAGTTTATGTAAATAAAATCACACATTAAGGTCCCTTTTCTTACTGGCTTTTTCACGTATTATGTTTGTGGGACTCTTTCATTGTCTATAGTTTGTTCATTTCATTGCTGTAATGCAAGCCATTGTGTGATACTATTTATACCACTGCTTATAAATTTTGCTATTGATGGAAATGAATCTGCACAATTTGGCTATTATGAGTTATGCTGCTATTAGTATTTAAGCTCATGATTTTGTACACATTTCTGTTGGGCATACTCCTAGGAATAATATTACTATATGATCTGGTGTATCTGTGTTCAGGTTTTGCAGTTAATGCCAAGGAGGTTTCCAGAGTGTTTGTACTAATGTGTGATCCTGCTGGCAGGTATGAGTGTTTCAATTGCTGTTAATCTTCAGCAACATTAAGTATTAATCAGGTTTTTAAATTTTCAGATATGCAGGTAGGTGTGTAGTGCTATCTCATAGTTTTAACTTGATTTTCTCAAGAAACTAGTAAGATTTTGGACTTCTTCATCCGTTTATGGTATACGTGAATATCCTCTTTGACAAAATGCCTGTTCAAGGGCTTTTGTCCCTTTTTAAGTTTTACTCATATATTTTTATTATTTATGGAATAATTCTATATATTCCAAGATTAGATTTTTGATGATTAAATAGGCAGACAATGTATCCTAACTCCGTGTTCTGCACTTCACATGTTAATGCGAACTACTGATTAATACGATTTCCTAATTTAAATATTGTATAATTTCTTCATGGTTAGAACTCTTTAACCTGTTCAAAAAACCATACTTTATTCCAAGGTTATGAAAATTTTCCATTAAATTATCCACTAGGAGCTTTATGGTTTTCTCTTGTGGAGTTAAATCCTCCACCTCTTCCTCCACGTGGATTGATTTTAATGTAAGAGCACAGCTCTTCCCAGTTGGAAATGTACTGGATAAAGCTACACAGCAGGATTATATGCACTGGGAATTTATTAGATGAGCCATTAATACTGTTGGTCAATCTATCTGTTTCTTTTAAAATTTGTTTGCTTTCTTTTCAAGGCAGTTTTTAAACTATTTTCACCTTCTTAAAATATACTACTAACATGCCCCTTGTAGTTTATAAATGACTTAATATCTACTAATCTAGTAATTGGAAATCAACAGATAATAGTCTCATATTCTTAAATACACTAAGACCTTCTTCTTGTTCATTTGTTTATTTTATTTTATTTTTTTGGATTATTAATCCTCTTAATCTTATGACTCAACTCTTCCCCTCTCCCACTCTGGGGGACATTGTTCTGTCTTTACTATCTTTATATCTTATACCTTTAAAATTAGGTATTGCCTTTTTCTTTCCTTCACTACCAAACTTCAGCAAAAATCATTCTCCTCTTGTCTTTAGCTGTTTTTGTTAAAATCCACATATAACTCATTGAAACCAGTTACTTATTTCTTATGCTATACCATCTGAATGCTTGAATATTTGATATTGAAAAAAAATATTTTTGAGTTCCTCATTCACATTTTGAAATATTTACCTGATATCCCTCTATGAATGGTCAAAAGTCACACTAAAGTGGTAAAATATAAAACTGAACTTATTTTCTCTCATCCAGAAATTATTCATCATTTTACTCTCCCTATATTTCCAACTGGTGTAGTCACTCAAATCTCGAAACTAAAAAGCTTAAGGTTGACATTGCTACTCCTTATCTGTTATTCTCCATAACATTTTCTGTGATTCTGCACCTGAACTACTGTTGAGAGCAACTGTCTATTTTCTATTCCCAAAGCAACTAATCTCTTCAGATTATACATATCTCTGTTTTTAAAGTAATTATTATTAATATTAAACCCCAAATTTTATTTTATATGCTTCAAAGTATAAGTCTGTTGTGTACTTGCTTTCAGTTATTTGTCCATAAAACATTGGATGATTTTTTATTTTATTGACAGACACCTAACATATTCTTCTTTACTACTTCCTTTCCTCGAAGAAAAGCAAAAATAGGATCATAGTAATATCTCTATGAAGTCACTTGAAAGAAGCAATCATACACCATTTTGTAATTAAATTATCTAATATAATTTTAGAAATGATCCATAAAAATGGGATATTCCTGGAAACATAGTTTTTAATCACAAGAAAGATAATAAAATGCAAGCTAAGAATTACATGTCACTATAAATGTTGCATGTTTATGATTCTCCAAGAGAAATGGAATAGAAAGCTCATATGAATATAAAAATCACCCTGCCATTTAAAGACATTAAAATACTAAAAAAATGGGTAGCATATTTAGTTACACATTTCTCTTAGAAAAAGAAAAGCTCTAAAGAACCATTGCTTTATTGCTTCTAAGTGCACCGATAAGTTTAAGCAACATAGTTTATATTTACATAGTCAAATTTCAGTAACTGGTGCCTTCTATACCTTGACTACATCAAATATGTAAAAGTTCCTCCTATAAAATCCAAGCAATGTTCAATTAAAGTACATATGGAGAAAAAACTCTTGATTTTAATATATTGTACTAATATGTCTGATTGAATTGTCATAGAAATCATTGCATTGCTTTCTATAATAAATGATTAGAAAATTTTGTTCAAGAAGTATAAACTTGCTTTAGTACATCGTATTGCAACTGTAAGCAGATAGAATTTCTTACGAGATATGCAAGGTATATAAGGCTTTTGAAGTTAAACTTGTTCTTTTAGCTACCTGTATTTAATCGTATCCTGTGCTAGTGAAGTCACAGAAGTTTTTGCTAATTAAATAAGAATATTGTCTTTTGAAATTTAGTGCATAGTTACTTTACTCAAATATTATTGATAAGGAAATTTCAAAGAAAGAAGAATCAGAAAGTAGGAGTAATGAGTATAAAAGCTGAAATGTTTTAGACAGGGGTATTTATTTCTCATTCTCTTTGAATTACATTACTTAGAATATAGTATTGTGATTATGAGCAGAAAAAACTGGAATAAGGCATCAGTTCAAGTCCTTGATCATTTACTTATTGTCTGATATATTATTAAATTCTCTAAAGCTCAGCTTTTCTTCCAGCTGTAAAATGAGAAAAAATGGTAGAGCCAACCTCACGGTGGTGCTGTGAATATTGAAATAAATAATAAATATAAATTACCTATCATTATAAAAGGGCTCAATAAATGTTAGTCGTCATACTATTATTAGATGTTATCATTACATATACTATGGAATCTCCATCTCAGATATTTTAAGGATTGAATATCTCAAAGAGCTAGATGCATACCTTAATCAAAATATTATGAATATTTAAAGTACCACAATCTTGTTTTAGATGTTCAATTCAGTCTTTATTGGAGGAGGTATCAAGAAAGACCTAAATTCACTTCCATTGTCCTTTCTTCCCACCTTTGAGTTATATTCTTTTCCCGAATACAGATGCAGGGACATGCATTTATCTGCATGACATGTATTCATTTCATCAACCTAAGAGGATGGAAGGAAAACGTGTGCAGCCTTAGTGTCTAAGGGTCAGACAAAGGCCTGGATAGTGACACTGAAGTCCCCAGGATAAGGCCTAGATATTGGTAGGTCCAGCCAGCAGAGAGTTTGATCATAAGAGATAATTGAAGGTAGGGAATTTGTATTAGAGTAATCCAATGAAACAGAACCAATAGGATTTAAGGATATATTAACAAACAAACAAACATGTACACATAAGTATACTTATTATGCTTATTCCTGATATACTTATTATAAGGAATTAACTCACATAATTGATTATGGATGCTTAGAAATCCCGAGATCTGCTGTTGAAAGCTGGAGAATGGCATAAGTTCAGTTTGAGCCTGAACACAGGAGAAGACAAGTGTCCCAGCTAAAAGATAATTAGGCAGAGAAAATAAACTCTCCCTTATTCTACCTTTTGTTCTACTCAAGCTGTCAAGTGATTGCATGAGGTACACCCTAATTGGAGAGGGCTATTTGCTTTACTCAGCTTGCTGATTTCAATGTTAATCTCATTCAGAAACACCCTCACAGACACAGCCAGAATAATGTTTAATCAAATGTCTGGGCAACTCACTGCTCAGTCAAAGTGATATAAACTTAACTATCACAGTGTTATTTCCTCTACTGTAAGAAGTCGCTGAAGACTTAGCCATGCTCTACTTGCACAGGAAGATCTGGAAATAGAAACATAGTGAGTAAGGCTCCTTCTTTTATATTCCTCTTCAAGGAGCAGAATGACCTGGTTTCCTGTTCTACCATGGTTATGGAGTTGAAAACATGACCACCACTTAGCTGTGTGTGAAATTGAAGGCAATCCATTGACAAGACATGAACCTAGTGGCAATATATATATATGTATATATATATATATATATATATATATAAATTGGCTACCCATCTCAGAGGACCTTGTATTAGAGACAGTTCAACCTGCAGAAACAAATAATATACACAGCAAAATGCAGCTGCTTAGAAAAAGTGGATCATGACATGAACAAAATAGCAGTGCAGTTACTCAATTGCAACATTAAATGACTTGATGAAATAATAACTTGCCTATACAGAAAAACTTATGAAAAAGGAGAAAAAAAAGTTCAGGGAACAGAATTCACATTTACTTCATTGGAAGCTAGAAATCAGTGGGAAAAACTTCTAAATAGTACTAAGTGAAAAGGCCTATAGTCCAAGGTCTGTATGCCCACCAAAATAGCAGTTAACTATCAGAGCTAACTCATGAGTTAAGTCAAGATATTTGAAGTTAAGCAAGGATTTAAACAGCATAGCTTCTGTAATCTATGTCAAGAAACACATGAAAAATTATTCAACTACTCCACCAAAGAGCAAGAACACTCAAAATTAGGAAAAATGAAGAATCAGTGGTGAGAAGTACACTAAATGAATATTAACTTAAGTGTTAAATGTCTAGAGTCTTGAAACCAAAAGGACATTCTTTGAGTAATTATAATAATAATTACAAATAAAAACATTAAATGACTTCAACAAAACCCAGAAAATAGGGGTTGGGTTGGAGATGGGGAGTGAGAGTAAATAAAGCTCTTTTTTTTTTTTTAACACCTTTATTGGAGTATAATTGCTTTACAATGGTGTGTTAGTTTCTGCTGTATAACAAAGTGAATCAGCTATATGTATACATATATCCCCATATCTCTTCCCTCTTGCATCTCCCTCCCTCCCACCCTATCCTACCCCTCTAGGTGGTCACAAAGCACAGAGCTGATCTCCCTCTGCTATGCAGCTGCTTCCCACTAGCTTTCTAAATACATTTGGTAGTGTATATATGTCCATGCCACTCTCTCACTTCGTCCCAGCTTACCCCTCCCCCTCCCCATATCCTCAAGTCCATTCTCTACATCTGTATCTTTATTCCTATCCAAGTTCTCATAGTGGTATGAGGGAAGAGCAATGGAATGAAAATATAAGGAAGAATAATGCAAAACATGCATTTTAAATTTTGGATTGAAGTTTATGTAAGGAAGAATTAGGGGAATTGGGCTGGGAAAATATTTATTGGGTTATCTTATTTACTTTACTTTTTATTTTATTTTCATATTAAAAAAAAGAAATCTCTGAAGAGGAGAGCAGGGTAAGGAAAAATAGTAACTATTAATAAAATAAAAACTCAACACATTTTTTTAATGATCAAAGGGAAATAACAAAGTGTTTTTTCTTAAACTAGAAAACACATGAGCTAAACAAAAAAAGAAGAGGAGCAATGTGAAATAACTCTTAGCTTATGACAAGAATAAGGTATATTAATTAATTACAAATGATTGAAAATGGAATAAATTATATTTTTAAAAGACAGAGGTTTAATATACAAGTTTAAAAATAAAAATGTTACATTTTTTCAATAAATACACTTAAAATATCTAAAAAAATGATAGAATAGAAACAGTAAAAGAGATGTTAGGTTAATGTAAGTTAAAAAGAAAAAAAAACAATGGCAGTATTAATATGTCAAAGTGGAATTTAAAGTAAAACTTACTAATCAAAATAAAATGAAACATTTTATATAAAAAAGGCACACTTTGTGGAAAAATATGATCATCATAAATGCATAAAATAATAAAAAATCAGCTAAGTACTTAATGTAATTATTAAAAATCCAAGAAGAACTTGACAAAATCAATTCGATTATGAGATTCTAATAAACCACTCTCAAAATTAAGCAATGCTAACGTTAAAAAAGGAAGTTAATTAATCTTAATGATGATTTAATGAATATCTATAAAAAGTACATCTTTCAAAAATCTCTCTATGTCCTTGAAACTTTTGTATTTACCACACAAAAAGCTTCATAAATTCAGAAAGGTAAAAGTTTTATAGGTAATAATCTTTGAATATAATCCAATAAAGTTAAAAATAAATTTTAAAAGGTCACAAAACTATATTAGCCACTTGGAAATTAAGACTGAGGTAAGAGTGAATTAAAGATAAGACCTGAAATTGCTGAAATGGAAAAAAAATTTTGAATAAAAATAAAAAATAAAATCTGGTTCTGGGGAAAAAGTAAATTCAAAAAGTTGGTCATAAGCTTAATGAAAAACATGTGTGTGCATGTATGGTGGGGGGATAGGAAATACACAAGATAATAAATGAGACAGGAGATATTATCAGAAACAGAGGGAATTTGCATATCCCAAATAGCACATGCATCTCTGCTGCAATGGATTTGAAAACCAATAAAAAATGGAAAGCTTTCTAACAAATTATAAGGGTTACATCTTGATAATTAGAATAAATAAATCAAAACAACAGAATAAGATAGATTGACATATTTTTTTCTACTTTTCATATAACCTATTATTTCAAGTTCATTTATAGTATTTTTATGCCACGGGATACAATAGCAAACATTCCCATTTATTTCGCAAAACCCAAAACTTTTAAAATCACAGTCTGAAAAACCTTTGTTTAAAACTGTAATTCTAAGTCAATATGATATATGAATACAGTTGCAAGTATTTAACATGCATTTCCTATTTCAGACACAGTGCTCAGTGAATGTCCTATGTTTTGATAAACTATCTATTCAGGTTTTGTGCCTTCAGGGTTTCATACACACCTAATGTGCTCTTTGCTCAGCTAGAGGGTCAGCTAACTACTGCCCATGGGCCAAGAGTGCGGCGTTTTACTGGAAAGCAGGTGTGCTCATTTGGTTATTGTGTATTGTCTGTGGCTGCATTCCTTCTGCAAAGGCAGACTTAAGCAATTGCAAGGGGGGCCATATGGCCTGCAAAGCTGAAAATATTTACTATATGGCTCTTTACAGAAAAGTGTGCCCTTGGCCTAGATTGGTCTACTTCCAATTTTCTTAGTAAACTCTTATATTCTTTAGGCATCACCTTTTATGTCACTTCCTCAGTTAGACTTTATATTGCTAACTAATTATGGTCACTTTCCATATCAAATGTATAGTTCTTTATGGATTTGTGTAATGTGTTCTCTTCTAATTTACTGTATACTTTATAAGGGTTAGGAATATTGTTCATTGCAGTATAATATTTAGTTTTGACATAGCCTTTAAAATATAATAGTTATTCAATAAACATTTATTGAATTAATCAATGAGTAAAAGAATGTGTGAATAAACTAAAACACAAAATTCTCTATCTTTGATAGTTTAATCCAATTATTTGTTTTTAATAAATACAAATACAGACAAAGTGAAAATAAGCAAATAAACTCATTCATGGCCCTTTAATCAGAATTAATCAGTTACCATAGGTATAGCTATAGAGATATCAAAAACAAAGATGATATCATACTCTACAATATTGTAGTGAATTTTGCTATTTTCTTACTGCCTTTAAACTCACTTTTTACTGTAGCAGTATTTCTACTGTGTGAGTCTCCTTGAGAGTATGGGTCTTGCCTTCCTACTGTAGAATCCCAAAGGGCCAGACAATGCCCAGATGACTTGGGAGTGTGGCCAAGAATCTATATATTGGATGTTCATATCAGAGATGGGAGTACCATGAGGTCATTGGTGGTAAAACCAGTTGATCTACAGCTACATCACATAACATCTCAGCCAGTTGTTTCCATGATGTGTCCTTAGATTTGCTTCTTACTGATGAGTGCTGAGTCTCTCTCCCCATTAGCTTTCATCTCTTAGTTTCACTAAGATTTCCATCCATTCTGTGATCTTTCTATTATCTTTCCAATGATTTTGTTTTCTACTTAAGTTAGCTGGAGTCCATTAATCTTACTTGCAGCAAAATATTTTGACTGATTATAGCATTTATTCATTCATTTATTTATCTATCCATTCATATATCCATTATTTTTAAAGAGCATGAGCTGTGTGCCACACACTGTAGCACGTCCCTGATAACTGTTCTCTGTAATTATATAAAACACTAATGAATTTGATTTTGCTCCATTTGCTTGGGGAAGATTTAAGTTTGTGATTGTGTTTCCACCAGTCAGAAGAACTATTTCTGAGAGTGACACAGAAAATTTCATTGTAGATTTCTGGATGCTTGACATTTCTGTGACACTAACTGATTTCATTATTGCTAATTTTACAAAATAGCTAGGATTTTAAGCCAAATTTTCATTCATTATCTGAGCTTCTGAGTTTCATCTTTGGCATATTTAAAGAAAGCAAGAGTAACATGTTTTAAGGAAGGAGGTTTGCTCCTGTCATGGTTGGTATTTTTTTTTTTTTTTGCGGTATGCGGGCCTCTCACTGTTGTGGCCTCTCCCGTTGCGGAGCACAGGCTCCGGACGCGCAGGCTCAGCGGCCATGGCTCACTGGCCGAGCCGCTCCGCGGCACTTGGGATCCTCCCAGACCGGGGCACGGACCCGCGTCCCCTGCATCGGCAGGCGGACTCTCAACCACTGCGCCACCAGGGAAGCCCCATGGTTGGTATTTTTGAGGAAAAATGTGCTTGGATTGAAAGCTAATGGTTACTGAAAGTAATTAGGGGACAAAGTTAATAATCAAGATTTCTTGGCAATAATAAAAAGTACCAAATGGCTTCATTGCTACATGTCACCTGCATTACCACTCCTTAAAAACATCAAGTTTTCAACAGCCACTTGGTCTAGAAGGTTTATGCCGTAGGAATCGATTGTATCAAAAGAGAGCATCAGTATCAGGAGATAAAGAATTATCTTCTAAGGCCTTAAAATATTGTTTTTTCACAGAGAACTTTTTGATTTGCTGATCATGTTTAGTTGTCAATGATTAGTACACTGCTTTAAAATTGAGATGGTTAGAAATACAGCATAAATTACTCAAATTAAAAGAGCAGTGTCAAAATGTACACTTCTTAGCATTCCTAGTGGTACCCTTACATGTATTCACATTAGAATTCTGACCTTGCTAAAAGACACTATTCCAGTACCTCTTTCATTGGGAATCTTCCATCTCTTACTGGGCGTCTTCTTTGGACAACAGGCCAAGCATGTGAACAACCTGCATCTGGTATTATCCATTAAACAGCATGGTCTCTACCACTGCTCTGCTGCTGTCTGCTGACGTATCACTCATAGAGCTACAGAATTCCAGCGTATCCTATTTTTTTTTTGGAAAGAGGTGAATGAATGCTCAAGCCCTGCAAATCTGGGTCTTGGCAGTTTGTGCTGAAACTAATATCTCTGTAGGGTCTATCACTCACACTTTGGGCTTGGTGTTGGGTAGATTCATCAAATCTTCCCCAATTTCATGCCTCTGTACTTCCCCTTCACTTGCTAAAAACAAAATTAAAAAGCCACTTGCAAATCAGCTTCCCTTCATGCTACCCTACCAGGATTTCAAATGTGCCCAGGTATAATAAAACCCAATCAGGGACACAGTCCAGCAGGGCACTGTTGTTACCTGCCTTAATGTAAGTGAAGCACAGAAAGATACAGTGACTTGTTGAAAGTCACAGGGCTAATATGAATTGTAGCTGGATTTCAAACAATTATATCCAATCCAAAGGCTAAGCTCTACATATCCCCAGATGGTTATCTTGACTTTTATTAGTAGAAGCATTTTTTTACAGGTAAGTTGGGTCTTAAGAACTCTGTTTTGGAGGAGAGGTATGTGCTTTGGTTTAGGGATAGACTAATGTGATTCAGCATAGGGGGAAATAAAAGTAATTTTTATCTGTTCATTCCAAGAGGGAAATATAGTCATTTCCTTGTGTTCCAAGAAATGTGTACTTGCAAACTACAAAATGCAGACAGAACATGAACTATGGATGTATTTCCACTTTCCTAGTCTCTTTATTGGCACCAGAGTCTCATAGAGGAAGGAATTAGGGACTAGTTGGGAGTAGAGGTCAGGGATATCTGCTGAAATTGTGCTGGCATAACTATCCCACTGCCTTTATGCTTTTGTGACATTTATATTTTTTTCCTCAGTTGCACAGAACTGAATTAATCGTAACATAGTTTCATAGCATTCTCAATCACTTGTCCATGTTTTATCTACTTTAGCTTTTAGTTTTTTAAAAAACTTAGTTATTAAAAAAGCAGTATATGAGTTAAATCTGAATCAACCATCCCAACAAAATTGACATCACTGTATATGGTCCCCACTGCCCCTCTCCACAAATTCTCTCCTTGCCTCCCTCTCAGACCAAGGAAACTTTTTTCCAATTATGGTGAATGTAACTGTAAATATGGCAAGTTTTTCAGTATTTTTCACTTAAATCTAATTGTATGAGTTTCTAATAGCCTCTAAAATCTTTCCAAAATTTAAACCAGTCTTGAAAATGCAGTATCTTTCAAAATGTTCCTATAAAATGGTTGGCATATATATATATATATATATATATATATATATATATATATATGTATGTATGTATTTATATATATATTTAAAATTAGAGCTGGTTTTACTGGCACGGTTAAAGACTATGGGAAACTAATGTCACCACACATGACTAAGCTATCCCTTGGTAGCAACACCGTACCCTCAGGGCTTAAACAGCATTTATAGCGTCCCACCACTACCAACCAGTGCTGCTATAAAACTTACCCACTTCTCTTTCTAAGACTGCTTTCTGATTTAAACCTCCCACTTGTTGGGATAAAGGATTTGGACGCAGCAGAATCTCACTAGTGTATTTTTGTGTTTGAAGTAGTGTTTTTACAAAATTGAATTAATCATCTAATTTTAAAATAGGGAGAATTCACATTGAAATTGGAATTTCTAGCTTTAGAAGAATTTCAGATCTTGAAATCCCGATCTTGGGAGCCGCTGACCCCTTTAGAAGGGCAAGCACCCTTCAACTCCTCACTCACTCAACCCAACACAAGCTTCTGCTGGTGATATTTGTTTGACCCCTGTTGGAAGCGGCATTTTCAAACTGTGAAGACCATAATATTAACAAATATCTCTATAATCAGACTGCCTGGCTATCCAGCCTGAGACTGGTGGCTTTAGCATTGCTGCTCTATTTTTTTAAGAGGAGTAGGTTTGGAAATGACTTTGTAGAGGAGATATGTGACTTTGTACCTTCCTCTTAATACTATTTTTTACATTATGATTATTTAATAAAGATAGTTTCCCCTTCTTTTTATAGGGAATTACTGAGATAATATTTTGGAAAAAAATGTTTTGTAAACATCAAAAGACAACACCAAGTTGTTATAAAATAAAAATGTAGCATGGCTTCAGTTGCCTCTCTTCCATCGCTTTTAACTTAAGGCATTTGTAAGCTTGGACTCAAGTCCTGAAGCCAGCTTGTGTCCTGATGTCAGGAATGACACAGCTAAGTAAGGGTGTTCTGTGGGGCCATCCTCACATCCCCAGGATCTCTCCTCCATTGTCTGGGCTGCACATTGTCTTCTAAGAGCATTGCTTTTGTGGCCAGCATCACTCCAGGAAGTGCAGAGCACCTGGCTGAAAGTGAGTCCTAGAGCGTTTCCATTTCTTCTAAAAGGGCAGTTGATAGTTTAGTCATAGCTGGCGTTTCAAGCTTTGCAATACAAGGTGAAAAAAATCAACCTTTGGAAAACAGGGGTCATAATAAGAGCAAACACTTCTAAGCACATTCTATGTGCCAAACACCATTATAAAGTCTTTCTAAGTCATATCTATTTAGTTAATTCATACTGCAACCCTTTGAGGTAGGTACATTTTTTTTTTTTTTCTTGCGTTATGCGGGCCTCTCACTGCTGTGGCCTCTCCCATTTGCGGAGCACGGGCTCCGGACGCGCAGGCCCAGCGGCCATGGCCCACGGGCCCAGCCGCCCCGCGGCATGTGGGATCTTCCCGGACCGGGGCACGAACCCGCGTCTCCTGCATCGGCAGGCGGACTCTCAAGCACTGCGCCACCAGGGAAGCCCCGAGGTAGGTACTTTTAATTGTTGCAACTCTAGAGATTCACTTACCCTCTTTGATTCTTGGTATACTAATCTGAAAAACGACAATGTTGAAATGTTATTGTTGAGGACATAGAAATGCCATCATTCAAGAGGAAAAAAATCCACTTTGTGTGTTTGTGTATTTGCAAGTTTTAAGCACTTGACATTGACTTTATGAACTACAACAATAATTTAATGCTATGGATCTGATAAATGTATTTAGGCTTAACCTCTAAGGGTTTGGATTTCATTCTTTCATTGTTCCAATCCACAAAGCAAATTATAAACAAACCTCCTATGGACACTTTAAGTGCTGACGGATGGGTAGGTATCCGTTGTCTATACAAGTGTCAACTTTAATAATAGAATAGCCCATTATTTTACCAGTAAAAGTGAGTTTATGCAGGAATAGTCAAAGGAATTGTAATTTGGGTGATGCAAGCTATGGCAGACCAAAGGCAAATCCAGAGAAGAAGGAGGAATCTGCTTTTATAGGGTAAAGTGGGGAGTTGAGAGGGGCTGTAATAAACAGAGTTCATTCGAGGAAGGTGGGAGTCCAAAAATATGGAGACTTCTCATTGGTTGGACTGCTAGTCTCTAACTGGGCTGTCATGGGGTCGAAAGAAGTTTCTTTCTCTCTGCTTGGTAGTAGAGTAGAGGCACCTTCCTGTCAGAGATGCAGGCTCAGGCTTAAGTCTCTTCCTATTTGGAGCAACTGACGATGCATGGTGGTGTGTGAGAGCTCCCCCTACAGGCCTGTTCCCAGCTCCACTTTCAGCTGAGGTTTCTTTAGTTCATTTTAGGCACACGGTAGAGAAAAATGACGTTGGAGAAACTAATCCTCGTGCATTTTCTTTTACTTCTTCTTCTTCTTCTTTTTTTTTTTTTTAATGCCCTCACCCCCTAATTGGTAGACCAGGTAGAAAATGACACAATAGCCAAAACAGCAGATATCAAGGGCTGTAGATCACAAGTTTGTTGCTTTGCCATATACAATGTTAACAGAGATTTTCGCCTGTTGAACTTTATGGCTTTTGTCCAGGGTTAAATACAGGGTGAGCTGAGGTTCCACAGTGAATACTGTGTTAAAATGTTTGCCCACATGATTGGGTTGATTTTTCGCTGCGTGTTGGCAACTACTGCTGATTCTTTCCTTAGCAGCAGCTGCTTCACTTTGTTCTTAGAGCCCTCAGATAATTGTGCACAGCTCTTGAATAGTCCCATTTTCTCTTGCTGTTATTGCCCAATTTACTTTTTAACAGACTCATATCATTGCTGCCAAAAAAGATGTGCTATACTCTAGTAGTGAAATCTCCCTGACAGAAACACCTACAAGGAAGAAGTAAGCCATCAAAACTTTCTTGTTAATTGCTCTTAAAAGATTATATGTTCACCCCATTGCTCCCTGACACTCTTATGAAACAGTGTAATAATATTATCAAGGATGCTCATAAAGACAAAAAATTCCCAAACATTGAATCATAGCACCTCTTACACAATTATTAGTTTCAAAGATTCCTCTAGATTTTTCTTCCAGGCTCAGTTACAGAAAAATTCAACATTTTCCGGATAATGCTACAGAAGGAGATCATGCATAATACATATAAAGATATATTAAAATTACACGGCAGGAAAAAAGGTAAGTAAATATGACATTTAAAGTCCTTGTTATTATGGCTTTTAGAAACTCAATTATTTATGAACATTCATTTTCAGTTCTCAGAGGCATAATGGCCCAGTTATTATTTATGCTAGTTGAAGAAACTCTAGGGGTATGACAATAAAATGATTTGCTTTTAAAACTGCATGTATCTGTCATACTTTTTAGTTCTAATAGAACAAATATTTCATAAAGTTTAAAAAATATGAGGATGGAATGCCTTTGGATTTTATTCTAGGAAAAAAATTATAAGAGTAGGGAACAGAGTTGAGTAGGTGAGTAGATTCAAGAATTGTAGCATCTTTTCTTGATCAACTGCCAGTTCTTATTTAGGTATCATGTATTGACTATTCATATTACCAGAATTCATTCATAAAGGAATTTATTAATTCAAAAATTCCCCCTTTTATTTGCTGTTTTGTTTTACTGGGACTTTAATCCACATGGAATTAATGCATTTTACGTTCCCATTTTCATTTAATTTAGTGGGCATTGGTGTAATCAATTTACAGATGTACAAAATAAGGCACAAAGGACTTAATAACTTACCAAGGTGACAAAACTAATGACAAAACTATTGATTCTGCAACAAACTGCAGAATCAGCATTGGAAGGCTGGCCACACTCAAAATATATAGTTTAGTGCTTTGGAAATTTTGTTATAGAATAATATTCTATAGTCTACATAATATTCTATATTCTACAGTTATTTTAAGAGTTATATTCTATATGTAACTTTGGAGTAACTATCTACTCATTTGCTACATTTTGAGTGAGAAAATAGAAGCCCTGGCTGCTTATTCTAGGTTTTTCTGTGTTGACAAAACTCATATCATATATAATCCATAAAAACATTACCAGTTTTAGAGATAGAAGTATTACAGTTTTCAGGTGTTTAAATACTAACAGACGCCATTCTTATTTTGTTGTATGTATAAATATGCCACTTAGAACAAACAATAAATGTAACAGCCAGATTCAGGCTTTTATTCAAAGAAGAACCTCTAAATATTTGACTTCTAACCTCACAGGATGACTGTAAGTGATTTCATAGAATTGTGCTTTGAAATTTCAAGACATAGTTTGAGCATCTCTGGTGCCTATCTAAAATGTTCTTTATGATGATAATATTGAATTTTACCTGAGCCCTGTGATTATGAAAAACAGCAAAGGTTAAGAAACCCCCCACCCTTTTGTGTTCCACGAAAAGGTCTGCTCTGATCACCCGCCCTTCCCAACATGACTTAGATAAGAATCATGGATGTTCTCCTTGTTTTCCTATAACAAAACCAGATCCACACCTTCCAAATTCTCATTCTTTGCTTCATAAATTAGAAGCCGAACTGCTTGTCCCCACTGATCAAACAGAACGAAGTGCTTGTTAAAACAAAACAAGACAAAACAAAACAAAACAACTTTGGTTAAGCTTCTCACCTTCCCCAGGTCCCTATCTTTGGGCAGCATGCAACTTTTCTTTAACAGCCCTTCCTGAGAATAGACTAGCCTCAGAGTAAAACATTCTCTGATCTCCTAACCGATCAGGCCACCTTTTCATCTCACTCTGTCAGGCATTTCCTTTTAACCTTGTTCATTTCTCTCTATAAAAGAAAACTATTTTTGCCTAACACTTGAGATGCTCGAAAACCTTATGATCAGAGTGTTCTCCCTATTATAATACTTCCCGTCCCCTATTACAATAGTCCTTTTAACCCTTGCAATAATCCTTCCAAATACAATTTCTCCTTAGTAAATCCAGATTTGTTTAGGTTTGACAATGATGAAGAAAAAAATGAAAATGCATCACCTTCTTTACATTTAGTACATAACCTCTATGATAAAGCGTATGAAGAGAGGTATTATGTTAGTGCTAAAAAAGAAAATGAATAAAATGAGATGATTTTATTCAGATCAAAATTAGCAGATGTTATCTAAGCCTGGCTGTAACGGTGGGCACCAGAACCAGGCAGGATGCTTCTTTCTTCTGTGAATATAGCTAACAATCTTTACAAACCTAAAGAGAGGACAAAGCTGGTAATAAAAGGTCATTTTAGTAAGATTTTCTTTACCTGTTCAAAGACAGAATTGTGGTTCCTGCCCCACAATAGCAATATAACTAGCTTGTGTCATTGGTGATGAGCAGTTGACAGGTGGTACTTATTTTTCTAAATAACCACTTTGAAGAAACATGCATACCTTTCTTAGTAAAATGGATTCATTTTGATAGTACCCTTTTCAAGGGACTTTACATCCAGATGTAGAAATAAAAGGTATGGAACAATGCATCTTGTGGTAACAGGCAGCATGGATGTTGTTAGGAAAACATTATTAAAATTAACTAAGATCACTTCACCAAACTACTCAGAAATAAATCTTTAACTGGATAAGGATTCCATCAAAAAATTTAGATAAAGTTTCCAGACAAGTGATCTGCGATCAGTCTACTTTGTACACTCATAGGAGAGAGAATTCTAGACAATGGAAGAACTTATACATGCCAGGATATATAGGCTTTTATATCCCAAAATTTTCTGGTCACTCAGACATGGAGAGCTTCCCAATACTCATGGCCTCAAGGAAATGTTGAAGAAGAGACTTCTGTCCTGGATTGGACCATCTTTGACACAAGATATTGCACATTGCATAAGTAAGGGACATTTTCTAGAATTGTCAGAGACTATGATTTCAGGGGCATCTCAGCAGTTCAACTATTTTTTTTGCTTTTACAAATAGCAAAACGTTGCTTGGTGAAGCATAAATGTTTTGGGGTTTTTTTAAACACCTTTATTGGAGTATAATTTTTTTACAATGTTGTGCTACTTTCTGCTGTATAACAAAGTGAATTGGCTATATGTATAAATATATCCCCATATCCCCTCCCTTTTGTATCTCCCTCCTACACTCCCTATCCCACCCTCTAGGTGGTCACAAACCACTGACCTGATCTCCCTGTGCTATGCAGCTACTTCCCACGAACTATCTATTTTACATTTGGTAGTGTATATATGTCCATGCCACTCTCTCACTTCGTCCCAGCTTACCCTTCCCTATCTGCATGTCCTCAAGTCCATTCTCTATGTCTGCATCTTTATTCCTATCCTGCTGCTAGGCTCATCGAAACCTTTTTGTTTTCTCAGATTCCATATATATGGGTTATCATATGGCATTTGTTTTTCTCTTTCTGACTTACTTCACTCTGTATGACAGACTCTAGGTCCATCCACCTCACTACAAATAACTCAGTTTCGTTTCTTTTTATGGCTGAGTAATATTCCATTGTATATATGTGCCACATTTTCTTTATCCATTGATCTGTCAATGGACACTTAGGTTGCTTCCATGTCCTGGCTATTGTAAATAGTGCTGCAATGAACATTGTGGTACATGATCCTTTTTGAATTATGGTTTTCTCAGGGTATGTGTCCAGTAGTGGGTTTGCTGGGTTGCATGGTAGTTCTATTTTTAGTTTTTTAAGGAACCTCCATACTGTTCTCCATAGTGGCGGTATCAATTTATATTCCCACCAACATTGCAAGAGGGATCCCTTTCTCCACACTCTCCCCAGCATTTATTGTTTGTAGATATTTTGATGATGGCCATTCTGACTGGTTTGAGGTGATACCTCACTGTAGTTTTGATTTGCATTTCTCTAACAATTAGTGATGTTCAGCATCCTTTCATATGTTTATTGGCAATCTGTATATCTTCTTTGGAGAAAAATCTATTTAGATTTTTGGCCCATTTTTGGAATAGATTGTTTGTTTTGCTGCTGTTTAGCTGAATGAGTTGCTTGTATATTTTGGAGATTAATCCTTTGTCAGTTGCTTTGTTTGTAAATATTTTCACCCATTTGTGAGGATTGTCCTTTTGTGTTGTTTATGGTTTCTTTTGCTGTGAAAAAGCTTTTAAGTTTCATTAAGTCACGTTTGTTTATTTTTGTTTTTATTTCAATTTCTCTAGGAGGTGGGACAAAAAGGATCTTGCTGTGATTTATGTCATAGAGTGTTCTGCCTACATTTTCCTCTACAAGATTTATAGTGTCTGGCCTTACATTTACATTTTAAATCCATTTTGAATTTATTTTTGTGTATGGTGTTAGGAAGTGTTTTAATTTCATTCTTTTATATGTAGCTGTCCAGTTTTCCTAGCACCACTTATTGAAGAGGCTGTCTTTTCTCCACTGTATATTCTTGCCTCCTTTATCAAAGATAAGGTGACCATATGTGCATGGGTTTATCTCTGGGCTTTCTATCCTGTTCCATTTATCTATATTTCTGTTTTTGTGCCAGTACCATAGTGTCTTCATTACTGTAGCTTTGCAGTATAGTCTGAAGTCAGGGAGCCTGATTTGTCCAGCTCCATTTTTTTCCCCCAAGATTGCTTTGGCTATTTGGGGTCTTTTGTGTTTCCATAAAAATTGTGAAATTTTTTGTTCTATTTCTGTGAAAAATGCCATTGGTAGTTTGATAGGGATTACATTGAATCTGTAGATTGCTTTGGGTAGTAGAGTCATTTTCACAAGGTTGATTCCTCTAATCCAAGAAAATGGTATATCTCTCCAATTGTTTGTATCATCTTTAATTTCTTTCATCAGTTTATTATAGTTTTCTGCATACAGGTCTTTTGTCTCATTAGGTAGGTTTATTCCTAGGTATTTTATTCTTTTTCTTGCAAAGTTAAATGGGAGTGTTTTCTTGATTTCTCTTTCAGATTTTTCATCATTGTTGTATAGGGATGCCAGAGATTTCTGTGCATTAATTTTGTATCCTGCTACTTTACCAAATTCATTGATTAGCTCTAGTAGTTTTCTGGTAGCATCTTTAGGATTCTCTATGTATAGTATCATGTCATCTGAAAACAGTGACAGTTTTACTTCTTCTTTTCTGATTTAGACTCCTTTTATTTCTTTTTCTTCTCTAATTGCTATGGTTAAAACTTCCAAAACTATGTTGAATAATAGTGGTGAGAGTGGGAAAGCTTGTCTTATTCCTGATCTTTGAGGAAATGATTTCAGTTTTTCACCATTGAGACCTGTAACTGTGGTTTGTCATATATGGTCTTTATTATGTTGAGGCAGGTTCCCTCTATGCCTAATTTCTGGAGAGATTTTATCATAAATGGGTGTTAAATTTTGTCCAAAGCTTTTTCTGCATCTGAGGTTATCATAGGGTTTTTATCCTTCTATTTGTTAATATGGTGTATCACATTGATTGATTTGCGTATATTGAAGAATCCTTGCATTCCTGGAATAAGCCGCACCTGATCATGGTGTCTGATCCTTTTAATGTGCTGTTGGATTCTGTTTGCTAGTATTTTGTTGAGGATTTTTGCATCTATGTTCATCAGTGATATTGGCCTGTAGTTTTCTTTCTTTGTGACATCTTTGTCTGGATTTCATATCAGGGTGATGGTGGCCTCATAGAATGAGTTTGGGAGTGTTCCTCCCTATGCTATATTTTGGAAGACTTTGAGATGGGTAGGCGTTATCTCTTCTCTAAATGTTTGATAGAAGCCTCCTGTGAAGCCATCTGGTCCTGGCTTTTGTTTGTTGGAAGATTTTTAATCACAGTTTCAATTTCAGTGCTTGTGATTGGTCTGTTTATATTTTGTATTTGTTCCTGGTTCAGTCTCAGAAGGTTGTGCTTTTCTAAGAATTTGTTCATTTCTTCCAGGTTGTCTATTTTATTGGCATATAGTTGCTTGTAGTAATCTCTCATGATCCTTTGTATTTCTGAAGTTTCAGTTGTTACTTCTCCTTTTTCATTTCTACTTCTGTTGATTTGAGTTTTCTCCCTTTTTTTTTTGTTGACTGGCTAATGGTTTATCATTTTTGTTTATCTTCTCAAAGAACCAGGTTTTGATTTTATGGATGTTTGCTATTATTTCCTTCATTTCATTTTCATTTATTTCTGATCTGATCTTTATGATTTCTTTTCTTCTGCTAACTTTGGGGTTTTTTGTTCTTCTTTCTTTAATTGCTTTAGGTGCAAGTTTAGGTTGTTTATTTGAGATGTTTCTTGTTTCTTGAGGCAGGATTGTATTGCTAAATACTTCCCTCTTAGAACTGCTTTTGCTGTGCTGCATCCCATAGGTTTTGGGTTGTCGTATTTTCATTGCCATTTTTTTCTAGGTATTTTTTGATTTCCTCTTTGATTTCTTCAGTGATCTCTTGGTTATTTAGAAGTTTATTGTTTAGCCCCCATGTGTTTGTATTTTTTACAGTATTTTTCCTGTAGTTGATATCTAGTCTTATAGCATTGTGGTCAGAAAAGTCACTTGATATGATTTCAATTTAATAAATTTACCAAGGCTTGATTTGTGACACAAGATATAATCTATCCTGGAGAATGTTACATGAGCACTTGAGAAGAAAGTTTATTCTGCTGTTTTTGGATGGAATGTCCTATAATTATCAATTAAGTCCATCTTATTTAATGTATCATTTAAAGCTTGTGTTTCCTTATTTATTTTCATTTTGGATAATCTGTCCATTAGTGAAAGTGAGGTGTTAAAGTCCCCTACTATGATTGTGTTACTGTCAATTTCCCCTTTTATGGCTGTTAGCATTTACTGTATTTATTGAGGTGCTCCTATGTTGGGTGCATAAATAGTTACAACTGTTATATCTTCTTCTTGGATTGATCCTTTGATCATTATGTAGTGTCCTTCTTTGTCTCTTGTAACAGTCTTTATTTTAAAGTCTATTGTGTCTGACATGAGAATTGCTACTCCTGCTGTCTTTTGATTTTCATTTGCATGGAATATCTTTCTCCATCCCCTCACTTTCAGTCTGTATGTGCCCCTAGGTCTGAAGTGGGTCTCTTGTAAATAGCATGTGTATGGGTCTTGTTTTTTTATCCATTCAGCCAGTCTATGTCTTTTGGATGGAATATTTAATCCATTTACATTTAAGGTAATTTTTTTTTTTTTTTTGGCGGTACGTGGGCCTCTCACTGTTGTGGCCTTTCCCGTTGAGGAGCACAGGCTCCGGATGCACAGGCTCAGCAGCCATGACTCATGGGCCCAGCCGCTCCGCGGCATGTGGGATCTTCCCGGACCGGGACACAAACCTGTGTCCCCTGCATTGGCAGGCAGACTCTCAACCACTGTGCCACCAGGGAAGCCCCATTTAAGGTAATTATTGATATATTTGTTCTATTACCATTTTCTTAATTATTTTGAGCTTGTTATTGGAGGTCTTTTCCTTGTCTTGTGTTTCCTGCCTAGATAAGTTCCTTTAGCATTTGTTGTAAAGCTGGTTTGGTGGTGCTTAATTCTCTTAGCTTTTGTCTAAGCCTTTTTGCCTGTAAAGGTTTTAATTTCTCCGTCGAATCTGAATGAGATCCTTGCTGGGTAGAGTAATCTTGGTTGTAGGTTTTTCCCTTTCATCACTTTGAATATGTCCTGCCAGTCCTTTCTGGCTTGCAGAGCTTCTGCTGAAAGCTCAGCTGTTAACCTTATGTGGGTTCCCTTGTATGTTATTTTTTGCTTTTCCCTTGCTCTTTTTAATATTTTTTTCTTTGTATTTAATTTTTGATAGTTTGATTAATATATGTCTTGGTGTGTTTCTCCTTGAATTTATCCTGTATGGGACTTTCTGCTCTTCCTGGACTTTATTATTTGTTTCCTTTCCCACATTAGGAATGTTTTCATATATAATCTCTTCAAATATTTTCTCAGACCCTTTCTTTTTCTCTTCTTCTTCTGGGACCCCTATAATTTGAATATTGGTGCATTTAATGTTGTCCCAGAGGTCTTTGAGACCATCTCAATCCTTTTTATTCTTTTCTCTTTAATCTACTCTTCAGTAGTTATTTCCAATATTTTACCTTCCAGGTCATGTATCCATTCTTCTGCCTCAATTATTCTGCTATTGATTACTTCTAGAGAATTTTTTTTATTTATTTACTGTGTTGTTCATCATTGTTTGTTTGGTCTTTAGGTCTTCTTGGTCCTTGTTAAATGTTTCTTGTGTTTTCTCCATTCTGTTTCCAAGATTTTGGATCATTTTTACTATCATTACTCTAAATTATTTTTCAGGTAGACTGCCTCTCTCCTCTTCATTTGTTTGGTCCGGTGGGTTTTTACCTTGCTCCTTCATCTGCTGCATATTTCTCTGTCTTCTCATTTTGTTTAACTTACTGTGTTTCGGGTCTCCTTTTCACAGGCTACATGTTCGCAGTTCCCGTTTTTTTTGGTGTCTGCCCCCAGTGCCTGAGGTAGATTCAGTAGCTTATGTAGGCTTCCTGGTAGAGGGGACTGGTGCCTGTGTTTTCGTAGATGGGGCTGGGTCTTTTCTTTCTGGTTGGCAGGGCCGCATCTGGTGGTGTGTTTTGGGTGTCTGTGAACTTATGATTTTAGGCAGCCTCTCTGCTAATGGGTGGGGCTATGTTCTTGTCTTGCTAGTTGTTTGGCTTGGGGCATCCAGCACTGGTGCTTGCTGGCCATTGGGTGGAGCTGGGTCTTAACATTGAGGTGGAGATCTCTGGGACAGCTCTCACCAATTGATATTACCTGGTGCCGGGAGGTCTTTGGTAGTCCAATGTCCTGAACTTTGTTCTCCCACCTGGGAGGCTCAGGCCTGACACCAGGATGAAGCACTAAGACCCTGTCAGTCACACAGCTCAGAAGAGAAGGGAGAAAAAAAATTTTTAATAAAATAAAATTATTAAAATATAAAAATTAATTTAAGAAAAGGAAGAGTGCAACCAAACCAATAAACAAATCCACCAAAGATAACAAGTGCTAAAAACTAAACTAAGATAAGCATAAAAATCAGAAACAAATCAGTCACAGACAGCAAACCCCAAGCCTACTGTTGCTCCCAAAGTCCACCACCTGAATTTTGGGATGACTTGTTGTCTATTCAAGTATTCTACAGGTTCAGGGTACTTCAAGTTGATTGTGAAGATTTAATCCGCTGCTCCTGAGGCTACATGGTGAAATTTCTCTTTCTCTTCTTTGTTCGCACAGCTTTTGGTGTTCAGCTTTGGTTTTGGTCCCACCCCTGTGTGTAGGTCACCTTCAGGCATCTGTTCCTTGCCCAGACAGGTGGGGGTTAAAGCAGCAGCTGATTAGGGTGCTTTTGCTCACTCAGGCCAGGGTAAAGGAAGGGTACAGTAGTCAAAATTGGGATAGGGGCAAACCTGCATTGGCAGAGGCAGCTGTGACGTTGCAACAGGCTGAGGCACGCAGTGTGTTCTCCCGGGAAAGTTGTCCCTGGATCTTGGGACCCTGGCAGTGGTGGGCTGCACAGGCTCTTGGGTAAGGTGTGGATAGTGACCTGTGCTTGCACACAGGATTCTTGGTGGCAGCAGCAGCAGCATTAGCATTTCATTCTTGTCTCTGTGGTTCGAGCTGATAGCAGTGGCTTGCGCCCATCTCTGGAGCTGGCTTAGGCAGTGCTCTGCCATCTGTGGGCAGATGGGGAAGGAATCCCCTCTCCTCACGCACCCTGAAACAATGGTCTTCTGCCTCTTAGGCAGGTCCAGACATTTTCCCAGACTCCCTCCTGGCTAGCTGTGGTGCACTAGCCCCCTCAGCCTGTCTTCACACAGCCAACCCCAGTCCTCTCCCTGGGATCTGACTGCGAAGCCCAAGCCTCAGCTCCAAGCCTCCACCTGCCCTGGTGGGTGAGCAGACAAGCATCTCAGGCTGGTGAGTCCTGGTTAGCATGGATCCTCTGTGTGGGAATCTCTCTACCTTGCTCTCTGCACCCCTGTTGCTGTGCTCTCCTCCATGGCTCTGAAGCTTCCCTCCACCCATCCCCAGTCTCCGCCAGTGAAGGGGTTTCCTAGTGTGTGGAAACTTTTCCTCCTTCATAGCTCCCTCCCAGAGGTGCAGGTTCCATCCCTTCTCTTTTGTCTTGTTTTTTCTTTATTTCTTTTGCCCTACCCAGGTACGTGGGGACTTTCTTGCCTTTTGGGAGGTCTGAGGTCTTCCACCAGCATTCAGTAGGTGTTCTGTAGAAGTTGTTCCACATGTAGATGTATTTTTGGTGTATTTATGGGGAGGAAGGTGATCTCCACGTCTTACTCTTCCACCATCTTTAAGGTCCCCCCATAAATATTTTTTTATTAGAGGTTAAAACAAAATAGTTGGTTAGGATAAAAATGCATGATTAAGTCGGTTTTAAAACATCCTCAGGTGAACCCCATTTTAAAATTTTTGTTTGTATTTTATTTGAAATATGTTAGATGTATAGTATTGTATACAATCAAGGTGTACAATAGTTTGATTTGACACATTTATATGTCGTAATATGATAGCCATTGTACCAATACTTAGCATCCCTATCACATCACATAATCTTCATTTCTTTTTTGAGGAGTGCATAATTAAGATCTAGTCTTATCAAGTTTGATGATTTTAATACAATATTGTCTATAGTCACCATACTGAGCATTAGAAACTGATTTTTGAATCATTGATTCCTCAGTATTCTCTTGGTTTTTTTTCTGGCATTCCAACTTTTTGGATGTTGGAACTTAATATGATTTTCCCAAGTCTCTTACATCTTTTTTCATACTTCACAATCCCTTTTCCCTTTGGAAGCAATCCTTACTTGAATACACCTACTTGTTAGTTTACTTTTCAGCCATATCCATCTTGCTATTTAGCCTACATACTGAGTTTCTTTTAATTTCAAAAAAATGCTACTTTGCTCCGTGGCATGTGGGATTCTCCCAGACCGGGGCACGAACCCATGTCTCCTGCATTGGCAGGCAGACTCTCAACCACTGCGCCTCCAGGGAAGCCCCAAAAACCGCTATTTTTATTCTCTGGTATTACTCTTTTTGTATGTGTATGTTTAAAGCCATACTTCCTTTAAGATCCAATCATATCATTTTGTTTTTCTTTGTGCTTAAATGTTGCTCTTCATTGAGCCTGCTATTTCTGTTCTGGAGTCTGCTTTCTTGTCTTGCTTCATCAGTCTTGATATTGTTTTGTGGAAATTCCCTGCTGAGAGCTGAAACTCCATCGCACAGTTTACTGTCTACATTAACACACCTTTACTCCTCCACTGACTTCAGCAAATTCACATTAGTATCACAGACAACTCTTTTTTTTTTTTTTTTTTTTTTTTTTTTTTTTGTGTCACCCAGGCCTCTCACGGCTGTGGCCTCTCCCGTTGCGGAGCACAGGCTCTGGATGCACAGACTCAGTGGCCATGGCTCATGGGCCCAGCTGCTCCACTGTGGTACACAGGCCTCTCACTGCTGTGGCCTCTCCCGTTGAGGAGCACAGGCTCCGGACGCGCAGGCTCAGCGGCCATGGCTCACAGGCCCAGCCTCTCCGCGGCATGTGGAATCTTCCCAGACTGGGGCACGAAACCGTGTCCCCTGAATCAGGAGGCAGACTCTCAACCCCTGCGCCACCAGGGAAGCCTCACTGACAACTCTTGCCCAACTTCACATTAGTATCACAGACAACCCTTGACCAAGAAGATAAAATTACAAATAATTTTATTTTTCATTCCAGTAACTTACTGAAAGGTACACGTCAAGACCCTCTGTCCTACTCGCCTCAAAATTCTCTCCTTACTGTGTCCACAATCCTAAACAATTTTATTATGTTTCTTACCCAATCCTAACCAAGGCTTCACATTAAAGGACTCACCTTAAGCCAGGCTTTAAAATCTCAACGAATATCTCTTCCCCCTCTGCTGAGGTAGTGTTCTCTGTTACCATGGCAAGAAATGAATTCAGATTTATCTCATCAACTTGTTTTGGTAATACATAGCAAATCAACATTCAGTATTGCTCATGATTGAACAAAATCTTGGGGAACAAGGAAATATTGAATACATTCTGCTATTTTCATTGAAAGTATAGTCAAGTGAGCCCTGCTGCTGGGTGAGATGTCCCGTCATTGGGAAATCTCCATTCTTCAAGATACCAGCCCAAGGGCTTGGTTTCCTCTCTCTTCTCTGATACCCCATTCTCACTGCTTTCCAATGGAAGTAAGGTAGCATTGTAAAGGCTCACTCTCTAATTAGACAACCACCCATAAACCAGAAATATTAAAGCTATATTAGTTTATACCTAATCGTGACTCAATTCTAATTGAGCGTAGACTATTTTTTTCAAGTGCAAATAATTGAATATCAGATCACTCTTTGACTTATAGACTGGGGACTGTGAGGAAGTAGAAAAGCCCCAGACAATAATTGCTAACAGAAAAGTAAATGATTCTGTCAGAAGATAAGCCTCAAGGAAGTTATAACCTTGATTAAGATGGCCCCAATTTATTTTAATCTCTTTGGGGAAAAAGGTTCTGGAGCCTCTCCATAAAAAAATTACTCATATTGCTGTTTTCATTATGAAGCTTCTTTCTATGCTTGAATAAAATAATTTGGTTTTAAAAGGATCTGTTCTTTGAGGATTCATTGTATTTTATACATTGATTTTTTTCTGACTGAAACATTTTCTATAAATACTATATACTATATTTTATAAAATACTTGAGGTTTCACTTTGGAATATGCATTGTGAAAAAGCAAAACAAAACCAAAAACATTTTTTTCTTTCCCTTTTCCATTCTAAAATTTCGAGTTTGCAATTATTTATTTCATTTATTGATTTACTGATAACGGCCATGTCCTGAAGATTTAAGGTGACTTGCACAACTATCTTTAACAGAGCAGGAAGATTTGTGTTTAGTCTTAATTTTCCAAATCATCATTCTTTCTTAAAATAAAACCATAGTATATGCTTAGCTTAGTACAGGTAATATTCTGCATGTCCACCTCCATATAACTCAGTTAAATCTTGAAAAGTGACAATTTTATATGGTGTCTCCAAAGCTGAAAGACTTCTTTGTTTAGATCTAATTCTAAGGTCAGAACAACCTAAAACCATCAGTCTTCATCATAGGTAATTCTTATACTTGAAAGCAGTATTTAATCTTAAACTTGTACTCTATTACAGAATTTTATTCTATATAAGAGCATCATTTAAATACATTTAGAATGCTTTAATGGAAATGAGGAGACTTTTTAAAAAACTGCCATTCACCCACTTTTACAACTTCCTTCCCAACACATTCCAATAATTTTCTTATTCTATTTTTCCATATCAATAGTCATTTTAATATTTGAAACAATGATTAAATGGATGAAAGATATAGAATGGTGCCTTAAGTTTTCAAATCACTGATGGAGCTAACAAGTAGCTCATATTCCTCTACAGTTTCTTAAGTAACCTCAAAATAGTATGGCTTCTTTTTACTGAGTAGAATCAGTGGTGTTATTCCCACTTCTCAGATGAGTAAATTAAGGTTGAAAAGATTATGTGATTTTTTTAAGGTCAGATGGCTAGTTGTTAAAGTTGTAAAGTTGTAAATGAATTTAGATGTTACCATTTATCTTAAAATTGTTCAATTATTACCATAACAGACACACACACACACACACACACACACACGCACATATATGTATGGATATATATGTGTGTGTGTGTGAGTGTAAAAAGTATGTCTTTACTCTTGATGTTCTGAAAGTGAAGATTGCTTTACTTTTCCTACTCAGATTTCACTGTACTATTTCAATGTGAGAACACATTTTCTATATTTCTAGATACAAATTTCTATATTTCTAGATAAAAATGAAATCACATTCTACTTAAATATAGATTCCCTTCCCTATCACTTTTCTTCACCCTCTGGTGTTCCTTTAGACATATATCCAAGTTCTTTTTCTGTCTGTTTAGTTCAATCATCATCTTTTTCTTCTTTTTCTTTCAATCATCATATTTAAACTCACTGTGATGTGTCTTTAGTGCTTTCCTAAGATCTGTTGGCCAAATAATTAACTAATAACAATAATGAGTAACTAATTAACTCTCTATCACTTTTAAATTTAAATGCAGATATGATTTATTTCTGGGATTTATATATTAAAAATGTCCTAGGCCCATTATGAACTCTATTTCTTCTTTTATCTCTTTGAATAATTTATGTTTATTGTAAAATAAGTTTTCAGATCATTTTGAATCTCTAGATTCTGGATCTGAATTTTCACTTTAATTCTGCAAATTCAACTTCAAAGAAAAAGATTCATGTAAATACTTTTCAGTTTTCTGTGTGAGCCTTTCTCCAAAGAAATTGTCTTCAGAAGGAGTGTCAGGTGTTCTCTGGGCTGTAGAAGTCTTCATGGGGGATGGGAGTACATTCATCTCTGGGGGGCCTATGCTGGGTTGTCCAATGTCAATTTAACACCCACCTCATCCCCCTTTTCTGGCTTTCTCTGCATGGCAGAGGAGAAGCAGGGAACTTCCTTTACAGAACCCCATTTCCTCTAAAACTCTGGGCTACAGTTTACCAGTAAGAGAACTCATGCAATATTTAAAAGGTATGTTCTTCCTTACTCGTGGTCAGACTGAAGAATCATTGTAGCTTCTCAGCCAGAAGGTGAAAAGAACCATTTCCCTGCTGCTGACTGAGGCATTTGATAGGAGCTTCCAATCATTCAGTCCAGCCTATGAGAACCACCCAATCTAATGCTTAAGATGAAGACTTTGAGGTTTGTTTCTCTTACCTCCCACCAGCAATGGTTTTATATTTGGTGACAATTCCTTGAACTGTAGCTGCTCCAGCTCTCCCAAAATCATCTAATCTCAATGCATTTATTAAATCAATTATTTCATTAAAATGACTTTGTTTTCATGATGGAATCAAGACTGATATGTCACTCTAGAAACCCTTTATGTCTGAATGATTTTTATGTTAGTTCTTTAAATAGAGGATTTATCACCAGAAATTTTGGGGTTCGGACTTAAGCTTCTGTTTAGCCACAGGTGACACTCTTTTTAACTCACCATATTTCACTTCAGTCGGCTTCCTGGTCAGAGTTGGCAGTGTCTTTGCCCACTCATGGTTAGGATCATTTTGGTTTTGTCATGGTCTGCGGCCTTGTATCCATCATCACTTTATGGGTATTGAAACAAACCAAGCATGTTTGTATTCCACAACCCTATATGTGTGGTGACAATGTAACTTTGTGCCCAAACCAGAAAACATCTGAGAGTATAAGGGGGTGATATTATTTAATCCAGAAAATAAGGATATACTGAAATATCCCAGGCAAACTAGGTTACCTTAAACACAAGCCAAACAGCTTCCACATCATCTGCTGCTAAGGCATCTGAACATTTCCCTTTGTTAACTTTAAGCTTGATTCTCTCCCTCTCTCTCTTATAAATTGTATATATATACAAACACATATATATTGCAAATTATATAAGTACATATTTATATATATATTTACACTTTATACATATTTTTACATATTATATTCAGCATTTGTATATCTCAGTAGCAGAAACATAACATTCTATCATCTTAGCCAGATATCTGCTCCATGCTTTCTTTATTAATGTATATTGCTTTCTTCAGTGTAATTCTGGTAATCAACAAAAGAGATTTCCTTATACAATTGCTAATAAAATGAAGATTTTAAATAGTCTGCCATATGATTTATACTGGTGGCTTATTGTAGTAGAAAACCCTGATGTATAATAATCATAAAGAAAGCTCTAAACTGGAGACCCAGAAGCCTAGGTCTCAACTCTTACTCTGCTTCCAATGAGCTGTGTAGCTGAAACAAACTCCTACAATGCTCAGCATTTTCCTCATTTGCAAAGTATAGGTTTAATAATCACTAGTATTGAATATCTCTTCTGCTTTAAAGATTTGAGTCTATAATTCAAATAAGTATATTATTTTTTGAATGTACTTGAGAAATATATTTCAAAGATGGTCTTGAGACTAGAGGAAATAATATTTGCCCTTTGATTATTAAAATATGATCTCCAAAGGGCTCTTGTTTTTTGCAGCATCAAATTCTTTCATGAGGCTGGAATATTTGCCTTTGACAGCTCTGTCAGTTTGTGAGCTAGACTACAAAGCCTAATCAGGGTTCAAAAACTGCAAGAATGATAACTCAGAGTTAGCTAAACTCTCTGTCACTTCAGTTTACCACTGTCCTGGTAAATAAAGAATATAATGCAAAGGATGCACAAGATGAGGATGCACGTGGGGCAAATAGCTCCTGGTGCTCATAAGTGCCCTCCTGAAGGAGACTGAGGTAAAGTTCATTGTTGAATAAATCCCATGTAGAATGAAAAATGGAACAGGTTAGAAAAAAATAAACAATGGACTTGCTGTCCTTTGTTACTTTCAGCTAACATAGGGATTTTATCTCTACTAAAAAAGCAAGTCTTTGCTTTCATACTTCAGTGGCATGTTTCCTTCTGGCCCATTTGGTACTAATATGGCCTTGATTATGGCCTACCACAGTATTCTTGATAGTCAGACATCAGTTTGAAAATTTATTACATTCAATTTTATAAACAACTTAAGGAAACATACACTTTAAATTTTACAAGCAATGGCATGATTAGCTTTGAGTCTGAGTGAGACCTACATTGTAATTGTATTTTAAATTGGATTTTCTTTTGATTTTATTAAAGCAAAAGGGATATATTAAGTATGTATTAAAGTATTAAGTAAGTATTAAAGCTGACTACAAATTCTTTGATATTTTTCCACCCAGAGGTGGAGTTGATATGCTTTCTACTTGAATATGGGAGACTTCTATGACTACTTTTTGGCCTCTCCCATTGCGGAGCACAGGCTCCAGACGCGCAGGCTCAGCGGCCATGGTTCATGGGTCCAGCCGCTCCGCGTGGGATCTTCGCGGACCGGGGCATGAACCGGTGTCCCCTGCATCGGCAGGCGGACTCTCAACCACTGTGCCACCAGGGAAGCCCTATGACTACTTTAACAGACAGTAAATATCAGAAATAATGTTGTGACAGGTTCTAAGCTCAGGCCTTAGAAAAGTGGCAATTCCCACTTCTTGTCTTTTGCAATAATCTTTCTTAAAACCCAGCCATATCCTAGGAAGAGCCCCAGATAGCTTCAAGGAGATTCCCATTAGGAAAGAAGACAAGATCCATGGCTGGCAGCTCTGGCTCAGCTCACAGCCATATGACCAAATCATCCTGGAAATAGATTCTCCAGCCACAGTTTAGCCACATCAGTGACACTCTGTGGCGTAAAGAGGAGCCATCCCACCCCAGCACTGCCAGAATTGCAGGTCTGTGATCAAAGTAAATAATGATGTTTTAAGCCACTGAATTTTGAGGTAGTTGTATAAACAGCAATAGATAACCAGAACACTAACGTTTACAACATTTGACATTACTTTATGTATGATTAGTGCAATTCAGTGACATACAGCATTCCTTTCATTAACTAATTAATTAATCTAATTCCTTAGATTTTTTTTTCAGTCTCTGCTTGTGACTGAGGTCTAGCCCAGAATTTTTTAAACAAAATTTTAAATATATAATGTATGCCCATTTAGTGTTTGTCTATTATTTAATATAAAGATGCTGAACATTTGCAGGGGTATGTAAGATTCTTCACTCTGAAATGTAGGCAATTTGAATATAGTTAAGATTTCTCTAGGAAGGAATTGGTAATATATATCACATGATATCAAATATCCGCTTTAGGTACAGTGAATTACGTAGGAGAGTCAAGAGAACAGACAACAAAGTTCGTACCATTTTTTGTTAATTTTGCCTAATCCTTATTATGTACTCTTATGGTAAAGGTAGGAGGCTGAACTTGGGAAAAATATGAACTTTAAAAAAATTTATTTTCAAATGAAATGTATTCATTTAATCAAAGTTTCATTATTATATGCTGTTGAAATATCTTGAGAAAGATAAAATTTCCTAAAGGACTACAGACCAGACACTTTGCAACTACACAAATTACTCTGGGAGACCGACTCAAAAGGTTTCAACTAAGTGATAGGGATAGAAATGTTAGAGTTACAAACATAAAGACAGAGACAGAGCTAGATATAGACAGGCTGTGCCAGTGATAGAAATGATTTCCTAGCTACAGAAAAGACTTTATCTAGAAAATGATCATGAACAATGGAGTTTTTATGTGCATTATCTTCTAAACTTCACATCTGTATTCAGGCACATCTCTGTCTCTGGCTGTTTCGTACACACACATATCTATGCTGAATCCTTCCAGATTGGCTTTTAGCCTAGAGAATCTGTAAAACTGGTTTTCTACTGAGAAACATATAGGAATTTGGAACCAAAGAAAATTCTGACCAGAAACTTCTTGTAAAAACACCTGAAGACTTAAGTTACTGGAAAGAGTTACTTTTATTTTAAACCCACCACTTTTAGAAATTAATATTAAAGCTGATAATTACCCATGGCTTTAATCAAATACTAATTCATATATATTTGAGGTACTGCAAATTCCCTACCTTGCTTTCAGATTTTTATACTCTTTGGAAGTAAACAGAGCACAGTATTTTCCCTCAGAACACATTATCTTCCATAGAATTTTGGAGGGAATTGGGGCTTCTGAATATTGCTTTTGGAGGACATTTCTTTTGAAGAACATACATTTTAAGAAGCTTGCAAATATTGTGAGTTTTACCATTTTCATCATTCTTTTCATTTAAATGAAAATTAAAATTCATTTAAAATTCATTTAAATAAATCTATTTTTCCTGTCTGTTTCAAGCCCTTTCTATCTTTCATCACTTAATTGTAGAATAAACCAATACACTGGTTCTATTTTTTGTTTTACATTTGCTTCTTAAGCTTATTTTCAAAAAAACTAAAAACAATAGAAAATAAATGAAAGCACCATTTTCATTTACAGCTGGGATTTTGCACAGCATGTAATACTAACTGCATCTGTGCAGAAAGTCCACCATATGGGTGGGAGGGGAATCATTTAATTTAGTTCATATGCATGAAGCAAGTGAAAAGTTGACTATATTTTAGATCTTGCCAAAGTCAAGCAACAGCAGAGCTAGGAACAGAATCCAAAAAGTTTCATAATCAATCTTATGTTCTTCTTGGTAAACTACTCCATCTTTTAAGGCTGTTCACTTGTTCACTCAAGTGATCTATTCTCTTACTCTGAAAATGTATTTTTAAATCTATTTTATGCATATTAAACTGTATAAAAGTAGATTTTATTAACAATTTTTTTTTAATTTTTGAAGTTATATATTTGAATTTCTTTATAAAATGTCTTAAATATGCAATTTAGAGGAAATTAAAAATGTAAATAATACCTGAAAATGACTTAATCATTTCTGGAAAGCAATCAGTGTGAATTGGATGAATAAAGGCACAATTTTAATCTAACACTAGCAAATGTAACTTAGCTAATGTTAATGCTGCAGAGATTAAAGGAAGCTCAGGAGAGTTGGTGCCAACAAATGGCACATTATAAGGACATTTGCCATTCAGAGATAAAGGGTAGAGAGGATTGAATGTAGGAAAGAACATCTGGAGAGTAGAGGCCATGGACCTAGAAAGGAAATTTAATGTCATTATTTTCAACAGAGTTACTCAAAATATTCACTCACTTTATAAGAATAATCTTTCTGCAAGTTATTTCAGAGATTTTTTGAGTAAATAAGACTTCAAGTTTCTCATCTATTTATAGAGATAATGGCTACTAGGTGGCATATTAAATGAAAGTATAAATAAATGTTCTATATCTTCTTGAAGAAAAAACTTTCAGGCAAGTTTTTTCATTATTTTTTAAAACATTTTATTTACTACTATGGAAAAATGTTTCCTCTCTGAAGCCTTATTTTACTATGGGAGAACCATCACAACCATGAACTCAGAGTTCATTATATAAAAATAAAGCTGTGTGACTCACATCCATTAAAAATATAAAAGAAATGAAACTACTTCTTGTGTAGAGATAAGTATTATATTAATACATTTCCAATGTAGGTGTTTTACATGGTAATATCTATTTGCTGTCAAAGCTTCTCAACCAGCCTACATTAAAGTAACTATTAGGATTAATTAACAATTTCCATTGCCATATTGTTGTAATTGATAATTTAATTTAAATGAATAATTCAATAAAATAATAGAGTGCTTCTGAAGAGTCGTTTATTCTATTTAAATTAAAATAAGTGGTTATGGCTGGACTCCTATGGCCCACGTCCTGATAACCCCCAAGAAACCCATGTGTGTCTTGCCTACCTTGCATTGTGGCTCCACAAGATAAGGTCAGCAGAGGGTGGGAGGACTCATCAATTGGCTATGAAGCACAAGGAGACTTGGACTTAAAGGGGGCTGCCATAGCTGGTGCTCACACAGGTGGTATATCAGAGGCAGCCTGGACCACTGTCTGTGGCCAGCTCACCACAGCCTGTGTCATGTCATGAGCTGAGACCCTACACAGGACCAACTTGTTCCAGTGCCATTCCCCTCTGGTGTGGGATTCCTGGTGCTGAGAGAAGATAAGCACACACTTGAAGGGAAAAGAGCCAGTACAAACCCAACACTCAGGGCTTCTTCTCCATCAACTTGGGATCTGTACCAGAACTCCATAGGGTAATGATGGTAGCTAAGCAGAGGGGAAGACCTGCCTCACACCTGGCTCCTGTCCTAGCCCTACCATCTCCAGCCCCACCTCCTACAGAAGTGATAACTGCCAGCATAAGCTGAGTAAAGATGTGACTTCTGCTCACATCAAATCCAGGTCTCCCACCAAAGGCACTGACCACACACAGACTACATAGGGATGACCCCATACAAGGACACCCCATACAAGGACAGTAGGTAACTGGTTCACCTAAATTCATGTAGACAGAGAAGGTTAAGCAAAATGAAAAGACAGAGAAGCTGGTCCCAATTGAAAGATCAAAAGAAAAACCCTGAAAAAATAAATAATAAAACAGCAATAAACAATTTACCAGATAAAGAATTCAAACCATTAGTAGTAAGAATGTTAACTGAATTAGGGAGAAGAATAGATGAACAATGAGAATTTTAACAAGGAACTAGAAAATATATTAAAAAAGAAAAAGAAAAAGAAAACCAGTCAGAACTAAAGAATACAATAACTGAAAGAAAAAAAAACACACTAGAAGGAATGAAGAGCTGACCATGTGATAGAGAAGAACACATAAGTGATCTAGAAGACAGAATAATAGAAATCACTTAATCAGAACAGTAAAAAGAAAAACAAATTAAAAAAATGAGAACAGTTAAAGAGATCTCTGGGATGACATCAAATATACCAACACTTGTATTATAGGGCTACAAGAAGGATAAGAGAAAGAGAATGGGATCAAAAATGCATTTGATGAAATTATGGCTGAAAACATCTTAAGTCTAAAGAAAGAAAGAAATATCCAAGTACAGGAAGCTCAGAAGGTCCTAAGCCAGATGAACCCCCCAAAACTACTACCATATCATAATTAAAATGGCAAAAGTTAATGAGAGGATTCCAAGAGAAAAACAGGCATATAAAAGGGAACACCCATAAGACTATAAGTTGATTTTTCTGCACAAACTTTGTAGGCCAGATAGAGTGGAATGATCTATTCTAAGTGCTAAAAGGGAAAAACCTGCAACCTAGGGTATTCTACCCAGCAAGATAATAATTTAGAACAGAAGGAGAGGTAAAGAATTTCTCCTACAAGCAAAAATTAAGGGTTCATCAATACTAACCTTAAATGTTAAACATTCTTATCTAAGTGGAAAAGAAAAGGCTATCACAAGAATTAAGAATCTGTAGGAAAGGAAAAAAATCACACTAGGAAAGGCAAATATATATTAAGAGCTGACACTCAATCAACTTAAATAAGATAATACTCAGAACAAAAGACAAAAATATTGTAAAAGCAACTATAACTATAATAAGCAGTGAAGGAAAAAACATGAAAATGTAAAATGTGACATCAAAAAGACAAAATGTAGAAGAGAGGAGTAAAAAAGTGTTTCTTTCTTTTAGAAAGTGTTTTAACTTAAATGACTACCAGTTTAAAACAGTTATAGTTATAGGTCAACATATGAGCCCTATGGCAACCACAAATCAAAAACATACAATAGACACACAAAAACTAGAAAGAACGGAACACAAGCATACTACTAATGAAAATCATCAAGCCACCAGTGAAGAAACAAAGAGAAGAAGAAATGAACAGGGAAGAATTACAAAAACAACCAGGAAAAAATTAATAAAATGGCAGTAAGTGAATAACTATCAGTAATTACTTTATATGTCAAGGGACTAAATGCTCCTATCAAAAGATCAAAAGACATAGCATGGCTGATTGCATTAAAAAACAAACAAACAAGCAAACCAAAATATAAACAAGACCCATCTATGACTTACAAATGACTCACTTCAGAGCTAAAGACTCACAAAGACTGAAAATGAGCAAATGGAAAAAGATATTTCATGTAAATGGAAATGACAAGAAAATGGGGGTAGCAACACTAATCAGACAAAATAGGCTTTAAAATAAAGTCTATAATAGAAAGACAAAAAGGACATATATAATGATAAAGGAATGAATATATAAGCTCATTTACATATATGCACCCAACAGAGGAGTACCTAAATAATTAAAGCAAATATTAGCAGAACTTACAGGAGAAACTGACAATGATACAATAATACAAGGGGATTTTAACACCCCACTTACATCAATGGATATATCATTCAGACAGAAAGTCAATGAGGCAACAGTGGTCTTAACTGACATAATAAACTAGTTGGATTTAACATATATCTCTAGGACATTTCTTCCCAAAACAGCAGAATACACATTCTTTTCAAGTGCACATGGAACATTATCCAGGATAGATCATATGCTGGGCCACAAAACAAGTCTTAATAAAATTAAGAGGATAGAAATTATATCAAGAATGTTTTCTGACCACAATGGTATGAAACTAGAAATCAATTACAGAAAGAAAAATGGGAAAATTAAAAACATGTGGAGATTAAAAACGAGCTACTGAAAAAACAGTGGGTCAATGAAGAAATCAGAAAATGACTCAAGAAAAATGAAAATGGATACACAACTCTCCAAAATCTACGGGAATCAGAAAAAGCAGTTCTAAGAGGGAATAGCAATACAGGTCCAGCTCAAGAAATAAGAAAAATATCAAAGAAACAGCCTAACCTACCATCTAAAGGAATTAGAAAAAAAAACAAGTAAAGCCCAAAGTCAGCAGAGGGAGGAAATAATAAAGATCAGAGAGGAAATAAAGAAAATAGAGACCAAAAAGACAATAGAAAAGATCAAGACAATGAAACCAAGAGCTGGCCTTTTGAAAAGATAAACAAAATTGAGCCAGGCTCTTCCAGAAGATAAGAGTGAGGACCCAAATATACAAAATAAAAAATGAAAAGGAAGAAAAAACAACTGATATCACAGAGACACAAAAATCATAAGAATACTCTGAGCAGTTATATGCCAACAAATTGGACATCCTAGAAGAAATGGACAAATTTCTAGAAACGTGCAACCTGTCAAGATTGAATAAGGAAAAACCTGACAATCTGAACAAACAAATCACTAGTAATAAAATTGAATGTAATAAAAGAAAACTCCCAGTAAACAGAAGTCCAGGACCAGATGTCTCACAGGGGAATTCTACCAAATATATAAAGAAAAGGTAACACCTATCCTTCTCAAACTATTCCAGAAAATTGAAGAGGATGGAAAACTCCCAAATTTATTCTAGGAGGCCACTATTCCCCTGATACCAAAACCAGAGACACCACAAAAAAAGAAAATTAGAGGTCAATACATTTGATGAATATAGATGTGAAAATCCTCAACAAAATATTAGCAAAGCAAATTCAACAATATGTAAAAAGGATCATACACCATGATCAAGTGGGGTTTATTCCAGGGATGCAAGTATGGTTCAATATTTATAAGTCAGTCAATGTGATAAACCATATTAATGGAAGGAAAGATAAAAATCACATGATCATCTCAATAGACACAGAAAAGTCATTTGACAAAATTCAGCATCCATCCTTGATAAAACTGTCATCAAAGTAGGCATACATGAGATATACAGAACATATCTCAACTTAATAAAGGCCATTTATGTTAAACCCATAGCTAACATCATACTCAATGGTGAAAAATCTTTCAGCTTTTCCTCTAATTTCAGGAGTATGACAAGGATGCCTACTCTTGCCACTTCAATTTAACATAGTATCTGATGTTGTAGCCACAGCAATCAGACAAAGAAAAGGACATCCAAACTGAAAGGGAGGAAGTAAAACTGTCACTATTTGAAGATGACATAATACTGTATATAGAAAACCATAAAGTCTCCACCAAAAAGCTATTAGAACTAAAAAGTGAATTCTGTAAAGTTTCAGGATACAGATTAATATACAGAAATCTGTTGCCTCTCTATATAATAATGAACAATCAAAAAGAAAAATCAAAAAATCAATCCCATTCAAAATAGCATCAAAGAGAATAAAATACCTAGGAATAAACTTAACCAAGAAGGTCAAAGGCCTATACTCTGAAAACTATAAAACTTTGATAAAGGAAATTGAAGATGATACAAAGAAATGGAAACTATCCTGTGTTCATGAATTGGAAGAATAAATATTGCTAAAAGGACCATACTATCCAAAGCAATCTATAGATTTAATGTAATCACTATCAAAATACCCATGATATTTTTTGCACGACTAGAACAAATAATCCTAGAATTTATCTGTAACCACAAAAGACCCTGAATTGCCACAGCAGTCTTGAGAGAAAAAAAAGGAAAAAGGCTGGAAGTATCACCCTCCCAGACTTCAGACTATACTACAAAGCAACAGTATCAAAAAGTATGGTACTGGCACTAATACAGACACAGATCAATGGAACAGAATAGATAGCCCAGAAATAAACACACACACCTATGGCCAATTAATATATGACAAAGGAGTCAATAATTTATACTGGAGAAAAAACAGCCTCTTCAATAAGTGGTGCTAGAAATACTGGACAGCTACTTGTAAAAGAATGAGATTAGAACATTTCTTACATCACATACAAAATTAAACTCAAAATGGATAAACACCTAAATGTGAGATCTTAAACCATAAAACTCCTAGAAGCCCTTATTTCACAAAGTATTTAGATCACTACTGGGAGATATGTTCTGGATTTTTGGTTGAGTTGTATATATTAGGAGGTAAAGCCATATTCTATCATTATGCATTTCATTATACTCATCCTAATAAATAGTTGAGAACAAAGAGAGAAGAAGATAACATGGAAGTATCTCACAGAAGGAGGCAACATAAATCTAGAATTTTTTTTTAAAATGAGTCCCTGTTACTATTGTACAATTGGTTTTCCCTAATCCAGTATGTAGAATATCTGTAATTCTATATTTGTTTACTTCATAGATTTGGGAAGGGTAGCTAAATAAAATCATTAGTAAGTTTCCTAGTAACAGTACCATAGTATTTAAGCATACAGATGAAATGTACTAAAGTATTGCATTATTAAGATCCTTGAACCCATTGTCTCATTAACTTCTCAAATTCCTATGAAGTCAGTCATATTGTGATAATTTTAGAGATGCATCATTATTAACCGGCAATACAAAAAGTGCACAGTGAGAAAATAAGGCATTTTAAAAACAATCATTTCCGAATTAGTGTGTAACTGTGTAGTGGCAGGCTTATTAATAATTTTGTTGGGAGGCAGTTAAAAATGAGTAGAGGTTGTGAAATAGTGCATTGAGAAAAGTGCTTTTTATTTTATAAGTTTTGATTAGAAAATCTCAGTTTGAGCTGTGTGGGAGAAGTCCATGTCCTAGATCCCATGATGTGACAAATATTATAGAATCAATAAATTGTCTAAGATTCTGAGAGCCAGAATAAGCTTACATAGGAGAGACTATCTAGAATCCAAGATTCTATTGCTATAATGATCTTGGTAGCTATATCACCTCCTAGTGATTTGGAGGAAACTCATCACAAGACACAGTTTTTTTTATTCTTTTTCACAAAACACATTTTTTTTTTTTTTTTTTTTTTTTTTTTTTTTTTTTTTGATGAGAAGAGAAATAACTGCCAGGGCATACTGTGTGCTAGGTACCATGTTAGGGCTTGCATGTGTAATTTCACTTGCTCTTCAAAACCACTTTGTGAGACAGAAATTACTAAACCAACTGTAAAGATAAATTTCCTGAGATTCAGAAAGTTTTCATGGGGTCACACTGTTGAGAAGCAGTAGAGGCAGAATATGTGCAAGAATGTGCAGTGATCCTGTGCTCTTATTGGATTAAAATGTCTATAATTCTTTTGTGATTGGAGTAAGGAAAGGGAGTGATTCTCCATCTTCTCCCTCTCCAACTATGAAATAAGGACCTTTAAGGAACTCAGCTGAGAGCAATTTGAAAGCCACATATTTGATTATAGGATATACCCAACTCACTCATAACCAATTTATCATTACTCATCTTTTTCATCTATTATATGTCAGTTACTTGGAATGTGCTGGGGATACAGAGCCCATGGAGCCATTGTTTTCAAGATCCTATAGTCTAGCAGAAGGAAATAGATATTAAAGCAATGAAATACAATGCATCTCAGGTGTTCTGCAAGAAATAGACATATGTACCCTGGATGGACAAAGGAAAAAAACTGTCAATTTATTCAGGAAGCTTGAAAGAGTCATCATAATGTGGGGGGGGGGGTCACTTCCCAGATACTTTAAAAGAAGAAGCCTTGTGGGATTTTCAACTGTTTTGCATAGAGGGAAATAATAGTTTCTGTGGCTTTCTTATAAATAAATTCCACTCTGTTCCAATGACCTAAACTTAATCAGAAGAAAATAGTTCATTTATACACTAAGTTCTTTGACAAAAATGTCAAAATTACTTCAGGTAGAGTTGGGGAATTTGGGGAGAAGCTTTATTTTCTGAAATATAGCAGAAGTGTTAATAATCAGTTGGTTTAATGTCATATCTTGTGTACAATTCATCTCAATCATTTATTAACAATCCATTTCTCTAGTTGCTGGAACATTCTGGTATAATTAACAAAAGCTACCAGAACAGAGAAGGTAGAATACCAAATGTTTCAAAGTTAAAATAAAAGAAAGATGTACTCTGATTACCTATATAATTGACATTTCACCAAGAAAGAAACTGGAGCTAAATGAGATAAATGACTTGCCCAAGATCAAGCAATTAAACAAATGATAGATTTGAAATTGACTTCTGGTCTTCTCTTTCTGGTCTCAATGTTTCTACCACTGAAGAGGACCAGAGATTTTTCTCAGATTTTCATAACCTGAGAGCTTGGATTGGATTCATAAACTAGAGCTTGGATTGCTATTTTTTCCACGATTAACCTTCTGAAAACACTGCATACCACTAATGGTTAAATGCTGCTCTTTTTTTAACTTTTAGGAAACATATTTTTTGATCTATGAGCCTTGATTTTACAAGTTGGGCCTTCCAGAGGCCGATTTTGAGATGGAGCCTGCCTATTATTTAACAAGGATCCACACTTGTGAAAAGAAGGAGTCAGAATCTGGATTTGGCAGGGGAAGGAATCAACTTGCATTCACAGGTCTGAAAAGCCTGAGCCAATCCCACAGGAAGCTCTGGGGTGAAGACTGCTGGTCAGAAAGCCCACATGGAGATGATATTTCCAATCCTTTATACTGCCTGCTTTCAAAACCACTGAATGCAGGCTTCTTGGAAGGATGTGGCCCTTGGGAAGGTAACTGAGGTGGAGACAAGGTCCTAAAGGAGCTGACATCTGGAGTCTGTCTAGTGACTGACTTCCTAGAGTTGACAACAAGTCCTTCCTTAAAGGGGCATCTGGGCCCTGCATCTCTGTGTCTATGTCATCTTGTATCCTGGGCAATAACCTTGATTCTCCTCTATTTCTTTGGAATCTTATAAGTTTAAAACATCTGAGCTTTTGTTAGAGTTATTTCTTCCATCATATTCTGTAACCACTCAGTCTCTCTAATGACTCAGTAAAGATCAAGATGTTCTCCTTTTCCTCAAATCCTTCCCCAGCAGAAGGCTCAAGATGTGTTCACAGCGCATACCCTTAATGAGGGCCTCCAAGCAGGAAGGTCAACATGACCTACAGATGGCAGGTCCTGGAACAGTGTCTTTGCTTTCTGTAACTTCACAATCCCAAAGTGACCTAACAATACTTTTTCCAACACGTTATTTAAAGTTCTGCTTGTCCATTAACTCTATGAATCCAAGTTCTTAGTCACACAGGTTCTCAGAGGAATTGAGCCTTTAAGCTCCCCTGATGGTGCCCCATATTGTCGTTTTTAACCTCAACTGAACTCCCATGCCCTGGTGCTTACTCAGCTACAATTTAGCCAAGACTAAAAATTCAAAAAACCCAGAGACCTTTGGCTGGTATTCTAAAATCTCTTAGTTTATATTACACATTTTTTTCTCTGAAAACTGAATTCAGTTTCACAGAAAAAAAAAAAAAATGCTACTTCATCACATTCATAATCTACAACATGCTTTGCCTCATTTATCCAGGAGGGGTGCTGCAGTGAATAAGCAAGCACTTGGTGTTAGTTATATTACAAGTTATATATCTTTTGCAAATTACTTAATCTCTTTTAATTCTTTGCTGCTGTTGTTCATTTGAAAAGGGAGTTAATAATACCTGTACTAGAATACAATGTGAATATTAAGTATGATACTATATTTAAAGTTTTTGACATGTGTAGACTTTCACTTTGATTACCTTTGCTTAACATTCAATTTCATTTTATTTTACTTTCCTCTAATTCAAGTATTCCCACTGTCACATCTCCTTATATACAGTCTTACTTTAATTTTAAGAGGTACTATTAATCTTAAGGAAACACTGGTTGAAAAAGTAGAAAATAGATTAAAATATCCCACTTTATTCTACACTTTTTAAATTTGCTCCTTTAATGCACACCTTTGTCATATATCTTTAGAGAATATTCCCTAGAAAAAAAGCCATCATAATTTTCCATTTTTTTACCTCTCCAAAATAGATTTCTCTCTGAATTTTAGCCCTCCTACAGCACACAGTATATCCACTTAAGATTTTGACAGTTATCATTAATTGGACTTTACAAGCATTACAATAATGATGACTATTACAGTGAAAATGTCATTTTCTAGATACAAACTTCTGCCTACTTTTTAAATATAATTTACAATCTTTAAGCAACATGGACACCTAGAAAGATAAGAAGAATGTTGTAATTCAATTTTATTTGGAGGCAGAAAGGATTACTTTCCATTTTTAAAAAGATTGATCTCTTCAGCTTTTAACTGCATTTTATTCAGATATATAAATAGTAGGTAAAAAAATAGCATGTCTCTTTCATGCTATTTGATAGAGTTAAAGATAACTTTGGACTAAATTTTGGAGAAACACACATACACACCCACATGCATAACCTCACACATAAATATATACAGACACAAAAAATAGTGCTTATAAATTATAATGTACTTTTGGATTGTGTCACATTTAATATATTGTCAAACATCTCCTCTGTTTAATTCAATGCTTTCATGAGGTAGAAAAAACAAAACTAAATATCATTCACTACTCTTATTTATAATTGATTTGATAAGTTCTTAGTTTAATTTTGTTCACATCAAATTAATCCTTTAGTAGATACATAACCTGTGGCTCTGTTTTGAAAAATTCTACTTGGAGTTATGTCTGGCTGTACTGCATGGTTGAAATCTAATTCTGGTCAGAGAAACATATGAGCGTTTTGAAGTGAAACTTGTATGAGTGGTAGAACATGAGAAAAATTCCAAAGAGCTAGTTTATTACTTTTACACTTAGGTGTGAATCATCTAAACTTTTACTGGAAAATGCTTTAAAATTAACTTTACAGAATTATTTGAATATGCTAATCATTTACTTTTAGAAATAAACAAACAAGTTAGATGGTAGTGCTGCATTTTTTTTCCTTTTCAAGTAACTGTGGTTAAAAAAAAAAAAAAAGACAATGCAGTTCCAGCCCCACAAAAGTCTTTTTGAAAGGCTTTTTTTGGGTGAAAGCTCTGAGAAGGATGAACTTACAATGTTTGCAACAAAAGCTACAAACTAATGATTTCAGAGCCTTCACATAATACTAATTTGCTGGAAAGTCCATTTATTGCTTCATCTAATAAGATTTTTTTAATTAGTTAACATTAATTTTTGTGGTAAAATATGCATAACATAAAATTTGCCATTTTAGCCATTATTAAGTGTACAGTTCAGTGGTATTAAGTACATTCACATTTTGTGCTACCATCACCACCATCAACCTCTAGGAATTTTTTTCATCTTCCCAGACTGAAACTGTGTGCCCTTTAAATAACAACTCTTTATGCCTCACTTCTCCCAGCTCCTGGAAACCACCATTTTACTTCTTTCTCCATGAATTTGACAAGTCTATGTATCTCACATGAATAGAGTCATACAGTGTTTGTCCTTTTGTGACTTGTTTATTTCACTTAGCATAATGTCTTAAAGATTCATCCATAGGGCTTCCCTGGTGGCGCAGTGGTTGAGAGTCCACCTGCCGATGCAGGGGACACAGGTTCATGCCCTCGTCCGGGAGGATCCCACATGCTGCGGAGCAGCTGGGCCCGTGAGCCATGACCAAAAGATTCATCCGTGCTTTAGCATATGTCAAAATCTCCTTCCTTTTAAGGACTGAATAATAGTCTATTGTGTGTATATATACCACATTTTGTTTATCCATTTATCAACTGATGGATACTTAGGTTGCTTCCACCTTTTGGCTAGTGTGAATAATGCTGCTATGAACACAGTTGTAAAATAATCTATTTATCTCCCTATGTCCCCACTTTCAGTTCTGTTGGGTACATACCCAGAAGTGGAATTGCTGTATCAAAATGTAATTTAAATATTGTGTTGCTCAAAAACTGATTTTAAAACATTAACTTAAAAGCTACAATATTCGGTGTGATTATGATTTACAACACTACTGCTTTAGGTACAGAAAGGTTAGGTACTGCTTTAGTTACAGTAACAATACTTTCAGCTTCCTGAAATAGTGGAACTAGAGTCAAGGAGATTATCCTTCAGGTAGAGAAGTAAATAAGGAGAAGTAAATAAGGAAGAGAGAAATCATGAATAATAGTTACAAGAATACTTCCACATGAAAACCTGAAGTCATGGAAATGGAGATCCCTCTTTTTATCTCCAACATTTTCCTCTTTTAATACACTGTGTTTAACCAAGTCCATGACCCATCCATCAGGATGTGATAATCTCCCACTTGTGGGCAGCTTAGTACTTCCCCTAAAAAGGCCCTAAAAAATCTAGAGGACCACATTAATTAAACGGACTTCAGGGCTCACAGTTACCCTAGATCCATGGAGAGGGAGCTTCAGTACCTTTGCATGGGTCCTTTCCTAAAGTCTGGTCACTCCTGGTTTTTTGGATTTTTGAATCACTGAGTGTATATTCTCCTATGACAGCATTGTCTATCTGAAATTAAGGGACATGCTCTTATCTCCATTCTCTTCTTACTCTCCTAATCATTCTAGCAGGGTTTGATTAAGATTTTAGATTCTTAACTGCTTCTCAGTTATCTCTCTATGGAAAACTTGCACAATTTACTGGACATTGGTATTCTTTCCTTCTACTTTACCTTTGTTTTCTGACAAGATTTTTTTTTCATTACACAATCTAGCAATTGTTGTCTTGTGATGATGGACTGGTGAAGTGCACAAACTCTCCCACCTCCTAGTTGTGTGAACTTTCTATGCCCATGCTTCCTTCAGTAAAATGGGGGTAGGGGTGTGGAGTTGCTGTAATGCATATAAGTTAATATGCATATAACCATGTAGCACAGTATCTGATACACAGAAACTGTGTTAAGTGTTTCCCCATTTTTTTTTTTTTTTTTTTTTTTGCAGTATGCTGGCCTCTCAATTTTGTGGCCTCTCCCTTCGTGGAGCACAGGCTCTGGACACGCAGGCTCAGTGGCCATGGCTCACGGGCCCAGCTGCTCCGTGGCATGTGGGATCTTCCTGGACCAGGGCACGAACCTGTGTCCCCTGCATTGGCAGGCGGACTCTCAACCACTGCGCCACCAGGGAAGCCCTCCCTTTATTTTGTAATCAAATATTGTTCTCTCTATCTGGAACACTGCTCACTTATTATTTAATCTTCAAACTTCTGTCTGGTTAATTTGAACTTTTTGCTTTTTTTTTTGTTTGTTTGTTTCTTTTGTTTATGTGTTGGCCCAACCCCTTTTGTCATTTGCATAAAACAGGACTGATCAAATACTTTATTACATATTAACTTCATTACTACAGATAATGGACCTTTACTATTAATTATTTTCTAAAAAATGACTTTGTGTTTGTTTGTTATGGGAGGTTATTGGTGTTTTTTTTATTTTGCTAACATCTTTATTGGAGTATAATTTCTTAACAATGGTGTGTTAGTTTCTGCTCTATAGCAAAGTGAATCAGCTATATGTATACATATATCCCCATATCCCCTCCCTCTTGCATCTCCCTCCCACCCTCCCTAACCCACCCCTCTCAGTAGACACAAAGCACAGACATGATCTCCTTGTGCTATGCAACTGCTTCCCACTAGCTATCTATTTTACATTTGGTAGCATATATATGTCCATGCCACTATCTTCACTTCGTCCCAGCTTACCCTTCCCCCTCCACGTATCCTCAAGCCCATTTTCTACATCTGCTTCTTTATTCTTGTCCTGCCCCAGGTTCTTCAGAACAATTTTTTTTTTTTTAGATTCCATATATATGTATTATCATATGGCATTTATCATATGGCATTTGTTTTTCTCTTTCTGACTTACTTCACTCTGTATGACAGACTCTAGGTCCATCCACCTCACTACAAATAACTCAATTTCATTTATTTTTATGGCTGAGTAATATTCCATTGTATATATGTGCCACATCTTCTTTATCTATTCAATCTGTAGATGGACACTTAGGTTAATTCCATACCCTGGCTATTGTAAATAGTGCTGCAATGAATATTGTGGTACATGAATCTTTTTGAGTTATAGTTTTCTAAGGGTATATGCCCAGTAGTGGGATTTCTGGGTCATATGGTAGTTCTATTTTTAGTATTTTAAGGAACCTCCATATTGTTCTCCATAGTGGCTTTATCAATTTACATTCCCACCAACAGTACAAGAGGGTTCCCTTTTTTCCAAATCTTCTCCAGCATTTATTGTTTGTAGGTTTTTTGATGATGGGCATTCTGACAGGTGTGATGTGATAACTCATTGTAGTTTTGATTGCATCTCTCTAATGATTAGTGATGTTGAGCATTCTTTCATGTGTTTGTTGGCAATCTGTGTATCTTCTTTGGAGAAATGTCTATTTAGGTCCTCTGCCCATTTTTGGATTGGGTTGTTTGTTTTTTTGATATTGAGCTGCATGAGCTGCTTATATATTTTGGAGATTAATCCTTTGTCAGTTGCTTCATTTGCAAATATTTTCTCCCATTCTGAGGATAGTCTTTTCATTTTGTTTCTGGTTTCTTTTGCTGTGCAAAAGCTTTTAAGTTTCATTAGATCCCATTTGTTTATTTTTGTTTTTATTTCCCTTTCTCTAGGAGGTGGGTCAAAAAGGATTTTGCTGTGATTTATGTCACAGAGGGTTCTGCCTATCTTTTCCTCTAACAGTTTTACAGTGTCTGGCCTTACATTTAAGTCTTTAATCCATTATGAGTTTATTTTTGTGTATGATGTTAGGGAGTGCTCTAATCTCATTCTTTTACATGTAGCCATCCAGTTTCCCCAGCACTAGTTATTGAAGAGGCTGTCTTTGCTCCATTGTATATTCCTGACTCCTTTATGAAAAATAAGGTGACAATATGTGTGTGGATTTTTCTCTGGGCTTTCTATCCTGTTCCATTGATCTATATTTCTGTTTTTTTGCCAGTACTATACTGTCTTGATTACTGTAGCTTTGTTGTATAGTCTGAAGTCCAGGAGCCTGATTCTTCCAGCTCCATTTTTCTTTCTTAAGATTGCTTTGGCTATTCGGGGTCTTTTGTGTTTCCATACAAATTGTGAAATTTTTTGTTCTAGTTCTGTGAAAAATGTCAGTAGTAGTTTGATAGGGATTGCATTGAATTTGTAGATTGCTTTGGGTAGTAGAATCATTTTTACAATGTTGATTCTTCCAATCCAAGAACATGGTATATCTCTCCATCTATTTGTATCATCTTTAATTTCTTTCATCAGTGTCATAATTTTCTGCATACAGGTCTTTTGTCTCCTTCGGTCAGTTTATTCCTAGATATTTTATTCTTTTTGTTGCAATGGTAAATGGGAGTGTTTTCTTAATTTCACTTTCATATTTTTCGTCATCAGTGTATAAGAATGCCAGAGATTTCTGTGCATTAATTTTTTATCCTGCTACTTTACCAAATTCATTGATTAGCTCTAGCAGTTTTCTGGTAGCATCTTTAGGATTCTCTATGTATTGTATCAACTCATCTGCAAACAGTGACAGCTTTACTTCTTCTTTTCTGCTTTGGATTCATTTTACTTCTTTTCCTTCTCTTATTGCTGTGGCTAAAACTTCCAAAAATATGTTGAAAAATAGTGGTGAGAGTGGGCAACTTTGTCTTGTTCCTGATCTTAGTGGAAATGGTTTCAGTTTTTTGCCATTGAGAAAATGTTGGCTGTGGGTTTGTCATATGCGGTTTTTATTACGTTGAGGTAAGTTCCTCTATGCCTACTTTCTGGTGGGTTTTTATCATAAATAGGTATTGAATTTGTCAAAAGCTTTTTCTGCATCTATTGAGATGATCATATGGTTTTTATCCTTCAATTTGTTAATATGGTGGATCACATTGATTGATTTGTGTATCTTAAAGAATCCTTGCACTCCTGGGATAAACCCCACTTGATCATGGTGTATGATCCTTTTAATGTGCTGTTGGATTCTGTTTGCTAGTGTTTTGCTGAGGATTTTTGCATCTATATTCATCAGTGATATTGGCCTGTAGTTTTCTTTCTGTGTGACATCTTTTTCTGGTTTTCAAATCAGGGTGATGGTGGCCTCGTAGAATGAGTTTGGAAATGTTCCTCCCTCTGTTATATTTTGGAAGACTTTGAGAAAAATATGTGTTACCTCTTCTCTAAACGTTTGATAGAATTCACTTGTGAAGCCATCTGGTCCTGGGCTTCTGTTTGTTGGAAGATTTTTAATCACCGTTTCAATTTCAGTGCTTGTGATTGGTCTGTTCATATTTTGTATTTCTTCCTGGTTCATTCTCGGAAGATGGTGCTTTTCTAAGAATTTGTCCATTTCTTCCAGGTTGTCCATTTTATTGGCATCTAGTTGCTTGTAGTAATCTCTCATGATACTTTGCATTTCTGCAGTGTCAGTTGTTACTTCTCCTTTTTTCATTTCTAATTCTATTGATTTGAGTTTTCTCCCTTTTTTATTTGATGAGTCTGTCAAATGGTTTATCAATTTTGTTTATCTTCTCAAAGAACCAGCTTTTACGTTTATTGTTCTTTGCTATCATTTCCTTCATTTCTAATCTGATCTTTATGATTTCTTTCCTGCTAACTTTAGGGGGTTTTTTTGGTTCTTCTTTCTCTAATTCCTTTAGATATAAGGTTAGGTAGTTTATTTGAGATTTTTCTTATTTCTTGAGGTAGGAATGTACTGTTATAAACTTCCCTCTTAGAACTGCTTTTGCTACATCCCATAGGTTTTGGGTTGTTTTGTTTTCACTGTCATTTGTTCTAAGTATATTTTGATTTCCTTTTTGATTTCTTCAGTGATCTCTTGGTTATTTAGTAGTGTGTTGTTTAGCCTCATGTGTTTGTATTTTTTACAGCTTTTTTCTTGTAATTGATATCTAGTCTCATAGCGTTGTGGTCAGAAAAGATACTTCATACTATTTCAGTTTTCTTAAATTTATCAAGGCTTGATTTGTGACCCAAGATATGATCTATCCTGGAGAATGTTCCATGAGCACTGAAGGAGAAACTGTGTTCTGTTGTTTTGGTTGCAATGTCTTATAAATATCAAGTCCATCTTACTTAATATGTCATTCAAAGCTTTTGTTTGCTTATTTATTTTCATTTTGTATGATCTGTCCATTGGTGAAAGTGGAGTGTTAAATTCCCCTACTATCATTGGGTTACTGTCAATTTCTCTTTTTATGGCTTTAGCATTTGCCTTATGTATTGATGTGCTCCTTTGTTGGGTGCATAAATATTTACCATTATTATATCTTCTTCTTGGATTGATCCTTTGATCATTATGTAGTGTCCTTCTTTGCCTCTTGTAATAGTCTTTAGTTTAAAGTCTATTTTGTCTGATATGAGAATTGTTACTCCAGCTTTCTTTTGATTTCCATTTGTATGGAATATCTTTTTCCATCCCTTCACTTTCAGTCTGTATGTTTCCCTAGGTCTGAAGTTGGCCTCTTATAGACAGCATATATATTGGTCTTGTTTTTGTATCCATTCAACCAGTCTATGTCTTTTGGTTGGAGCATTTAATCCATTTACATTTAAGGTAATTATCAATATGTATGTTCCTATTACCATTTTCTTAATTGTTTTGTGTTTGTTCTTGTAGGTCTTTTCCTTCTCTTGTGTTTCCTGCCTAGAGAAATTCCTTTAGCATTTGTTGTAAAGCTGGCTTGGTGGTGCTGAATTCTCTTAGCTTTTGCTTGTCTGTAAAGGTTTTAATTTCTCCGTTGAATCTGACTGATGTCCTTGCTGGGTAGAGTAATCTTGGTTGTAGGGTTTTCCCTTTCATCACTTTAAGTATGTCTTGCCACTCCCTTCTGGCTTGCAGAGTTTCTGCTGCAAGATCAGCTGTTAACCTTATGGGGATTCCCTTGTATAGTATTTGTTGCTTTCCCTTGCTGCTTTTATTTTTTTTTCTTTGTATTTAATTTTTAATCATTTGATTAATATATATCTTGGTGTGTTTCTTCTTGGATTTATCCTGTATGAGATTCTCTGCACTTCCTGGACTTTATTGACTATTTCCTTTCCCATATTAGGGAAGTTTTCAACTATAATCTCATCAAATATTTTCTCAGTCCCTTTCTTTTTCTCTTTTCTTCTGGGACCCCTATAATTCCAATGTTGGTGATTTAATGTTGTCCCAGAAGTCTCTGAGACTCTCTTCAATTCTTTTCCTTCTTTTTTCCTTTATTCTGCTCTGCGGTAGTTATTTCCACTATTTTATCTTCAGGGTCACTTATCTGTTCTTCTGCCTTAGTTATTCTGCTATTGATTACTTCTAGAGAATTTTTAATTTCATTTATTGTGTGGTTCATCATTGTTGTTTGGTCTTTAGTTCTTCTAGGTCCTTGTTAATCATTTCTTGTATTTTCTCCATTCTATTTCCAAGATTTAGTAGCATCTTTACTATCATTACTCTGAATTCTTTTTCAGGTAGACTACCTATTTCCTATTTGTTTGTTCTGGTGGTTTTTTAGCTTACTCCTTCATCTGCTGTGTGTTTCTCTGTCTTCTCATTTTGCTTAACTTACTGTGTTTGGGGTCTCCTTTTCTCAGACTGCAGGCTTGTGGTTCCTGTTGTTTTTGGTGTCTGCTTCTAGTGGGTAGGGTTGATTCAGTGGTTGTGTAGGCTTTCTGGTGGAGTGGACTGGTGCCTCTGTTCTGGTGAATGAGGCTGGATCTTGTGTTTCTTGTGGGCAGGATTGCATCCAGTGGTGTGTTTTGGCATGTCTGTGAACTTATTATGATTTTAGGCAGCCTCTCTGCTAATGGGTAGGGCTGTGTTCCTATGTTACTTGTTGTTTGGCATGGGGTGTCCAGCACTGGAGCTTGCTGGTTGTTGAGTGGAGCTAGGTCTTAGCATTGAGACAAAGATCTTTGGGAGAGCTCTCACTGATATTATGCAGGACCAGGAGGTCTCTGCTGGACCAATATCCTGAACTCGGCTCTCCCACCTCAGAGGCTTAGGCCTGACACCAGGCCAGAGCACCAAGACTCTGTCAGCCACATGGCTCTATAACTCTGTCCAGTGCAGGTTTTGCTTTGATAATTCCTATCCATGTGGAAAATGAATTATGTCCTACAGGACTCCACTGGAGGTGCCACTAGCGTAAGTCCCAGGTCCCAAGTGATGCACTTTGGCAGGGATATCACTCAAGTGATGCTGTGTTCCTCCACTGCATCCTATCGGGGGGGGTGCACAATTTCAATTTGTTGCATTCCTTGTGATGTTAACTTTGTTTACTTGAGTCATTTGATGAAGATGGTCTCTGCCAGATTTCTTGGCACTCAGAATCTAAGATCAAGTTGCTAAGTGAGCTCCTTGCTTTGGGATGTTTCTGCCCTCAGTCCCTCTCAATGGATAAACCTGAGATGATGGTGGCTTGGACGAGGGTGTCAGAGGTGATAAGAAGTGGGGTATTCTGGGGAATTCCCTGAAAGTCCAGTGGTTAAGATTCTGAGATTTCAGTCCCGAGGGTGCAGGTTTGATCCCTCATCAGGGAACTGGAAGATCTTGAGAAGAACTTGCTTCTAAACTCATTGAGATTCTTGGCAGAATCCAGTTTCTTGTGGCTATGGCTCCGAGGTCCTCTTTCCTGGCTGGCTGGGAGTTGGGAACTGCTCTTTCCACAGTGTTTTATGTCAATTATATCTCAATAAAGATGACTATGGAGGTTAAGAAGTCTCAAGGTCTGCAGTCAACAAGCTGAATGGAGACCCAGCAGAGCAGGTGGTACAGTTGTAGTTTAAGTCTGAAGGCTGTGAGAACCAGAAGAGCGGATGGTGTAAGTTCTACTCCAAAAGCTGGCAGGCCCAAGACCCAAGAAGAGCCAATCTGTCACTTCCAATCTCTTCAGCTTCCTACCCCAACTATACTGAATTCCCTGCAGTTTCCTTGAATCATTTGCCACATGACTTATTTTTATGATAGGATGGACAGCCACAGACACATTGCCAAAGATGAGGATTAATTACTGTCAACAGTGCTTGTCTATTTGCCAGTCCCTCTTCTATTCTATCATTCCTAAATGTAATCCTTATTTTGAATTTGAGATTTATCATAGCCTGCTTTATTTTTTAATCAATATATATGTAAAATATACTATTTTACTTATATTTGAACTTTATATAAAATCGTCTTCTATTAATAGTCTTTGGGAACTTACTTTCTCAACACAATATTTATTATTAATATTCACTTAGGTGAGCCCTTCATTTTCACTGCTGTGTAATTATATAACTGTGAATTTTCTATAATATGGTTACCCACTGGATCAGAGTCTGGGTTGGTTCCAGTACATCACTCTAATACAATGTTATTCAGTGATCCTATATTTTAGATGTCTCCAGGCACACAGATATTAAAGCTTTTCTTGGGTATATATAAGGATGAAATTACAATATTATAAGGTATATATAACTGTTCAACTTAACAATATAAATCCAAGGGTTTTTTTTCAGAGTAGTTTATACACTCAATATCAAGAAAACTCTTTTATCCACAGTCACTCCAACTCTTGTATTCTCAGATTTTTTAAATTTAAAACAGGTAAATAAGTATAAACAGGTTTTATTTTAGTATTTTATTTTTATTTTATTCTGTCTTCATTTTCATTCTGATACTAGTAATGACATTTTAAATTCAAATCACTTCAATTCTTTCTTGATTTCTGGAGCAAAATGATTTCAAGATTATTATAGATATGTATTAAAATTTTCCTTTTAAGTATTTGCTTTGTAATATTTTCAACAAGTTGTTTATCAATTTCCATCAAAGAATATCACATATTTTAGATGCACCCCACTGCTTAACATTGTTTTTTTCTGTTTATAATTGTTTTTTTCTGTTTATAAAATGTACTCCTTTTCATTTCTGTGGGTGATGAAAGTTTTGATGCCTACTACCTAAAGCCACATTCAGAGTTTATGCAGTTAGTTAACTAGAGACCATGTGAGTGCTGGAAATTTTTGCCTATTAAAAAAAGCCACATGGATCCAAGGAGTTAGCTTATTCACAGTTCCTTCCTTTGGCCCTGTGAACAGTCAAAGACAACATAGCAATTAAATAAGTTTGAGGCTGCTTGTCTGACAGCACTGGCCAATATTGTAAAACTCCAAACTCAACATGGCTTTTTGCACTCTTGGCTAAGAAACCAAGTCCGTAGATATCTAAGGGGCCTAGATATATAAAAATTCTCTCTTCCTTATAATTGAATCCCTATTTCAGTAGTACCTGGCTAGGGCTTGTCAAAATCAGATTCACAAATCCTTGCCAGAACAGTCAGTCCTTGCTCACTTAGATATTGTTTGCTCAGCAATTAAAACTAGTCAAGCACTCATGTAAAAATGTAGTCAGTAGAAACTAACCATAAACCAAGCTCAAACTCATTTGGTACACCTTTAGAACCAGCTCTTGTGATAAACAAAGATCCTTAATCTTAATATGTAACACTGTTCCCCTAAAGTTGTTTCTTATCTATTTCTCATGGTGCCTGGCTAATTCACCAAAATGTAGAGGTCTCAGCAAATCAATTAAATAAGGCCTTTTCCTTCACTTCCACACATCAGGAGGAACTGAGAATAAAGACTCTCCTCAGGGAAATGCAAAGTCAG
>NW_006770356.1:1099330-1105764 GCF_000442215.2 Lipotes vexillifer | reverse complement strand
AAAGAGTAACTAGCAGATTAAGTGAATCTATTTGTCTTAAATATAAATAGCCTCTGAGTTAAGCATGTGGTCTTGATATAAGAATAGAAGAAAATAAGTATCTTTAAATCCTGAATTTCTCTGGCATCCAGGATTCCTTCATACAAAATAAAACCAAACTCTTGGGACTGAATGAGTCTTAGAAGAGAAACTAAACAATTTGTGGCGAAGTACAAGGAATCATGTATCACATTGTGAACCAGCACAAAATGAGGTCATCTTAGATATCTCACTAAGAAGATACATACAGTACTTACTTCTGGAGTAAGATTCTCTGACCTGGAAGTTTCCTAAAATATAGAATAAAAAACTTTAGCTTTCCAGGCCAAATTGAGATATCAAATCATCTTAGCTCTGGGGAAAGTAGAACCTTAGCCCTTGGAAAATCTGTGTTAAGAAAAAGAAAAAACAGTGTATGAAAAAGCGTTTTTGTATTGCATTCACTTCTTATAACCACTTTTCTTATCAATTTCTGTTTTTCATAACCTGAATTAATCAAATTAATTTCCTTTTAAAGATATTTAAAAATAAAATTTATTTTCCATATTAAAGTTATTCAAATACAAATATCACATTTTTACAAAAATGCTTTGCAACATTAAGTACCACTTATCTTAAGTCATGTTTTCTTTTTAAGAATTCCACAAATAGTAAGGTAAAAATAGATTGCTGCCTTGTACCTTCTGTGCTATTTGGGGGCAAAGAGAAACAGGGGGAGAAGAGGACAAACGGAATACGCTTGATTTTAAAAAGTCGACTTTTTTTTAATAAGCAGCAAATTCCCTGCATTTCCAAAGGTGCTTTCCTGAGATATTTGTTTTGGAAATTGATATTTTATTCTTCTTTTCAAGTAAGCATGGTAAATGCTTTTATCTCAGTTCATATATGGAAACCATTCTAACAAATCATTTTCTTGCCTGATTTTGAAGATGACATCAGTTATGTATGAAATGCCCACTAAATGACTCATCTGTTTTAGTTGATTTTTGGCAATAGCTCTCAGCGATAGCTGTGCATTTGAATTACCAGGAGTGCTTTAAAAAACATACTGATGTGTGGATCTCATTGCATTTTAAAATCTCCCTTGATTATTGAAATAAGCAGCCATATTTGAGAAACACTACTTCAGGGAAACCTTAGAAGAAATATAACACTATATTTGAAAATATGGTATAGAAAAAAACATACTTTTAACAACTCTTGTGAAAATTTGTATTTATTTATTTTCTTTAGAACACTGAAGTATGTATTGTGGCAAGAATTTGGGCTGGGCTTCACTGGAAAAAAAAGAAAAACAGACAGAGGAAGACAAATCTACATGTGGTAGTAAGTAGTTAGTCAGGAGGTAGAAGGGGCAGAGGGGAGTGAGAACAACCACATAATTCCAGGCAAAAATGCCAAATAGTGGATGCTTGTTTTTTGTGGTCTCCTATGTCTCCTTTACAGACTTACATTTCGCCCAGTTACTTTCTGTCTTCAAATTTCTTTTTGACTTAATGAAATAGCGCTACACTCATTGGAACTTCCTTGGTGGTGCAGTGGTTAAGAATCTGCCTGCCAATGCAGGGGACACTGGTTTGATCCCTGATCTGGGGAGATCCCACATGCCATGGAGCAACTAAACCTGTGTGCCACAACTCCTGAGCCCACGTGTTGCAACTACTGAAGCCCACATGACTAGAGCCTGTGCTCCTCAACAAAAGAAGCCACCGCAATGAGAAGCCTATGCACTGCAATGAAGAGTAGCCCCTGCTCACCGCAACTAGAGAAAAGCCCATGTACAGCAACAAAGACCCAGTGCAGACAAAAATTAATTAATTAAATAATTTAAAAAATCCACTCATTGCCCAAATTCACACATGCTTGAAAAATTCTCTTTTCTTTTTTCCATTATCATACACTTTATTAAGATGCTCATTTTCTTCTATTTAGCTCAAGATGTTAGAAGGAAAACAGATAACTAAACTAAGCTGTATAAAATCTGACAGACCTTTAAATACCCATATTATTTATGTTAAAAATTGGGCACATGGATTGGACATACAACTCAACATCAAAAAAACAAAAAACCCGATTAAAACATATGTGGAAGAACTGAATAGATATTTTTCCAAAGAGGAAATGCAGATGGCCAACAGGCACATGAAAAGATGCTCAACATTACTAATCACCAGGGAAACACAATTCAAAACCACAATGAAATATCACCTCACACCTGTCAGAATGACTATACTCAAAAAGAACACAAATAACAAATGTTGGCGAGGATGTGGAGAAAAGGGAACCTTTGTACACTGTTGGGGGGAATGTAAATTGGTGCAGCCACTGTGGAAAACAATATGCAAGTGTCTCAAAAAACTAAAACTAGAACTACTGTATGACCCAGCAATTCCACTCCTGGATATGTATATCTGAGAAAACAAAACAAAACCAAAACAGTAATTTGAAAAGATACATGCACCCCAATGTTCATAGCAGCATTATTTACATTTGCCAAGATATGGAAGCAACCTAAGTGTCTATCAACAGAAGAATGGATAAAGAAGATGTGGTGTACATATATATACAATGGAATACTACTCAGACATAAAAAAAAAATAATGAAATTTTGCCATTTGCAGCAACATGGATGGACTTGGAGAGCATTATATCAAGTGACATAAGTCAGACAGAAAAAGACAAATACTGTATGATATCACTTATATGTGGAATCTAAAACATACACCATCTAGTGAATAAAACAAAAAAAAGAAGCAGACTCACAGATAAAGAGAAAAAACTAGTGGTTACAAGTGGGGAGAGGGAAGAGGGGAGGAACAATATAGGGCTAGGAGAAAACAAAGGGGGTTATTATCAAATTATATGAAATCATCTGTGTGAAACTTTTGAAAATTGTAAAGCACTATAGAATTTAAAGAATCTTTCATTCAATATTTTTTTTTTTAAATTGGAAATCTTGTTAACTTAAGTCAAAATATTGGCAATATTTGAGCTAAGATAATCAAACAAAGTAAAAAAAATAGAATTCAATGGTTAGAAAACAGTTTGGGTAAGAAATATTTCTTAATTAAAAATATTTATTGACTATTAACTATATCCCATGTACCAAAATAGGTAATAGCGATACATAAATGAATAATAAAAGTTTGTAATTTAAGAGTACTCCCTGAATTTAGGTCCTGGATTTAGGAAATTTGTGATTTAGTAGGAAAAGTATGCAAGTGAACAGTTGAGTTGAATACAGTGTAAAGAAGATAAATGATTTGTTTATCACACCAGTTGGTAAAATGGTTAAGTTTACTTCTACATATGGGTAAATTAAATGTTATACTTGTTTAAAGGAAAATGATTAATAAAGCAAGAACAAATTATCTGGATTACATTATTTTGATAATCTGAGAACATGTTTAGTTTTACTCTCTTAAAATGAGGAGGTAAAATTGAAATATCATATATTTAATAAAGTGCATTATTAAACACTGTGAATTTGCCATCGTTAAATTTATTTTATGTTTCCTTCTGTAATCCTACATCATGTTTCTACATTTAATCTTCATACAGACTTATTGTTTGCAGCTGAAAGAAAAATAGAGAAAAATGTGGAAACACTGAGGTGAAGGGAGGAAGATAATTTGATGACAGTGGAGGAAATGTAGACTTTAAAAAGTGTTATTTATGTGGGAAGAATATGTACTTTTCAATAAGTGTATGCATAGTTATCAAATTAAAAGGCAAGCTGTCATAATGAGAAAGAGTATACAATTTACAGGTAGAAAAAAATCTAAGAATTCAATTTAGTAATAATAATAATAACAATAATAATAATAATAAATGGATCCCTTTTCTGTTTTCTAAAGTCATTTCAAAATATTGTGTCTCAGTCAAACATGAGACTTTTTTGTTGATAGATACATAAATATCATACATATAAAAACATGTTTCTGTAGATACTTCTAATATAATCTTGCATTTGAATATGTTTTTGGAGTTAATTCTCATTTAAAAAATATTACTTAATAGTTATAAAAAGATACAGATTAATACTACATAGAAAATTCTGCTTATCAAAATAAAATAATTTTCAAGTTATAGTCTTATACTTCTTTGAATTTAATCACAGGGCTCTATCAAATGCTTTCCTATCCTATTTACATATTCAGACGTGTAATATACAATAAGGCAAAATGTCCAATGAGTCAGATTTTATTAATAGACAATAAAATACAAATAATAAAATGAATTAACAAAAGATTTATTAGCGAATTTTATCTATGACAGCTTTTGTTAGTTTTGATGAGGTGCTATTTATTAACTGAGATGGTGTTCCCATATCATCTCCTGATAGGCTCTGGAGTATCACTGAAGTTCAAAGAAGCATTTTTTTCATTTAGTTTAGAAGAAAAAGTTTTGTATCATCATTATTCTTTTATGACATATCAAAACTTTTTCTTTCACTTTAGGAAGTTCAGGGTCCTGTTACCCAATGCATGTCCAACGTAAAGAAAAACCAGAGAATCTTTCAGAAACTATAGTTTTGTATCAGTATGTCACTATTTTTTTTGGTAATTGAGGTAAAATTTATATATGGCATACAATGTGATGAGTTTTTATATTTGCACACACCTGAATAACTTACACTGGTACAAATATATAGGCAATTTACATCACCTTAGATGAAAAAATCTATCATGTCCCTTCCCAGTCAGTCCTCACCTTCACAATTCCTCAACTATTATTTGAACTTTCATCCTGTCTGCAGTTCATGTAGGTGAAATCATGCAGGAGTATTCTTTTCTCTCTGCTTCTTCTGCTCAGCATGTTGTTAGGATCACCTATGTTGTTGCAAATATGGTTTTGTTTTTCCCCTTTTGATGATTCAGTAGGGTTCCATGATATTGTTATATCACAATCTATTTATTGCTTATCCCTTCTCCTTGCTGAGTATTTGGATTGTTTCCAGCTTGGGCTATTATGAAAAATATTCTTTCCTATAAATCTTTCTGTATAAGACTATATTTATTTTATACACATATTCATTTCTCTTGGGGATGTAATTATTTCCAATTTAGACGATTTTCATAGGCGTTAAGAGCTCTCCCGAGACTTCCCTGTTGGCACAGTGGTTAATAATCTGCCTGCCAGTGCAGGGGACACAGGTTTGAGCCCTGGTCCAGGAAGATGCTACATGCTGTGGAGCAACTAGGCCTGTACGCCACAACTACTGAGCTTGCGCTCTAGATCCTGTGTACCATAACTAATGAGCCCACGTGCTACATCTACTGAAGCCCGTGCACCTAGAGCCCATGCTCCACAACAAAAGAAGCCACCGCAGTGAGAAGGCCGTGCACCACAACACAGTACCACCCGCTCGCCACAACTAGAGAAAGCCCACGTGCAGCAACAAAGACCCCATGCAGCCAAAAATGAATAAAATAAATTAATTAATTTTTTAAAAAGAGCTCTCTCAATGTGATTATAATTTGCAGTTCCCAGATAACTAGTTTAATATTTTAGAGCAATAAGTTAAATGATACATGTTTGGTGATGTGTAACAGATGAAGCCAGGCTAAGTTATGGTCATTAAGCACAACTTTTGGTGTCTCATCAATGTCCTTATGGTACATGTCCCTCAGTTGCTGGCATTATAAGATTAGATAATATTTGGAACTGTAACATCCAACCTGTGTATAAACGGGAAGGACCAGAACAGTAAATTAAAGTCATCCACAGTACTGACATTTTCATTCTGATGAATTAATTATAGGACCAATTACTCCCACCCTTCTTATTTTATTTTATTTTTTATTCTTTTCTATTCTATTATATTTTTTACATAGACATTTCTTCAAAGAAGACATACAGATGACCAAGAGGCACATGAAAAAATGCTCCACATCATTAATTATTAGAGAAATGAAAATCTTATTACATTTTAAAATCAGAACCTTATTATTTAACTTGCTTTTCAACAGGTATTCTGTTACCTGACACTGAAAGACCTTTAACCTGGGGATAAATATGAGAAAAGAGTGGGGCTTGGAGAGGCTTCATAGCTTGAGGGAGGAAAGTTGTAGCAAATAGAAGAAAAACAGAAATAGAGTTACAGATATAGAAGACAAACTTACGGCTACCAGGGGGTAAGGGGTGGGGAAAGAAAAACTGGGAGGTTGGGATTGACATATACACACTACTATACATAAAATAGATAAGAAATAAAGACCCTACAGTATGTATAGCACAGGGAACTCTACTCAATACTCTGTAATGACCTATATGGGAAAAGAATCTTAAAAAGAGTGGATCTATGTATATAATTGATTCATTTTGCTGTACACCTGAAACTAACACAACATTGTAAATCAATTATACTCCAATAAAAATTAATACATATATGT
>NW_006770356.1:1052197-1099320 GCF_000442215.2 Lipotes vexillifer | reverse complement strand
ATATATATATATATATATATATATATATATATATATATATATATATATATATATAAAGATAACAGCAGATCAAGGACATCTAAGCTAATACAATGCACTGAGAAAACAATGTTAGAACCAGATGACATGATGTCCCAACCATATATGTCTCTTTGGATGAACGTAAGGAAATATATTGATCAAATATTAGCAGCTCCTCTGTCAATGCACTGACCGTGTGTCCACTTTTTCATAATTTTTATCTACCCTGTGAAGAAAGGGAAGAGGGAAAGCTAGGTTAACTGAGAAAATTCTTATTAGATTATTCTTACACTGAATTACCATACTGGTTACAGTTGACGCTCATGTTAGCATTAAGTTCAGGAGAAGAAATTTAGAGTTGTATTTTTGTACACATTTGCATTCTTAAGTTTGTACTTGCTGTGTATGTTCTCCTGTAGTTTCTTTAAGGCCAACTCAAACAAGCACTTAGATTTACTTCCTATCTCTAGATCCATCTATAATGAGTTTGATTGAAATTAAATGCATTAGGTGTTGTAACTCAGATGCTATTACATTTTTGATGGCATCATAAAAAATGCAAACTGCCAAACTTTAGCTCTTATTTGGAATTCAAAGGACAAAAGATTCAGGTTTTACATAAAAATCATCAATGTAAATCCCCATATTGTCTTTAATATTGTGGAAAAAGAATATCCTCTTTCAACTCACCTTTTCACACGTGAATTTCTGTACTTAAAATATTAAAACAGGCTCCCTTTTTCAAATCTGAAATGGTGATTGCTAAGGATAGATACTGACACATTCCCAGTAGTTCACAGTTGGCTTACATTAGGCTGGCATTCTGCCCCTCGACTGCTTGTTACTAAGAAAGAAAGAGAAGGCTGTCTGGAGTTAGACTACATTTTTTTTACTAAACAGAACTTTACTTTGATGGCACCTTGGATTGTAAGTAGTTGTCAGCTGACTCGAGTCATTCCTGATACAGATTCACTGTTAATCAGCAGAGGACACACATACACTTCTGAAAAAAGAACTTTGAGAAAATCTGGTTGAAATGAACATTCATTATCAAAGATCGGTTTAAAATGGAGTGATGTAAATTTGGAACTGTACTTGAAGGAATATGTAAAAGAGATCACTTATTAGCAGCAACATCAAGGGCCTTAAAGGTTTTACAAAAATATATAATTTCTCTGATTTCATCTTTCTTCCTCCCCCTTAGTGAAGATTTCCTCTTTGCTTGTTTCTTCCACATGTATCTTCCTTTTCTCTCCTTTCTTCTGATTTCGTTGGCAACCTTTTGTGTTTTGTATACTTCCCATAATATTTTCATTTATTCTCCTTTATTTAGTTTTCCTTCAGTAGGTTCCCTTTGCTCCTTAGTGAGACATACTCAAACAGAACTGGAATCCAAAAGAGATGTATGTCAGTAAACTAACATGTGTAGTCCTCTGAAATAAATAAGGAATTATTTGGTCACTGCAATTATATAGCAGGAAATGTACAAATAGAAAAACCAATTGATTGCATGATGTAACAATAATATACCTATACCATATGAATAGAAGTCCTGAGATATTTTGGAAATTAGCCTGAGAGAGAAAAAAAGGAAGAGATGTGTTAATAGTATTTTCACTATTAAATTTACAGTGTTTGACTATTTATATAATGGAAAATAGATTGTGTCCAAGAACAGGATCAAAATTGGACTCAGAACCTAAAATAAAATGCAACTACCTTGCAAATAAATCAGTGCCAACAAAAATATTTACCTCAATGCTTTTGTACACAATATATGTTTCATTTAACTTTATTTAGAGATAAGTATTGATGTTATATCAATAATTGCCAAATGTTATTATCAGCCCTTTGGAAGGTGATGGGGCAGTGTCATAAAGAAATTATGTAATAGGTTGAAATGCAAAAGGAATAGCAATTTATACACAGAAAGTGAAGAAACTTAGAGGTATTTCAAATTCCCTATCATTCAACTCTTGATATCCTCAGTTCAAGCAGAGGCTAGACTATTCCACTAGTTAGTTATAAAACAAAAAAATATTTAGAGCTCAAATTACCAAATATTTATTAATTATCTATTATTCTCAAAGTACTATTATATAGGTCATAAAAATTTTTTTAATTTGGGAATATGAAACAAGTAGATAATAAAGTAATAATAATTTCATAGTATAAAACTTTCATTATTCAGTATATGACTATTTGTGGCAGTAGTCATGCAGAAAAGATGAGTTTTGATTTAAAGGCTAGAGAAATCACTGTGAACTGGCTGATGGGATATTTTAGAACTGACCAAGCTTATCTTTTTGATTATTATTAATATTATCTTAATGAAATGAAAATGAGATTGTTTATTGTAGTTTGGGGTGTCTCAGTTCAAGTAGAAGCTAATTTATATTTGCCAGTTATATAATATGGTCTTCTATACATGGAGTATATTATTGACAAAACGGCAAGAAAAAACTTACATCACCTTCTAAATATGCTAACCAGGAGGATTTACAGTTGTCACTCTTTGGCATTCCAAAAGGAAAGTTACACTTTAGGTGTTGTATATTTTGGAATGAATTTTGGAAAAAAAAAAAAAAAAACACACCTAAAAGTGAATTGGATGATCTGTTTCTCAAGTATTCTGTTATCTATGAGAAAGGATTTTGCTATATCCTCCTGGCTGCTTCCACCACCCACCACTCTTAGTATTTCTTTAGGAGTAGGACATGTTAACCGGTATGGGTCAGAGTCTTCATCCAGATTTCTCAACTAGCTGAAGTTAGGGACACTCCCACTCTACCACCCCGCCACGCGCACACACACACACATATACACACTCTAAAGTAGTAGAGAGTAGCAACATGGGTAAATAATGTCTATTCTACAGCTGCAAACATTCCTTTGCATGGGCTATTTTAAGAATAATAAGTATGAAAACCATTTTTTAAAAATCTCATATAAGCTAAATCTTTATCAGTTAAACAAAACAAAAGCATATGATAGTTCTACATCTGCTAATTCTTTTTTGCTTCTCAACTGACTCCAAACTTGTTGGGAAAAAGTGATTCTCCACATTCATATTGTGATTCAAAATTATAAAATATTAATCCACAGATTTAATTTCTCACAACTTTCACTGCATTGTCAAAAAAATCTTCATTTTATGACTATCTCTTTTAATTAATTTTTGATTTAGAAATCAAATACATGAAATAAATAAATGAAAGTGATATGGCTAAGTTTTTAACATGCTTATGATACCACAGTGGTGGCATAAATCACAGTAAATATAACATTATTTTGTTTTCCTTTCTTTAACATTGAGTGCATAATAATCTATGGAAATCTTACCAGGAAGTCAGTATTCAAACAAAGCATTGTACTTTAATTTTTATTTGAGTTGATGCAAAAGATGGTAGGTACGTAAAAGTGACATGAACTCTAACAGCATTTAAAAGATTTTTTTCACAAAGTTAAATATATGAAGTTGTGAACTATCGAATTATTTTGCACACATCAGTAGTGTCTAATGAACTCAGTGATTATTCATAAACCTAGACAGAATTAGGGTAGACAGAGGAAGGCTTAGGATCCCACATGTGTTTTAGAGAAATATGTATTTTTCATATTGCCATTTAATGTAATGAAATGGTGAAGCTAAACCAAGTAATACAATAAAAAATACTCCAAACTATTTATCACTCCTGAAATGAAACTTCAAATCATTTTCTGCCTCACTCTTTTTTTTTCTCCATTTGCTTCAAAATCAACTGTACCCTTCTAGATAAGTTGGAAGTTGGTATTATTATTATTCCTATATCACAAACTGAAAAATTGAGGTGGGAATAGCTTTTATTTCCCATAGACACACAGCAAGTTAATGAAATATACATAATGAAGAAAAAATATTGGAGAATTTTTATTGCTCTAGTTCTATCCTTTTGCTCATACTGAATCATTTCATAGTATTAACCACTTAACATAACTGAGTGAATTAAAGAAACTCATAAACATCCCTCAGGACTCAGCACAGAAAAGACTTACTGAAAAGAAATAAAATTATAGTTAGGCATTATTATTACTAATTTTAATGTTGAAATACATTGTACACACAAAAGAGTAAGATTTACTTCAATGTCATTTTATGTATCAAGCATTTCATACATAACGAAATTATTTTAGTCAAAAAATTAGAGATAAATTGTCAACACAATATTTTTTACAAATTAATTTAAGAATTATGCATAACATATATTTTTTTGAATTCGTGTTTTTGCTTTTTTTCCAATATATACCCAGGATTGGAATTGCCAGGTCATATGGTAGTCTTATTTTTAGTTTTTTGAGAACCTCCATACAGTTTTCCACAGTGGCAGCACCAACTTACATTCCCACAGTCAGTGTACAGGGTTCCTTTTCTCTACATCCTCGTTAACATTTGTTATTTGTAGTCTTTTTGATAATAGCCATTCTGACAGGTGTGAGATGATATCTCATTGTGGTTTTGATTTGCATTTCCCTGATGATTAATGGTGTTGAGCATCTTTTCATGTGTTTGTTGACCATCCTCATTTCCTTGTTGGAAAAAATATCTATTCAGGTCTTCTGCCTATTTTTACTCAAGTTGTTTTTTTTTATATTGAAATAAGCTGTTTATATATTTTGGGTAGTAATCCCTTATTGGTCATATCATTCTCAAATATTTTCTTCCATTCAGTAGGATGTCTTTTCATTTTGTAGATGGTTTTCTTTACTGTGAAAAAGCTTTTAAGTTTAATTAGGCCCCCTTTGTTTATTTTTGCTTTTATTTCCTTTGTTTTAAGAGGCAGATCCAAAAAAATATTGCTGCAATTTATGTCAAAGAGAGTTCTGCCTGCATTTTCCTCTAATTTTATGGTTTGTGGTCTTAAGATACATGCATCCTAATGCCAAAATATGGAAGCAGCCTAAGTGTCCATCAACAGATAAATGAATAAAGAAGAAATGGTATATATACACAATGGAGTACCACTCAGCCATAAAAAAGAATAAAAATTTGCCATTTACAACAACATGGATGGACTTGGAGGGTATTTTGCTAAGTGAAATAAATCAGACAGAGAAAGTCAAATGCTGTATGATATCACTTATATGTGTAATCTAAAAAATACAACAAACTAGTGAATAAACAAAAAAGAAGCAGACTCAGATACAGGGAACAAACTAGTGGTTAACAATAGGGAGTGGAAGGGGGAGGGGCAATATAGGGATAGCAGGTTAAGAAATATGAACTATTATGTACAAAACAAGCTACAAGGATATAGTGTACAATACAGGGAATAGAGCCACTATTTTATAATAACTATAAATGGAGTATAACCTTTAAAAATTGTGAATCACTATACTCTTTACCTGTAACATATAATATTGTACATCAACTATACATCAATAAAAATAACAATTATACATAACATTACAAAAATTGTTTTAAAACTATCTTGTTTTTATCTCTATGAAGTCTATGGCCTCTACCCTTACATAATTGAAGGTCACCTATAATTTCTTCTCTAGTTTTGATATTCTTTGGTCACTCTGTACAACTCAGTTGCTCCCTCCTTGTTGATACTCTTGTCTGTGTTGGTATTTAGGGCCCTGTGCTACCTTGAATCCCCTCATCCTTCTTCTGTTTCTCTTTCTCCAATTCTATTTCTGTTTTGGATTACTTTTGACAATGCTCTGAAAATGCGGGTGATTCAGCATTAGGCTTTTGGCCATCTGTTCTTTCATTTTTGTAACCATCCTTGAGAGCTTATCTATTCTCACAGCTTTAGAAATCAATTCTCTAGGGATGATCCTAAACCTTATCTGGCATTCAAATTTCTTTCTAAATTCTAGGGCCAGACTTTTCACTGTTTCAATGAAACTTTTCACTTGGAAGTCTTACTATCATCCCACACTCAAGGGTCCTAAAACAAAAGTTAAGTCTCTTCTTGATATCTTGGCCTCTCTCATTTATGTTATCAATTTGCCAATTAATAATTTTCAATACCACAGTTTTAACTTCAAGGCTATTTCATCACTTTTTCATGATTCTGTCAAATTCAGTGTCACAATTATTTATCTAATTTTATATTAACCCCTTTTTACAACTGTAGTTAGACCACTTTCCATGAAACACAAGTGATTACATAACTTTGTCTATACCTTCACCGTGATTACTAATTTTAAGATATAAGTCACTAAGTAGTTCCTAGCTGCCTATAAAATATGTGGTAATCTATTAATTTTAGGCTCTAGTCCCACTACACTTACCACTGTCCTCTGTTAAATATCTTTCAGTATATGACCATCATGACATTTTCACAGGGCACTACTTTATGTAAATTTTACCCTCATTTCTTTAAAATTTTAAATAAAATTTTATTTTAGAGAAATTCTATTTACATGCTCTATATCTTATTTATTTTAGTTATTATTTTTAAAATTTTGAATCCCTAGAATTTAAAATTTTGCATCCTTAGAATACAAGCTCTAATAGAGCAGAAATTATGGTCTATTTTATTTGCTTTTGTTCCCCAAGGCCTAAAAAATGTCAAGAACATAGTAGTTGTCAAGAACTGTGAAGGGACTGAGATTTTATTCTCCTTTTAAGTTAGAGAAGACCCCTGCATTAAAGAAAAAGTTTTTTTTTTGGTTTTTGTTGGTTTTTTTATGCATAGAAAAACAGACATCATGAGCTCCATGTTTGCTCTGGTTCCTTGTGCCTCCCAGGTCTCTCAGCAGTGATTCAGAGGGGCCTAGCTGGATGTAACACGTGCAGTGTTTTTCTCACATCCAAAGAACTCCAATTTCAGAAAATACCAATCTTTACCAGTGATGCAAACCTGCCCAACCTTTGCCCCAGAGAGAGACATTAACTTTATTATTGTGGCCAGCAGACAAATCTCTCTGCTCTAGAGAAAGACACTATCTCTATCTTTTAGGGTTGTTCACTCTACAGGCTGCCTTGAAAATACAGTCTGGAACAAAAGCTGTCAGTGCTTTTGTTGCAAGATGTTCAGAAGCATAAGGGACCCATAGAAAATTGTCTCCCAAAAGGTGGCGCTCTAAAAATATTTTTAGTCTGAATGAATAACATAAACTCTGGATTTGACTTAAGTGGCCACCTTTATCTTGTTTCCCTCCCTTGAATTTACTACTGCCTCCTGTATCTTTGATTTCATTTTCAGCAGTCTCTTCCTTCTCTTCTAATACTGAATATTCTCTTCATTTTTTAAGGCTGATTTCAAGTTCAGGTCTAACCAGACATAGCCTATTTTCTTTGTCCTCTGAATTTAATAGTGACTAATGCACAGTTCAACCCATTCCACCCCTACAAATATATATGTTATTATAATTAGGGAAAACTGAAAGGAAAGCAATGATTATGCTTCAAAATAAATCAGCTCCTTAAAATTAAACTTCTTCCTGCACAGTGTTCTGCTAATACCAAATTATTCTTTAAATTTTACTTCAGTGGGACAATTGCTTCTATATTCAAGTGCATTTCATCATATTCAAAGGTAGATATCTGCAACACTACATTAACTAATGTGGAAAGGAACCTCCAGATAACAAGTATTACTCCTAATAAATAAATCAGTCTATATTTATAGCTTCAGATAAGACAATCTGTCACAAATAAGCCACCACTCTCTCCTCCATCTAGAAAGGAAGTCAAGAGGTGGGGCTCACCATAAAGTTGGGTGAAGATCATCCTTTTAACTCAGAGGATGCTTCTCCAGGGGCTTGAAATCTAGCTAAAGAATGTAATCTAAGAAAACTGAAATAATTATAATCCTGTAAAATGAAGGAGTAGAAGAATTCTAAATGAGGTTACAGAGATTACCAGCAAGAGAATTCAGAGAAGGGAGTCACTGATGTTGGAAGAGTAGACTAGGAGTTGACGTTATTACAATGTGCACTGAAAAGAAAGGAAGAGAGATGCTAATCTTATTTGAATCTTTCTCTGTCGATGATGCATTACTCCTTGGATTCTATAAAGAGGTTTTCTGGTGAAATGCCACTTTTTAAGCCTCTATTCTAAGAAAAATAGTATGAAATCCAGTTCATTTTTATGACATTCAAGTATTAAAGGAAAAAAATTCTTAAACCTCAAGGGGCATTAAGTACCTGTTCTAATCTTCCTTCAGGTAAAGAAGAAAGTATCTCTCTGATTAATCTTTTAAAATATATATCTCCTTGTTTCTTTATAAATTAGTTTGGGCTTATATTATAGGCTACTTGATAAATTTCTATTAACACTCTTATTTGATTAATTTTTAAATGAGTTTTTGTATAATCAATATTATCTGTGTTAGAGTTTAATATTACTCTTTTTTCATATTGCTGCCTGAACTATTATGTACTCTTAGAATTATTAAATGAATAATAAAACTCACTATTTCCATTATGGTCATATAAAAATATTAACTAGTGGTACTTGAAGAAAATTAGGCTATTACTTTTTCAGTGTCAATAAATATAAATATAAGAAAATACAATTAACAATAATTTACTTCAACCCATTTCATCTCTAAAATTACATATATATTTTGTGAGTAGAGAACGATGGACAAGCATCAATGCATTATGCCCCAATAGAAATCCTTTTCTTAATCTTAGAATTTTTGTTGTTATAGTGATCTATTAATATGTAGCAGTCATACCAGATTTTCCTTTAATTTTACTTCAGTAGAAAAACTGCCACTATATCTAGTGCATATCATCATATTTTTGGTAAATATGATGTTAGAATATTTTCACTGAAATGTGGTAGTAAACTCTAGATAAGCCTGTATTTATAATTTATTTCTAATAAATAAATTAACTGATAACTTTTGTAGATTAAGAAAGGACAGTCTGTCACAAATGAGCCTCTGTATTCTCATCCATCTAGGAATGAAGTCAAGGGGAGGGGCCCACCATGAGGATGGTAAACTGAGAGATTGTCCTCCTAATTGAGAGAGTGCTTTTATATTGACTTGTTGCAAAAAAAAGAATGATTCACAGTAACTAGAGCTTCTATTTTGTCTCTTTCTTTTGTATATTAATGTAAGATGCTGAATCTTTTTTTAGTTCTTAGACATAATTAGAACAATAATCATGTGAAACTGTGAACATATACTTCAAGTATGTGCTATTCATTTCAGAAATTAAAATTTGCTTCACTGGAATCAAGTCATCAAAATAATAATATTTTCCACATAAAATGATTTAGATTTCCTCCTTTTATCCATTATCTGAAACTAAAAAATTCTATTTGATCTTTTCATTTTTTAGCTTTAAAAAACAGTTGCTGCTCCAGTTTTCATGGTATTTTAATTTCTATTTGCTTTCATGCACGCCAACAACTTAATGTAATATATAACTGCACAATCTGAAGAAAGAAATGCCTGTGTCCTGACCAAATTCCTTAAAAGAAAGGAAGAAATAAGTGAATCTTGATTCACATTTGTGCTCTGTTTTCCTTTTAGTAGAATGAATCTACTGTTCTGAATTTTGTGTTGTTTAATGCCTTGCTTAACATTACTCATTTGTCTCATAGGTAAATATGCCCAATAATATATTGTTTAATTTTGCATTGTATGACCACACGTAAGTCAATATCTGTTTTACAGATATTCAGTTTGTGTGTGTGTTGTTGTTGTTGTTGTATTACGAACAGTACATACCGTGCATGGCTTCTGGTATACAAGACTATATCCTGGAAGCACAATTGCTGAATAATAAGGAACATATGTACAAGTTCCACTTTATAAGGTAATGAAATGCCAAACTGTTTTCTAAATGGCAGTACCAATTTGTCCTCAGCAGCGTGTGCATACATCCATTGTTCCATACGTCATCAACAATTATATTATGACACTATTTTTTTTTCCAATCTGGTAGTTAAACTTATTTTCTGAGTCCACTTATGAATTATATTTGATTTCCTCAGGGATATGAAATGTTATTTTCACCATACATCAGAAATTCATACAAAGCAGCCTTTTTGACCACTTTCTTTTCTGCTTTTTTGGTCTCTTTGTTCATCTCTGTGCACACTGTCTTGGTTACCATGGCTGTACAATACCTTGATATTATGTATAGCAAGTGTCTTTCAAAACTTCTGTTTGTTCCATCTTCTTGAGTGATTAACCCAAAGGCTACTGTGAATTAATATTTGGTAAAACAGATGGAAACCTGAAATTTAAGTCAATAGGGCAAATTTTCAAACATATTTCTGTATACCTTAATTTGTAGATTTGTAGATTTTGACACATATCTGCTTTCCTTACAATATGAAACCGATAGCCGAATTTTCTAATATAATAAACTATGACTGAAAAAACTAAATCCTAATTTTAACATAACCTCTTATTCCATTTCAATGTTCCATTCTTCTACCAAAATAATCTTTCAATTAAAAACTATTCATTTATTGGTGGGCATTAGATACTTAAGCAGGCATCAATGATGAGAATAAAGGGTGAAGACTAGAAAGACTATGATCATTAAAATAAAACTATGCAGTTGACACTGCAATCAAGCTCAGGGCTGTAAATATCTACTATGCTAGAGACTTTTATGATTTGTGATCTGGGTTGAAATCCTATGAAATTATCCTATTTTGAGTTTACCCACAGAAAGTCAGTGGCTATAATGTAGTAATACTTCACATTGTTTCACTGTTTGTCTCTCTATTTAATAAAGAGAAACTGCCCACAGCTTACATAGTTTGAACAGACCAAGGTAGAAACGGTATCGTTTTGCATACAGTTTCTGTTATAGAAATAATGGCTTAACACAACATTTGAGATTTGAAAATACAAGTAAGATGGAAAAAAGGAAACAAAGCTGTCTCTGTTTCCCCATTTAAAGTAAATATAAAATATAAATTCAGATTGTTCCTCTAGTTCATGGTTTATTACTCTGCAGTATGTAAAAACCTTGATTATACAAATTAATATAGCTTTGCCTGGTCCCAAATTATACACAGATATTTATGAGAAAAGATGACTGTTCTTAATAATTTTAACTCAAGATAGCTTTTGAGCTGTCAACTACTGTACTTTTTAGGCTAATTTAGATTTATATATAATCCTTAATGAATGTGCAAGGGCTGAAAGAAGAACTCAGTAATTACTTTCTCTAATTATCTATTTTAATTATATTCTAGCTATATGCAAAAAGGAAGCAATCTAGCAAATCTGTATTTAAGAAAACTAAAATCAAGGCTTCCTTTATATGGATGCTTTCCTTAAAGATAGTTGGGTAGATACTGCCAAAGCTTATTAATCCCTCACCCCCAAAATTGAGATTTAACATGTTAATAAGCAAAAATCTCATTTTAAAAATGGATTATTTAATGGAAATATGGTGTGGCACAGCCCTGTCATTTTCTCAATTATTAAACATTATTTCTCAAGAATGGCACAAAATATCAGGCTTATTCTGTAGCACATAAGCCTCCCATTTCCAATATGTGTATCTTATTTAATCAGTTTCCAAAGGAAATCCATAACTGTATACTTTCCCATCAAACTGATTACATTGTATTATAATTATCTTTGAATTTATTCTAAATAATAAAATAGTTTAAATGTATGAAATACTGCTCATAAATTGTTAGGCAAACATAAGAATTCTGAATAAGTGTTAAAAACATAGTTTTTTAATATATATACACCTATGTATATATTTAGCATAGCAACAATTATATAAAATTATAACATTTATAGATAAGGCAACTTTTTAAAACAGTGTTTCTGTCTCTAAAATTGTTCTAGCAGAGCCTGGTTAATCTCGTGAAAAGGGGTGTGTGTGTGTGTGTGTGTGTGTGTGTGTGTGTGTGCGCACAATCATTGGGTTAAAAGACTTCAAATATCCCTTTAATAAACATATGACAATAATAATTACAATAACAACAATAGAAAACAGACAATAAAGCTACCATCATTGAACACTTAATTTTTAACATTGTCTTGAGTACTTCAGAACTATTGCCTTATTTAATACCCATGGTTACACAAGTGTAGTCTTCACTAAGCTGATTTTTCTTGTGATTGAATTGAAAATGAGGGAAATCAATTACATGCTGAAAATCACACAGATGGTAGAGGTCAGAGGTGGGTGGGATTCAAATTGAGATAAGTGTTTCTATAAGCTCATGCCCTTTCTCTAACACTCATTATTCTTCTCACTTGCTCAGATTTCTAGTAAATATGATTGTTATAAATATACATATATATAGACACATAAATAATATACATACAGGCATGCTATGAAATATGCATTTTAAAATACTTTTGGGTTTTGGCTTTTTAACATCTGAAAAAAAGATATAAAAAAACATTTATTTCCATTAGAATTTTTTAAACGTTCTAAATTGTCTGTTTCTTACAATTACTTTTCAGAAATCTCTCCTTCTGCATTCTTTCAAGTTTATTGGCAGTAGTATAAAAAATAAAGCTGTTTTAAATCACTACCAACACCTAAAATTTTAAACATATATTTATTATTATAACCACTGCTATACCACTTTATTGTTCACAGGTGAATACATCTGTATGATTTTCCTCTAGGTGAAATTTTTTAAGTGGAATCACTTTATCAAGGCACTCTCTGCAATATCAAATATTGATACATGTTGTCAATTTAAATGCACTCGATTTGTATAAAGGTATATTTCCACTGATAACCTGTTTATAACCCTTACCAATCACATCGAAAAAAAAAAGTGGCTCTCATCGTGTTAGATTATAGATCCTAGTGAAGGAAATCACAGCCTTACAGCTGAGTTTAACACTAATCTGACACATCATGTTCCTGGATAATTTTACGGAGCAGAGAAACTCTGCCAACGTTGGAACATTCACCTCTGGACTATTAAGTGAAGGAGAAATAAAGTTACCACGGTTGAGCAGTTGAGTATTGTCCCTTATCGAATCCTGAGTTAATGAGGGCCTCTAAGGTTTACTTCCAACACTTTGGAGTATTACACAGGCTCAAAGACCTGCATTACACAACAGCATTAGCATTTGTTCCCCAAACCCCATCAATGATGAGTTTATATAACCTGAGAGCTCCCTGCTCAGTTTCAGCTGTTTATGTATTGGTTTTTTAATCCTTGAATGATGTTCTCTAAATTATTTTCAGCATAAGAGTGAATTCAAAAGACAGTTTGCTGTAATTCATCTAATAGCCACTTGAAATATAGTAAAAACACTTTAGCACATTTGCTTTGCTGTACTGTCCCTTACACATTTTTTCTCTTTGTGATTTATTTTTAAATCATATATTATTAGTTAACACTATATAGTTTGTTTTTTGTTGTTGTTGTTGTTTTGTTTTTGCGGTATGTGGGCCTCTCACTGTTGTGACCTCTCTCGTTGTGGAGCACAGGCTCCAGACGTGCAGGCTCAGCAGCCATGGCTCACGGGACCAGCCACTCCGTGGTATATGGGATCTTCCCGGACTGGGGCACGAACCCGTGTCCCCTGCATCGGCAGGCGGACTCTCAACCACTGTGCCACCAGGGAAGCCCTCACCTTTAAATAATAATGTTTAATTTACAAGTATTTATTATTAACTATTATTTGTAATTATTAATATATCTATTTACTACCTTTAATTTTTGACAGGACTTTTTGTACTACTAGTCAGATACACGGATTTATGGATTATGTGTAAATTTTCTCCAAAATCTAATGTGTCAAAGATGACAATTTTCTGTCAGAATAAATTTTTGGCAATATATTCATGACGTGTTTTTGACCATTTTCGTTTCGACAATTTAACATTCTGCTACAGTGGTAAAATATTTTATTAAGTTAGTTGTCAGGTTAAAGAGCCCCCCAGAAGTGTTCCATAAATAACAGGGTTATTTTTGGATATAATGTCAGCCTGTTCATGGGCTCTTTAGATCACTCAACTTTCAATAATACCGTTAAATTTACAGAGTTTACTTTTGTGGATATGGTCAAGACGTTTGAGGATAAAATGGCATTTGAAAGTACAAAGAGTTAGGGAGATGAATGTGCTTTATTCTAGAACTATGCGAAGCATGCAACCAGAATGAGCTCCTGATCATTAAATGGAAAAAAAAACATTAAAGAAAATCAGATCATGCCACTCGTTCTCCTTCATTCTTTTGACGGACGCCTGCAATGGATCAGGACGAATTTTACCACAACAGAAAAATAAATTATATCCACTTTAGAGTTCCAGTTAGGTCAATAATTCTCCAATTATCATTTTGGAGTTTATGTCTGAAAACAAATTTAATCTGGGGAAGAGGAATTTGTAGACTCTGCAAAGATGAGGTCTAGGGAAAATAAAATTCCCAGGAAATGGAAAAATATTTTCTATTCTGATCCTTTGATATAATAGGCTAATTTTTGGACTTTCAGTTATATATAAAATAATTCATATACAGTAATAAAGACTTCATATGCACAATACTGACTTCGAGAAAATATAGGCACAGTATTCCTAATAGAGATCTGGCATAGTTCTATGTCAGAAAATGTCTGTGTTTAAAAGAACAATGCACAATTTTCTACTCATTACAAGAATTGTTAATGTTTTTGATGCTTTCCAAACAATCAGAATATTTATTCAAGGAAATTGTCTCTGTTTATTTTTTGACATTAAACCCACATTGGAAACAATAGTGCCAGTTAGAAATCTGTTCAGAACACAAGGGAAAATTTCAAGTTTTGTGTGAAACAAACTGAAGAAATAAATGCCACATGCTGTGCAGTTTGCAGACTTCACAGTGAATTTCATGTGTCCCTCAATTTTGATCTAAACAATTACAACTGATAAATGGAATACGATCTTGTAGGCAAGAGAATAGATATTTCCCCAATTTCTAAACAATTTAGTTGTTACAGGCTTTCTTTGGAAGAGACATTTCAATTTACACACTAGTTCCTACTCAAGAGAGTTGGGTGAAGGCAGAAATACATTAAAAGACTAGAATTCAAGATTATTGATAGAGGTGTGAAGCAGATAATTCAGAACAAAATATAAGAGCGTGGCCTAACTGTAGAGTGCAAGGAAAAGGCATAAAAGCCGGTTTCAAATTTACTTTTTTTTTTTTTATTTCAGCTTTATTGAGGTATACCTAACAAATAAAATTGTAAGATATTTAAAGTGAACATCATGGTAATTTTACATATATATACGTTGTGAAAGGATTTCCCTCATCTGTCAATTACATATCCATCACCCCACATATTTATCTTTTTTCCTTTCTTGGTGGGCACATTTAAGTTCTACTCTCTTAGCAGATTTCAATTATACAATACAGTGTTATCAACTATAGTCACTATGTCATACAGACCTTATTTATCTTATAGCTGAAAGTTTGTACCCTTTCACTACCCCCTCCCTATTTCTCTGGAAACCCCAGACCCCAGCAAGCACTTTTCTTTTTTATATTTTTTAGATTCCACTTCCACATATAAGTGATACTGTGCAGTATTTGTCTTTCTCTGTCTGCCTTATTTCACTTAGCATAATGCCCTCAGGATCCATCCATGTTGTTGCAAATGACAAGATTACTTTCTTTCTAATGGCTAAATAATATTCCATTGTATATATATACATATATATACCACATCTTCTTCATCCATTCATCCATTGATGGACACTTAGGTTGTTTCCATATCTTGGCCATTGTGCATAATGCTGCTTTTACCTCTGACTCTTAATTCTGTCCAGTCATTTCAAAATGTTCAGCCTCTTTGATCCTCAGTTTCTCCCTCTTAAAATACAATAACAGAATCTTAGCAGGTTGTGAAAGTTAAAAGAAATCAGATTTGTGAGAAATAAAATTTAAACTAAAAAGTACTATATATTTTTAAAATAAATTTTATTTGATCTAACTGTGATAATTAGAAAGTAGTCTGAAATTGTTCTAAAGAGATATTGTAAATAAAGGAACATTCATTCAAGGTCATATAATAAATCCCTTCAAAGAATGGCAAGAGTCTGTGCCTTTGAACTGTGACCTCATCCCTTACCACGACTCTAGCAACAAGTTACAGAAGCTCTACACAGAACACCCTACTGCACGCAGGTAATACCAAGAGGATGGGCTCCTCCCAGTTGTCATTCTGGGGTTGTGGTTTCATCCTGAAAGGGGCAGCCTGCTTGAGTTTCTCACTTACTGCCCCAGCACCACGCTGCGGAGGCTCTAATCCATGCAGGTGTATACCTGATACAACCAGGTCTCCATTCCCCCACCCAGTCCCCACTTATATGGTGGAAATTCTTACCCAGGCAAGTCAAACCAAGAATGCTGGGACACCACTCACTCGTTCTTAGGGCAGAAGTTCCATGCTGGGGAGAGAGGGAGCAAGCTGAGAAAGTGGTTGCCACAACTACCCAATGTCAACTCATAGAGAGAGGGTGTCATTCCAGAAACAAAAAAAATCTGTCTGAGGGAGCTGACTTTATTTGCATATGAGAATAGAGACTTCCATGCCTAAAGGTGTTGTCAAAAAAAAATAAAGACCTTGGAGAGAAAATAAGAGGAAGCTGGTAGGTCTATGACACAAGCAAAGTGGTAGAACAGCCAGAAGTTTAATAGAGAATGAAGGGAAGAGAAAGTTAAGAACTGGCCTTCAGGGATCACAGTCAACCCTGGAAAATGGGAGGCTTGTGTACATGCATTTGGTTGAACTCTCAGGAACAGAGCAGGATGTTTTGCAGGCTTGAAAGCATCTTCAAGTCACAAATAGACTTAACATCACATAGTGGAAGAGCCACTGACACAAGGGGTTTAAAGAAAACCTCTGGCTAAACACTGACTGAATTATAAACTGCTCTTATAGCTGAATTGAAAAATTCAGAATTAAAAACAAAATCACTCTCATTCCTGGCAGTTTGGAAGACTGAGCGCATACACAAGGCTAAACCCTCTTAGGAATGATCTGAGAGGGTACCTCCAAGCTAATGGTCTTTGAAACCAGGGACAAAATAAGCCACTCATCTAACAGTAAATGGTAAAATCGAAAAATAAGCCACACATCTAACAGTAAATGGTAAAATCGAAATGGCCAAGAAAGCTTAAATAAAACTTTTGTAAAATGCAGCTAACACCAATTCAGGGATGACCCATAGGTAGCCTGTCTAAAAGTTGAAAGGGAAATATCACCTGAACAGGGACATTAGTAGCTTCAAAATGCAGGGAAAAGTGATTTCACAAATTTAGTTCAGCAAAATCACTCAACACAAAATGACTAAGCAAACAACAAAAAATCAACCTCTGGAAGGGGAGAATCAATATCCAGAGACACTACACTGCATTCTAAAATGTCCACTTTTTTTCCACCTAAAAACTACAAGTCATGCAAATAAACAACAAAATAAAAGCATGACACAAATACAGGGGGGAATAAAAAGTGGCAATAGAAATTGCCTATGAAGGGGACCAGAGGGTGGAATCAGAATACAACAATTTTAAAGCAGGTCTCACAAATATGTTTGAAAACTATGTGTCAAAAATAAAGAAACATGAATACAATGTATCATCAGATAGAGCATCAACAAAGGCATGGACATTATTACAAATGACAAAAAGAAAATTCTGCAGTTGAAAAATACAGTAACCGAAATAAGACATTCACAAGAAGAGTTCAACAAGAGTTTTGAACTGGAAGAAAAAAGAATAAGCACAACTGAAGAATGATCAATAGAGATTATATAATTTGAAGAACGCATAGAAGAAAGACTGAAGAAAAATTAAAAATGCTTGAAGGGAACGTTGGACCATTAACCAGAGAAGCTATGTGTAACTGGGCTGGAGAAGAGAGAGAAAAAGAAAGATAAAAAGAAAAAAAAAATATTTGAGGAAATAATGACTGAAATCTTTCCAAATTGATGAAAAGATTAATCTGCACTTATGAAGCTCAACAAACTCTAAACAAGATGAAAGCAAAAAGATATACCCTCAGACACACTATTGTTAATGTATTAAAAAGTCAAAGGCAAAGAGAAAATCTTGAAAGTAGCAAAAGAAAAACAAGTCATTATGTATATGGGGGTCCCAGTAAGAAATGAGCTGACTTATTATCAGAAACAAGAGATTCCAGGAAGTAGTGGGACAAAATATTCAAAGTGATGAAAGTAAAAAATAAAACAAAAAACTGTCAATCAAGATTCTGTTATCTATCTTATACTAATTATAACTAATTTACCAAAATTATGTTAAAGACATTTCCAGGTAAATGAAAGTAGAGAGAATTCATTGCTTAAAGACACATGTAACAAGAAATTCTAAAGGAAGTTCTTCAAGGTGAAAGCAAGTGACATCAGAATAAAATTCAAAATAATGAGTTCCGTTAAAGATAATTATATAGGTAACTACAAAAGACTATAATTGCACATTGCTTCTCCTTTCTTCTCATGACTAATTTAAAAAGCAGTTGTTTAAAACTATTATTATGTAATTGTACTGCTGGACCCATAACATATAGAAATGTAATGTATTTGACAATAACAAAATAACACAGAACAGGTGGGTGGGGAAAAAGTTGTATTTGGTATAAACAAATGACACCCATTAGCAAAAGAATCCACAAGAAATGAACAGAGCAAAAACTGGTAAATAAAAATGTTATTTTAAAACAAATTTTATATATGCTTTCCTTTCTTCTCTCAGCTTCTTTAAAATACATAAGATAATATAAAGTAATAATTATAACAATGGATTTATATCAAATATAGACATAATATGTGTACAAGTAATAGCATTAAAAGTGGAGAAGAAAATGAGCAATATAGCAGTACAGTTTCCACATTTTGAAACAGAGCAGGACTTTGTAGGCCTTCCCAGCAACAGAACCCCCAGCCCTGTGTCCTTTGACTTTTTTTTTTTTTTTTAATTGGGGTATATTTGCTTTACAATGTTGGTTAGTTTCTGCTGTACAACGAAGTGAATCAGCTATACACCCACCCCCATCCCACCCATCCCACCCATCTAGGTCACCCCAGAGCACCGAGCTGAGCTCCCTGCACTATACAGCAGGTTCCCACTACCTATCTGTTATACACATGGTAGTGTATATATGTCAATCCCAATCTCCCAATTTGTCCCACCCTCTCCTCCCCACCCCCATGTCCACATGTCTGTTCTCTACATCTGCGTCTCTATTCCTGCCTTGCAAATAGGTTCATCTGTACCGTTTTTCTAGATTCCACATATATGCGTTAACATATATTTGTTTTTCTCTTTCTGACTTACTTTACTCTGTATGACAGACCCTAGGTCCATTCACATCTCTACAAATGACACAATTTTCTTCCTTTTTATGGCTGAGCAATATTCCATTGTATATGTATGTACTACATCTTCTTTATCCATTCATCTGTCAATGGACATTTAGGTCACTTCCATGTCCTGATTATTGTAAATAGTGCTGCAATGAACATTGGGGTGCATGTGTCTTTTTGAATTATGGTTTTCTCAGGTTATATGCCCAGTACTGGGATTGCTGGGTCATATGATAGTTCTATTTTTAGTCTTTATTACTGTAACTCTGTAGTATAATCTGAGGTCAGGGAGGCTTATTCCTCCAGCTCTGTTTTTCCTTCTCAAGATTGCTTTAGCTATTCGGGATCCTTTGTGTTTCCATACAAATTGTAAAATTTTTTGTTCTAATTCTGTGAAAAATGCCACTGGTAATTTGATAGGGATTTCATTGAATCTGTAGATTGTTTTGGGTAGTACAGTCATTTTCACAATATTGATTCTTCCAATCCAAGATCATGATATACCTCTCCAACTGTTTGTGTCATCTTTGACTTCTTTCAGCAGTGTCTTATAGTTTTCTGAGTACAGGTCTTTTACCTCAGGTGCGTTTCTTCCTAGGTATGTTATTCTTTATGTTGCAATGGTGAATGGGATCATTTCCTTAATTTCTCTTTCTCATCTTTTGTTGTTGGTGTGTAGGAATGCAAGAGATTTCTGTGCATTAGTTTTGTGTCCTGCAACTTTACCAAATTCATTCATTAGCTCTAGTGGTTTTCCGGTGGCACCTTTAGGATTTTCTATGTATAATATCATGTCATCTGCAAACAGTGACAGTTTCACTTCTTTTCCAATTTGTATTCCTTTTATTTCTTTTTCTTCTCTGATTGCTGTGGCTACGAGTTCCAAAACTATGCTGAATAATAGTGGCAAGAGTGGACATCCTTTTCTTGTTCTTGATCTTAGAGAAAATGCTTTCAGTTTTTCACCATTGAGAATGATGTTTGCTGTAGGTTTGTCATATATGGCCTGTACTATGTTGAGGTAGATTGCCTCTGTGCCCACTTTCTGGAGAGTTTTTATAATAAATCAGTGTTGAATTTGTCAAAAGCTTTTTCTGTATCTATTGAGATGATCATAGGTTTTAGTGTAGAAGTCTTGCTAAATACACAATAATTATGTCTTTTTTAGAATCCATATAGTTGGAAGCACACAGTATGTAGCCTTTTCAGATTGGCTTCTTTCACTTAATAATATGCATTTAAGGTTACTCTAGGTCTTTTCATGGTCTGCTGGCTCATTTGTTTTCAACACTGAATAGTATTCCATTGTCTGGATGTCCTGCAGTTTATTTCTTCATTCACTCACTGAGGAATCTTGGTTTCTTTCAAGTTTTGACAATTATGAGTAGAGCTGCTATAAACATCTGTGTTCAGGCTCTGTGTGGATATAAATTTTCAACTCTTTTCAGTAATACCAAGAAACATGATTGGTGATTGTATGCTAAGAGTATGTTTAGTTTTGTAAGAAACCACCAAAATGTCTTGCAAAGTGTCTGTACTATTTTGCATTCCCACCAGCAATGAATAAGAGTTCCTGTTGTTCTACATTCTTACCAGCATTTGGAGTTGTCAGTGTTCTGAATTTTGGCTATTCTAATAGGTGTGCAGTGGTATCTCATTGTCTTTATTTATATTTCCCTGATAACATGTGATGTGGAGCAACTTTTCACGTGCTTATTTGGCATCTGTATATTTTCTTTGGTGAAGTGTCAGTTAAGGTATTTGGCCCATTTTTTTTTTAATTGGAGTGTTTGTTTCCTTATTTTTTTAGTTTTAAGAGTTCACTGTAGAGTTTGAATAACAGTGCTTTATCAGATGTGTCTTTTGAAAATATTTTCTCCTAGTCGGTGGGTTTTCTTTCATTCTCTTGACATTATCTTTCACACAGCAGAAGTTTTGTGTTGTTTTTTAATTTTAACGATGTTCAGCTTATCAATGATTTCTTCTATGGATCATGCCTTCGTGTTGTATATAAAAAGTCAAGACTTATTTGCAGCAACATGGATGGGCCTAGAGATTATCATACTAAATGACATTAAGTCAGCGAAAGACAAATATCATTCATATATGGAATCTAATTTTAAAAAAATGATACAAATAAACTTATTTACAAAACAGACTCACAGATGTCAAAAACAAACCTATGGTTACATGGGGAAACATGGCGGTGGAGGGATAAATTAGAAGCTTGGGATTAACATACACACACTACTATATATAAAATAGATAACAAACAAAAACCTACCATATATCACAGCAAATTCTACTAAATGTTCTGTAATAACCTATATGGGTAAAGTCTGAAAAAGAATGAATATATGTATATGTAAAACTGAATCACTTTGCTGTACACCTGAAATTAACACATTGTAAATCAACTACACTCAAATAAATTATTTTAAAAAATGGAAAGGAAAAATAAGTCAAGGCTATACCCAATGTTATCTAAGTTTTCTTCAATGTTATCTTATAAGAATATATTTTATAGATTTGTATTTTACACTTAGGTCTGTGGTCCATATTGAGTTAATTTTTGTGAAGGGTTTAAGTTCTGTGTTTAGATTCATTATTTTGTATGAAGATGTCCATTGTCCCAGGACTATATTTGCTCCATTGTATTGTCTTTGATCCTTTGTCAAGTGTCTGTTCTTTCATGGATACCACTCTGTCTTGATTACTGTAGCTTTATGGTAAGTGTTGAAGTCAGGTAGTAGTATCAGTACTCCACCTTTCTTCTTTACCTTCAATATTGAATTAGAATGCACTAATTGTCATGTTTATCTCTATTGATTTCATTCTATTCAAACTCTGCTAATTTCATATAATCATAGCTTATCATAGCCTGAGGGAACATCAGAGATCAATTTGTGATTCCTAGGCTCCCATTACAGATCAGCACACAAAGTCTCAGAGAAGTTAAATGATGTCCTAGGTCTCACAGCTTTTTAACAACAGAAGCAGTACTGAAAACAGGTTGTATGTAATTTTAAGTGGTAAGATAACATTCTTTTTTCTTAAGGAAACATCATATGTGAAATTACAGGTGTTTTCTTTGGACTTTTTATAGAAGCACTGAATAATAATTTTTAATTAGATAAATTAATTTTTATTGAAGTATAGGTGATTTACAATATTGTGTTAGTTTCAGGTGTACAGCACAGTGATTCAGTATTTTTGAGGATTATATTGAGGTTATTATTGTATACTGGACATAATTCCCTGTGTTATACAGTAAATTCTTGTTGCTTTTCTATTTTATGTATAGTAGTTTGCATCTGTTAATCCCATACCCCTATCGTCCCCCTCCTCTCCCCTTGGTAACCACAAGTTTGTTTTCTATGTCTGTGAGTCTGTTTCTGTCCTGTATATATTCATTTGTATTATTTTTTAGATTCTAGATAAGTGAGATTGTACAGTATTTGTCTTTGTTTGACTTATTTCACTACACATAATACTCTCTAGGTACATCCACATTGTTTCAAATGGCAGAATCTCATTCTTTTTATGACTGCATAATATTCTATTGTATATATATATATATATATATATATATACCACAACTTCTTAAGACAATTGTCTGTTGACGGGTATTTGTGTTGCTTCCATATCTCGGCTATTGTAGATAGTGCTGCTATAAACATTGGGGTGCATGTATCTTTTTGTATTAGTGTTTTCTTTTTTCCCGATGTATACCCAGGAGTGGGATTGCTGGATCATATGGTAGTTTTATTTTTACTTTTTTTGAGGAACCTGCATACTGTTTTCCACAGTGGCTGCATTAATTTACATTCGAGGGTTCCCTTTTCTCCACATCTTATCCAACACTTTTTATTTTTGTAGACCTTTTGATGATAACCATTCTGACAGGTGTGAGGTGATACCTCATTTTGGTTTTGATTTGCATTTCTCTAATAATTAGTGATGTTGAGCATCTTTTCATGTGCCTATTAGCCATCTGTATGCCTTCTTTGAAAAAATGTCTATTGAAATTTTTGCCCATTTTTTTGATTAGATTGTTTGGTTTTTTTGATACTGAGTTGTATGACCTGTTTGTATATTTTGGATATTAAGCTCTTGTCAGTCACATCATTTGCAAATATTTTCTCCCATTCTGTAGGTTGTCTTTTCATTTTGTTGATAGTTTCCTTTGCTGAATAATACACTTTTTATTTCTCCAATAAGAATAGTGGCCTTAGATATTTTCTAAAGGATAATAATCTGTTTTTAAAACTTTTTCACATATTTCATTATACTTTTAATAACTGCATCTACCACACTAATACTAGTGTGGTTATATGAAAGTTATTTTCTTCTTTTTTGCTTGTTCATCTGTATAATCATATTATAGCCTGAAAATCCTGCAACATCTCTTTGGAAGAATCATTATAATCGTCTTTAGTTAAAATAATTTTATTCTGCAATGTAATACTGGCTACCTATAAGTAAGGTCCTGTGCTTGGAACATTGATTTAATTGAACCAGTGTGAATATATGTTGTCTGGTCTAAGAACCCTAGTGAAAAATTTTAAATGTAATATCTTAGTGTACTTATTAGCTTGTAGTTTAAGACAACTTGTTCCTAAACTTAGCATGAATCTTGTTTTTCCCATTAATTGTAACAGAACCTTTGGGAAGTTTTTCTCTTTGTACTCAGTTTCCTTACTTGTAAAATGGGAATGATAGCAGATCCAACCTCATAGCATTTTTGTGAGTGTTTGGTCAGTTCTTATATGTAATGATTTCAGAAAATTGCCTTGCACACAAAAAAGTGTTCAACAAATGTAAGCTTTTAAAATTTATCATTAGGTATGACAATTGAAAACATTACTTTGGGCTAATAAGTACAGAAGACCATATTAATGGCAGAGCAGCTTTGGTGCAGTAAAAATGAGTATTATATTCATGGGATAAACCTTCATTCACATCAACTTTTTCTTTTTCACTTTACTTAAAAACTTATATTTAAATGGTATGTTCCTAATCTAATAACTTCTGAAACCTGAGGACAACTGGAGTAATAAAGGAATTTGTCAAATACAGCAGAATCATGATGATACAAATGTTTCCTGATTCTTGTTCTGCTATAATTTTTATCTTGAAACATAGTATCAAACTATAGGTGTTTGTGTGTGTGTGTGTGTGTGTGTGTGTGTGCGTGTGTGTGTGTATTAGTTTAAAGTTCTTTTCTTTTTCCAATTTTGCAAAGGCTGTATTGTTAATATTTTCTTAAAGCTCCTATAGGACTTTCTCTGCCATAGCATTTATCCCTTTCCATTGTAATTGCCTATTCACTTTGCTGTTTGCCTTACATAACTATGTGTTTTAAGGAATATGACTGTGTCATTTTTCATATCATATGGTTCTAGTACAAGATCAATGTGTTCAATAAGTATTCAGTTCCAATTAATTGACCCCATTGCATTAAAAAAATCTTCCTGTACTTACTTCTATATATACCTGACAATTTTATATCCACAGTCTTCTAACTATAAAGGGAAGGTTAGGTTATTTGGCTCTTTCCCCTGCAGGCCATTCAAATGTTTGCATTTCTTTTATTTTTGGCTTATCAACATGTGTCTTATAAAAAGGAATCAAACGTATGTCATATAAAAAATATCCCATGGTCCCATGGAATCCACCTACCACACATAATAATTAATTTATAAATAAGTCTATAGGTATAGAAATAGGTGCCATTTGTTCTACATATATTTGAAAGTAAATCTTTGAAAATAAATTTGTCAGTAAATAAAATATTTAATTACAACCATGTATTATATGTACATTTTCCTAGTATATCATTACACCTACTTACTGAAAGTGAATAGATAAATGATTTTACCTAAGGGGAAACCCAGTGTTAATTCACCTTGTCAGTCATAACACAATATTCCTTCTACTCTGTTTCAAAGTCAAAAGCAAGAGAGCAAGACAATTTTTTCAGACTTTTTTTTCTAGAAAAATGATTATGACTGTCAATATGATCGCTGTGCAATATCAATCATCCTGTCAAGGATTAGTGGTTATTTCATAACATAAGAATAATGTTATTCATATAACATAGAATTAATGAATGGTCTTTTTTATGCACAAAACTCTCTCCAACTCACCGTTAGAGAGAATGGCTTAGAACAAATCCTCAGTGAACAGATAACCCTGATTATTTATCATACGGTATCTTTCATTGATATGACATGTGTACATGCTCACAGCAATGCTCCAGTATAGTTCATTCATATTGAACTGTAATTCATTCACAGTGATCAATTCTGGATGTACTCTAGATTTAGTTCAATTACAATTCCATCATATATCACCAAGGAGTCCCAATTCTGATGGTATTTTATTTTTGACAAAATAGAGATGGTCTTCATGATATTCCCTACTTGCCTAATATCTTTTTCTTAAAATGTGCTCTTCTTTTGCTTTCTGGATATAATTGTTCTCAAAGGAATGGTGTATTAAATAATTTTGTTATTTATCAGTTATTTTCCATGATGTATTAAATAATTTTGATGAATTCTTTGCAGGATTACAATAAATCAACTTGTAAATTCCAACTGACAAGTTTGTTTATCATTCTTATTACAAAATACTTTCATCTTAAATATCTGTTAACATCTCACTTTAACCTTTCTTTAAAACTCATTTAAAATTAACTTTGCATCTGATATTAATTGTTTTTATAACAGGGCTATAACTGTAAGCTTAATGTATCCCTAATCACAATAAAAATTTGTCATGATACATTTACTATTAACATTGCCACTTTTTCTGAAACTTCTTTTTCAATAATTAATAATTGACTGTGGACGGTTCACACTCCTCTGACAAGGTTCAGGACACAGTAGCCCAAATATTTTACTGGCATACTGAATATTTTAAGCTGAAGGAGCTTGAAAACACAGCAGAGGCAGGAAGGTCACGCTGACCTTCCCCTAACCTTTCTCCATTGAAAAAAGTCGTAAAACGCCCAGGTAAGAGGTTCCTTCCCTGTAACTGAAGGGAAGGAGCACCCTTACCTCCCAAGACAAAGCAAAGTGTGAAGAATCCTATGAAACAGGCCTTGCTAAGTTTTCCCAGTTTACCTCACACTCCTTGACTTACGATATTTCTCCATGACTGTCCACTCTTCATTAGAACTAGCATAAAAATACTCAGATTTAACTGCTTCTTGGGGTTTCATTACCTTATGAAGGCTCCCATGTCACATGAAACTTATATTAAAAAACCTTATGCATTTACTTTGTTAATTTGTCTTTGTCAGTTTAATTTTCAGACCCATCCAGGGACTCTAAGAGACCCAAGGAACATTTTTCTTTCCTACACCTCCAAATTTATTTTCACTAACAGTATACAGGCTATTCCATCTTTGAGCAAATATTTTATTTTAATGACAGGAAAAACTCTAATACAAAAAGTGAGTCCAGTTATAGCTTTGAATAAAATACAGTTTAATAAAGAAAATCACACCTATCTATATAATTGATAAAGCAATGTTTTTCTGAAAAATAGGAGTTAATCACATATTTGGGGGGATATAAAAACCTAAAATATGTAAACATTTTGGATAGTGAAAACCATGTTAAATATAAAAGGTCATATTTATTAGTATAGAAACAAAAATGTATTACTGTCAAGAAGTGAACAGCAAGACTCCATACTCTAAGAAAATTAATAGATAAATAATATCTCATAGTTGAAAAAAATCTTGAAGGGAACCAGTGATGAAGGGAACTCAAGTAAATATTATCTAATTCTAAGGATATTTTATGTCTGTCCACTCTCAAATATAACTTATGGTCAAGAATTTTCCAAATTTGCTGTTAGTCTTATGAAAGTATAGACTCATAGCTCCATAAGGCTCAGAAATGTGGTATTGGGAATTATATTTCCATACTTTTCTCACTGGAATGTGCTTCACTTGTAGGATGAAATATTGGTCTAATATGCTCTCAAATGATAGCTTAGTGAGGTATTATTGTGTGCTAGACACTGTGCTAAGTACTTTGTATTATCTTAAGCTTCATAATAATTATCTCTATTTTACAGATTATGTAACTGAGGTTTACACATCTGACTAATTTGCACATGATTCTGAGACAAATACATGGCAGAGCTATAATTTGAAACAAAACAGTCTGAATCAAAAGCTCCCAAATATTTGTTAAAAATTGAGAATATAATTAAAATAAAGACAGAATAGCTTTAAGTATAGATATATCTGATATATTTTCTTGTTTGTTTCACAAGGAATGTTTTGTTATATTCTAGAAATACTTAATATTTAAACTTTAGCACTCTAAGTCAAAATCTGTTCATAGATTAAAACACCAAGTAGAGATTTATCAGGAAAAATATATCCTCTCCCTTTCTGTATTCATGTTTGTTTACTTCTTTGAGATCACATGCTAAAATAATTATTTCACTTTGAATGCACTGTCAGATTTATACCTTAATTGCAAGTAAACCAGCTGCCAGGACAATTGTCAACATTTTAAGCTATTCCTGCTTTTAAAATTATTAGTGTATGTTAAAGCTATACATTTAAGTGAAAAATATTCAAAACCATCAACTTTATAAATCTGAATTAGATTACCTCATAGTTAAAGTGCTTATGACAATGCCTATCATAGAGCAAACGTTACACACATGTTGACAATTATATGCAGAAATGTGTGTGTTTGTATGTGTTAATAGTATTATAACATTTTCAGATTAAAACACTGACCATTCTTAAAATTATTGTGTGTGTATGTGTGCGTGTACAAGAGAGAGTGAGAGCGAGAGCGAGAGCGAGAGAGAGAGAGAGAGAGGGAGACACATGCATTTTAGTTTACACTGCAGTCAAATTAAAATAAGAGTACGGATGTTTGGCAAAGAAATGGTTGATGCACATACTTTGAAGCTCTTTTTTGAGCTGATGAACCCATCACTGTATGTTCACCTCTCAGCACATATAGATGCATGATAAACACTTGTTTGATGAAAAGAATAATAAATAAGTGAAAACTGAGCTTTTATATTTTCTATGGTTTTAGCATTAAGCCGCTATATAAAAGGGGTGACTTTAGGGACCAGATTTTGAGACAGTTCTATAGTGGAGGACACTGGGAATCTGAATGGTTCTGTCTCAAGATTCGGGGCAAAGGGTTAAAATCATGGTTGTGGAATAAAGAAAAGAGAAGGTCATAAACATTGTGTCTGGGCAAGCGAAGTATATGCGAACACAAAACTAATTTTGTAGCTTTTAATTCATAGAAAACCTTGATTTCTTTTATTTTTTTAGGTATAAAAAATATATTTATTTCAACCAAGGAAAGAAATCACAAGTTACAAATTTTAACAGCTGACCAACATCACAAAATCTGTAACTGCCTGACACACTTCTGTAATAACTTTTATTAAGTTTTAAATTTTATTTTATTTTACTTTTTTATACAGCAGGTTCTTATAAGTTACCTATTTTATACATATTAGTGTATATGTGTCAATCCCAATCTCCCACATCATCACAGCACCACCACCACCTCCTCCGCTTCCCCCCCTTGGTGTCCATACGTTTGTTCTCTACATCTGTGTCTCTATTTCTGCCCTGCAAACTTGTTCATCTGTACCATTTTTCTAGCTTCCAGATATACGCTTTAATATACAATATTTGTTTTTCTCTTTCTGGCTTACTTCACTCTGTATAACAGTCTCTAGATCCATGCACGTCTCAAAAAATGACCCAATTTCGTTCCTTTTTATGGCTGAGTAATATTCCATTGTATATATGTACTACATATATACAATGGAATATACGTACCACGTCATTCTTTATCCATTCGTCTGTTGATGGCCATTTAGGTTGCTGCCATGACCTGGTTATTGTAAATAGTGTTTCAATGAATATTGTGGTGCATGTGTCATTTTGAATTATGGTTTTCTCTGGGTATATGCTCAGTAGTGGGATTGCTGGGTTATATGGTAATTCTATTTTTAGTTTTTTAAGGCACCTCCATACTGTTCTCCATAGTGGCTGTATCAATTTACTTTCCTACCAACAGTGCAAGAGGGTTCCCTTTTCTCCACACCCTCTCCAGCATTTGTTGTTTGTAGATTTTCTGATGAAGCCCATTCTAACTGGTGTGAGGTGACACCTCATTGTAGTTTTGGCTTACATTTCTCTAATAATTAGTGATGATGAGCAGCTTTTCATGTGTTTCTTGACCATCTGTATGTCTTCTTTGGAGAAATGTCTATTTAAGTCTTCTGCCCATTTTTTGATTGGGTTGTTTGTTTTTTTACTATTGAGCTGCATGTGCTGTTTATATATTTTGGAGATTAATCTTTTGTCTGCAAGTATTTTCTCCCATTCTGATGGTTGTCTTTTTGTCTTGTTTGTAGTTTCCTTTGCTTTGCAAAAGCTTTTAAGTTTCATTAGGTCCCATTTGTTTATTTTTGTTTTTATTTCCATTACTCTAGAAGGTGGATCAAAAAAGATCTTGCTGTGATTTTTGTCAAAGTGTGTTCTTCATATGCTTTCCTCTAAGAGTTTTATAGTGTCTGGTCTTACATTTAGATCTCTACTCCATTTTGAGTTTATTTTTGTGTATGATGTTAGGGAGTGTTCTAATTTCATTCTTTTACATGTAGCTGTTTTTCCAGCACCACTTATCAGAGTAACTGGGGCAGAAGAACGGATAAGTGACCTTGATTTCTTCTACTAGGTTTATATTTCTCTTAGTATTCATCATGTAATAAGAATAAATGAACAGCATACTGACACTGAAAAAATAAACACCAGAGTATATGTTACTCTTCTCATTGAGACTAGCTGCTGCAGATAATATAACTTCTAATAATGATCATTTGTTTTGATAAATTGGGCTTATGAAATTCAGATTTGAGAATCATGTAAGATGTTTTTTGGTGGGCCTTGGTATTAGATTTAAAATCAGTTATTACTAGAGAGAAAAAAATTATGTAAAGGTATAAAATTAACTATTTGCTGTCTGGGACATTAATATATTCCCAGGTATCAATTAACAATCTCTTGGATGTAGTTTAAAAGAAAATACTCTAACAGTGACTAAAATAATTTCCATTGAGGAATGCTGGTTGGCTCTGTATATTGCTGGGCATTTATTTCATTCAACGTAGGAACCACTAAGGATAAATTTATTTTCAAACAGTGGATCCATACTGCTGCCAACACTATTCCAATGATTTATTCTAGAATTCAAGTCTTTACAGAGCATCATGCTTCACTCCCATGAGAGGATAATTGTTCCTGTGTACTTAGGTTCTGTCTCTCACTTAACACTAGTCAATGAAACAACAATTGTGTTAAGAGGAGACTCACCTCCTTGTTTCTTAGTCAATGTAGTACTTGCTCAGATAAATCTTGTTCACTCAGAAGCAGTTTCTGCCCATGTGATAGGTTCAGTGGACTCTTCAGTGACAGAATCAATAAGAATCTGAAAATATTTCACAAGTACAAAATCATATCGTGTAATGACCTATAACTCAGAGGATTTTTTCTTGTTTATTCACACAAACACACACACGCACACACACACACACAACCCAAACATATCAATACATACAAAGAACTCTGTATTTTATTTGATACATATAAAAACAGTGAATTAGACTAAGGCCATAGGAATTTCATTTATAATTAGTTGACTGTTATATATTCAAACTTCTAATGGTGGCTTAATTTCCTTTTTTTCTTTTTCTGTTTCAGTCTTTTACTCTCCCTTCTTATCTCTCACTCCTCAGTTTCACAGACATATGTTAAAAAAGAAAAGAAAAATGTGTAAATGGTTACAGAAGTTTGTTCATTCTTTCTTGGGCCAGTATTCTCATACTTTTTATATTAAATGTATTAAAGATTTAGAAAGATATATTCAACCCAAGTGTAACTGACACTACCCTGTTAAATAAAGTGCCTTAGTTTTAAAATTTTCTCTATTTCTCTGAAAATGTAGGCTTATAGAAAATAAGATCAATAAGATTACAAATGGTTATTCATTTAAACATAAACATTTATTTATACAAACATTTTTTAAATAAAATATTTCTTACAAAAATGTTTTTTAAAATGTTATTAAACATTTCACATACATGTCTTTCCCACTGATCTATTAGCCTACACTTTTGGTTTTCAATCTTACACAAATGCTTCATTTATATCCTTCTATTTTTTCCTGTATGATTTTATTTACTAGAACCTTAACTAGCAGTGACTGTTTGTTCTATAAATTGAAATAAGCTTAGTTTTGTATACATTCAAGTGAAAAAGTTTCAAAGCTACCAACTTTATAAATTTTAATTAGATTATGCTTCTATTAAAGTGCTTATAGCAATTACATAACAATTATATGTATAAATATAATCGTGTGTGATAGTAGTATATAACATCTACAGTTACACAGACCTTATTTCTTGGCAGATATTGTTATTTTCACTTTGTATACTGAGTTATTTAGTCTTTATAAGAACTTTCTGAATTGAAAAGATGGAAAGTGAGGCACAGGAAGGTTAACAAAATTAAGCAAGTTAAACACAGCAGGTAGATAATGAGCTAGGATACAATTCTAAGCAATCTGTCTACAAAGATCATTGAAGTAATATGAAAAAGGTAAACTTTTAAGCATGGAAATATATGTGTGATTTATTTGGTTTCTTCTTTATCTTTTTATTTTTATGTATGTTCTTTAAGAAGACTAAATTATTTGAAAGGAGTGCTCAAAATCATACACCTTAAATGTTGGAGGGGATCTTTTTATTTTAAACAAAGGGATTTATTTTTACAGTTCTGTCAAAATTTAATTCAGATACAATTCAATTCACCAATTTAAATTATGCCATTCAATGTATTTTAGTATATTCACATGTTGTACAACCATCACTATAATCTAATTTTGAAATATTTTCAACTCTCAGAAAAAAAGTTACATAGCCATTAGCAAGCAGTGGCCATTCACAGGGCATGTGTGTAGTCTGGTACATGCCTTCAGCCTTTTTTTATTTTTTTTTATTTTATTTTTTTCTTGCGTTATGCGGGCCTCTCACTGTCGTGGCCTCTCCCATTTGCGGAGCACAGGCTCCGGACGCGCAGGCTCAGCGGCCATGGCTCACGGGCCCAGCCGCTCCGCGGCACGCGGGATCCTCCCGAAACGGGTCACGAACCCGCGTCTCCTGCATCGGCAGGCGGACTCTCAAGCACTGCGCCACCAGGGAAGCCCGCCTTCAGCCTTTTAGATCAATAAGAATGTAGTGGAGCTTTTCAAAATTACTTACGGTCATATAGTTTGACGGTTTTGTGATTTTGGAATAGATAAATGAATCTGAGAAGAAAAATGTTTGTTTAAATAATCAATGCTGGATCAAGAGGGGAGCTGAAGCTGAATATTGAAATAATGTAAAACCATTCTTTCCTATACATCTAAAAATACTTCATGATGTGATTGTTTTAGAAGTTGATAGCTAACTGTTACCTTACAGATATTCTCTTGATAGCTTTAGTAATATTCAGTGGAAATATGAGCTGCCATAACTTTTATGATGATAAAAATGCTTTACTTCAAATGAAGGTGAAAAAATTAAAGTTTATTTTATGCCTGAAATATTGATATACAAGAGTCAAGTAAATAATCACCAATAAGAATAATGTAACTTTTACTGATGCTTTTTTGATGTTTCATTAAATCATGGGCTAAAGGGATGTAAAATATGTCTATTGATTATAATGGATTATTATTAAGGGAATTTTTTAGAACAATTTGAATATTACCTTTGGGGCCTAAATTATTATTTGTAATATTTGGCCATTATTTTTAATAATGATTATCTTTAATTTGGTTTTTTATGACAGTACATAAGATAAGTGGAAATATAACCTAACTCTAATCCCCACAAATTGTGAAGAACTGTTTCTAAGAAAATATTAAGCTTAAGAATAAAATACCTAGGAATAAATCTACCTAAGGAAGCAAAAGACCTGTACTCTGAAAACTATAAGACATTGATGAAAGAAATCGAAGAAGACACAAACAGATGGAAAGATATACTGTGTTCTTGGAATGGAAGAATCAATATTGTAAAAATGACCATATTACCCAAGGCAATCACAGATTCAATGCAATCTCCCTATCAAATTACCTGTGTCATTTTTCACAGAACTAGAAGAAAAAAATTTTAATTTGTATGGAAATACAAAAGACCCTGAATAACCAAAGCAATCTAGAGAAAGAAAAACAGAACTGGAGGAATCAGGCTCCCTGACTTCAGACTATACTACAAAGCTACAGTAATCAAGAATATGGCACTGGTACAAAAACAAAAATATAGATCAATAGAACAGGATAGAAAGCCCAGAAATAAACCCATGTACCTATGGTCAATTAATCTATGACAAAAGGGGAAAGAATATACAGTGAGAAAAGACAGTCTCTTCAAAAAGTGGTGCTGGGAAAATTGGACAGCTACATGTAAAAGAATGAAATCAGAACATGCCAGAACATAATGCACAAAAATAAACTAAAAATAGATTACAGACCTAAATGTAAGATCAGATACTATAAAACTCCTAGAAGAAATCATAGGCAGGACACTCTTTGACATAAATCCCAGCAAGATCTTTTTAGATCCATCTCCTAGAGTAATGGAAATGAAAACAAAAACAAACAGACAGGACTTAATTAAATGTAAAAGCTTTTGCACAGCAAAGAAACCATAAACAAAAGAAAAAGACAACCTACAGAATGGGAGAAAATATTTGCAAATGATGTGACCGACAAGAGATTAATCTCCAAAATATACAACTCATACAGCTCAATATCAAAACAAACAAACAACCCAATCAAAAAATGCACAGAAGATCTAAATAAACACTTTTTTAAAGAAGACATACAGATGGCCAAAATGCACATGAAAAGATGCTCAGCATTGCTAATTATTAGAGAAATGCAAATCAAACTATAGTGAGGTGTCACCTCACGCTGGTCAGAATAACCATCATCAAAAAGTCTACAAATAATAAGTGCTGGAGAGGGTGTGGAGAAAAAAGAACCCTCCCACTATGTTGGTGGGAATGTAAATTGGTACAGCCACTATGGAGAACAGTATGGAGGTTCCTTAAAAAACTGAAAAATAGAGCTACCCAATGTTCATTGCAGCACTATTTACAATAGCCAAGACGTGGAAGCAACCTAAATGTCCATCAACAGATGAATGGATAAATAAGATGTGGTATATTTGTACAGTGGAATATTAGCCACAAAAAACAATGAAATAGTACCACTTGCAGCAACATGGATGGACCTAGAGATTATCATACAAAGTGAAGTAAGCCAGATTGAGAAAAACAAGTATCATGATATTGCTTATATATGGGATCTAAAAGAATGATGCAAATGAACTTACATACAAAACAGCAATAGACCCACAGACATAGAAAACAAAGTTATGCTTACTAAAGGTAATAGTGGGGGTGGGGAGAGAGCAAAATTAGGAGTTTAGGATTAACATATACACACTACTATATATAAAATAGATAACCAACAAGTACTTACTATATAGCACAGAGAACTATACTCAATATTTTGTAATAACCTATAAGGGAAAAGAATATGAAAAAATAGTTATATATGTCTGTATAACTCAATTACTCTGTTGTACATCTGAAAGTAACATAACGTTGTAAATCAACTATACTTTAATAAAAATTTTTTAAAGCATACAGAAAGCAAAAAAAGAAAGAAAATATTAAACTTAAGCTATTTAAAACAAATTTAAAATATTCTTTAGTCTTTCTAATTATAGTTAGGATACAAAATACATAACTTTTAGCCATAGCTTTTGTACTTATTAGAAACCATTACTATAGGGAATTACTAAAGAAAAACTATTGGGCTTCCCTGGTGGCGCAGTGGTTGAGAATCTGCCTGCCGATGCAGCGGACACGGGTTCGTGCCCCAGTCCGGGAAGGTCCCACATGCCGCGGAGCGGCTGGGCCCGTGAGCCATGGCCGCTGAGCCTGTGCTCCATGGCGGGAGAGGCCACGACCGTGAGAGGCCCCCGTACCACAGAAAAAAAAAGAAAAAAAAGAATAAAAAGAAAAACTATTAATTGTACTTTCCAGAGTAAAACAATAGTATGCTCAAAGTATTCAATAACCCTCTGTTGATGATCCATAACAGGTAAAATAGACCTTATAGCCATGACAAAGTTTTGTTCTTTGGAATATGAATAAAATATCTAATGGTAAAAGTACAGCTTATAAAATATAAATGATTTGAGTTAATACATCTTATGTTATTATATTTAATGCAGCAAGATAATATTTGAATACTGAAGGTGATCAGCAGGAGGTAGATGCACACACACACAAGTGCACACACACACAAAGTTTGAAATATTAATCATTTCATTGAGATGCTTTATGTAGAATCAATATATTGGAAACGGGCAGTGTTTTCACTTTTCATCAGTTTATTTGGTTCTTGTATTCAATTTACTTTGGCAACATTTTTAAAAATAAAAAGTAAATAAATTGAGAAAGATTTCATGGTCTATTAAGCATGTGTTTTGTCACGATTAGTATTTTTTAAATCTTAGAAGTATAAAATATTTCAGCTAATACTTTACAAGTGAAAAATAAAAACATTAACATAATTGAAGGGATGCAAAGTGGTAATATGTTCTAGAACTTGTATATACTCTGAATTCTCCATGCAGTTTGAAACAATAATTTGTCTGCTTATAGCACTCTATAAAATTCAATTTTGCAATAATGTATTTCATTTCCAACTTATTCAGGAAAATGAATAGATTATCTTCTCTTTAGAAATTATATTTTTTTTAAGAATGAAAAAAATAAGTATGCATTTATGACAGCTGGCAGAATTAAAAACAATATGTATAACAATCCAATGAATGTGAGACATGGAGCCCAATTCTAATTAAGTGAATTCTATAAAATGGAATTAATTATGTTTACCACCAAAACGCCATCTGTTTCTAATAGCCTAAAACTGTCAAAGAAATGGAAGAGTTGTATTATGCTGAAAATTTTTATTTCATAGTAGAAAAAACAAACAAGAATCTCTTAACTGATGTACACATCATTATAGAAGTTTTCTAATCGACTCTCAGTTGTGAGACATGTAACTATTTTTTCAAGTTAGTGTGTGTGTTCCTGCATCTCTGTGTCTATTCTTTTTCATGTCTATGAATCAAATGCATTTTGCTCTACTAGTGAGAAGGACAATTTAAACAATTCTTATTGTTTTCCATCTATTCTCTAATTTTTCACTCTCACATGGTGAGCATGTCATTTTCTGGGTAAAATAAATGGGCCAATGGCACAACAATACTGAATCACTTAAGAAAAACTACGAGAACATTTAACATAACAGCTAATAATTGAATTCTGTAATTTTGACTGTTATTCATTGGTAAAGTGAAGAATACCCATAATTTAAAGGTTAGGTTATATTTATCCATTTTTAACTCTATAAAAATGAGATAATAAGGACTTTGAGAATGAATACTATTATAATAATATTTATTTTTCTCATTTTATCCCCATAGGTCTAGAGTTTAAAGTTTCTAATTCTATAAATATTTTATCAATTGGAAAGTCATATAATTTGTTTTGCAGTATCATGCATACAGTTCTTGTCCTACTTAAAATGTTTTGCCAAAATAGTTTAACAAATCTCTGGAGTATTATCTTGATAATAACTGTGAATAAAAATATTATTAAATTGAATTGGGAATATGTTGTACTTACTTTGCTCCATTTCATTCTCCTTCCATCAATTGGATATTAATACTCCCCCTAGAGGAATTTAAACTAAGAAATTGTATAACTCTAAAAAGAAATTGCATGACAATCTTTGAAAGAGCCTGTTTTTTGAAATCTATTAAAATATCCTTCCTACAAAAATTTTGCTTTCATGTATTTCTAAAATGAAAACAACTGAGAAATGTGCAAAAAATATGTTAAACTAGTTGATATTAAAATAGTCCTTTTTGAGCCAATGTTATTTTAGCTAAGTTGACATGTAATAGCAGGCAATAACATCCAACATTACTGTATTATTTGTTTCACTCTTTTTCTCATGCTGTTTTTTTTTGCTTTTATTTTCCTAAAGCCCACTAAATTTTGTCATCCTTATTGAGACCTTCTGGGAATCTGGCATTTTATTAAGATAAAAATGATATGGTATAAGAAGAACCTTTTTGCACATTTAGTGGAATAACTTACTTCTGCTAAATAGCTCCAAAGACCTAGTGTCTATAGAACTCTGGGTATAAAGTGACAGTAAAATGGACTAGATTTGACTGACAGTTTCAAAAGAGATAAAGCTTGTTTCATTGTAGAGTGTCGGAGGAGGGTAGGAAATCCTTAATTGTGGAGTCATGTGTTTACGATAATAAGGCAAAACCAACAGTAGAAGCAGGGAATAGAAAAAGGCCAAGCAGTCAACTTGTGGAAGTATTTCAGTATAATTGTCATGGATTAAACTGCAACAACTGTGTAATCAATTTATTATACTTTTCTTCAACAGTGTGGGTTCTGAGCTACTTACACACTCCAAGTCTGTCATGTACTAATGATGGCCACATTTTGGATGTAACACTTGAAGGACAAGCAGCAAAATAAAAGTAAACTAGCAGGACTACATAAAAAATCTAAAAGCTCTGCACAGCAAAAGACACATCCAACAATCTGAAAAGACAGCCTATGGAATGGGAAAAATATTTGCATATCCTTTATCTTATAAGGGGTTAATATCCAAAATATAAAGAACTCATACTACTCAACAGAAAACAAAACCAAAAACAAAACAAAATAAACAAACAAACAAATACACTTAAAAAATGGGCAAAACACCTAAGGAGACATTTTTTCCAAAGAAGATATATGAAAGACCAACAGGTACATGAAAAGGTGCCCAGTATCACTAATCATCAGGGAAATTCAAATCAAAACGACAATGAGATATCATCTCACATCCGTTAGGATGGCTATCATAAAAAGACAAGACACAGTAAATGCTGTAGAGGATGTGGAGAAAAGGGAACCCTTCTTCACTGTTAGTAGGAATGTAAATCAATACAGTCACTATGGAAAAAAGTATGGAGGTTTCTCAAAATATTAAAAATATAACTATCATACATGATCAGCAATTCTACTTCTGGGAATATATCCACAGGAAATGAAAACACTATGTTGAAGAGATATCTTCACGCCCAGATAAATGAGTAATGGGGATGTAACGTGCAACATTATGATATGATGACTACAGTTAACACTGTTTGCTGTATGGTAAAAAAAAAAAAAAAAAATGGCCATAAATTCTTGCTGCTTCTCCCATTAAGAGGTAGAGTCTAATTCTACTCTTCTTTAATCTGGGCTTGCCTTAATTGTTTACTTCATCAATTAAATGAGTAGAAATGTATATACTGGAATTTCCAAAGCTTTTTCACAAGAAGTCTTGCTGCTTCTATGCAGATTCCTTGGAATACTACCACTAGGGGAAGCCATCCGCTCTAAAAAATTCAACAACCTTGAGACTGTCATAGTGGAGAAAGAGAGAAAAAAGAGGGGAGATGAGAGATGTGTTGCTCAGGTAACCTCAGCTCGTCCAGCCAGTCCAGCCCACAGCTCAGGTGTCAGACACGTGAGTGAATAAGACATTTGGGATCAGCCAACAGCCACAACTAAGACCTTAGACACGTGGCCCCATTTTATCCATCACAACCATCTCCAACTGTTTGAACTACCAAAGCTCAATCTCTGTGGAGCAGAGCACATGAAAACGGTTGTTGATTTTTACAACTACATTTTTTGGTGTTTATTTATGCAGCATTGATACTCAAAACAGAATCTAACAGAAACAGTTGAGTGAGTAACTCTAAGACACACAAAAATGCTTTGATAGCCCACATTTGACTGGTGGAATTGATATCAACACTGATTGTCTTTAGCCAAAAGGGGAGTGTGTTCATTTGTATGTGCTGTGGGGGTGTCCATATGTGTATTGGGTGAAAAGGTGTTAAATTGGATTGCACAGGAAACCAGGACTTCTATTTTCATGCTCCATGTAGAAAATGTCATACTTTTGTCCCCAATCATTCTATTAGTTTCCCTAGTTTAAAACCTTCACTATTACCATAATACAGCAGAGAACTACAAGAACAGATTTTAAAAAGGCAGCTAGCAAGAACAGCTAGGGCTCAAAATAGAGTAATCCATAGAGTAATGTGAAAAGCAGGCAGCATGTCACAGAATGTGCAGAACATCTCTGCCTTATACATTTTTAGCATTTGTGATTTTAACTACACTTGGTCTAACATGTCATGATGAGGAATTGAATTGAGGCATATATGTTTCCAGACTTTTATGGGGAGATTATCTTTTACCTTGATGACCAATGATTTGACCAGTCTATATACACATGGATATTTTAAAATATTTTTTCTTGGTCATTTTTTCCTCTGTTATGCTCTGTAATCATATTCTTGGGGAAAGTAGGAAAACCACCTCAACAAAAAAAAGAGGGGATATGAAGATGGGATATAGGAATATGGAAAAGTAAACATGCGAAAAAGAGGAGGGCAAATTAAAAAGATCAACCTCAGGGGACTTGTTCCTTCCTCTGCCTTGAGGGCCATACTTGGGGGCAGAAGGGTGTGGGCTATAGAAACATCTGGAATTATTTTCTATTTGTGGCAATATCACCAAAAGGGGAGAATTTGGAAAATTTTTTAGATCTTTTTCAGAGTGAATAAGATGGTGATCCTGGAATATAATGGGATATTAAACATTCAGTGAGGCATGAATAAATCTGGGAAATTTTATCTGTCCAAAACACTAGTAGATAGGGCTCCTCCATCCATAGGCTGGTTTCATAGAAAGTCTGGGCAAAGACTCATGACTCAAAGAGACAGCCTGTATTTGGTTCTCCCAATGGGGTGTCTCAGTTCAAAACCCGGAATTTACTCCTTACTTTCTGTTTGACTTGAGTAAACCTCTTAACCTATTTATTCTCCATTTTCTTTTACTTGAAATACAGATCAATTGTAATTGCTTCAAAGAATTTTTTGAATATTCAGTGGTTTACTCTATAGAAAGCCTTTGAACATCTCTAGTCACATAAACATTTTCTGAATATTAGATATTTAGTAGTAGTAGTACTAGTAGTACTAGTACTACTACTACTATTTATTTGAGGATATTTTATGCTTAGGGACTTTTTTTTTACACTGGAAGTATGTAAAGATCTTAGGACTTCATCCCTCACAAATTCCAATTATATTACATCTGAGAAATGAGCGTTAATTAGCAATACTTAGATTTGGGTGCAAACGGTAAAAGTCTTTGGTTTAAGGCTTCTTAATCAGATTATTGCCATCTTAATGTTCTAAATTCAAATTCTTTTATATTTGCGTTAATCTGATATGTGGGAAGAATGTAGCCTGACTATTGCAGGCAACATTCCAGTTCCACTGAAGACAGAAAAGATAAATAGCCGTCATCTTATTGATTGTTGTCTTTGGCAAACTTACTTTTATCTCTGTATAAATTTATATATGTTTTTTCTAAACATAGATTTAAAGTAAAAATTGTAACAATGGCGCCATGCAAGTAACATGAATGAATGAAGGGACTTGTTGACCAAAGTGGTGTGTGTGTGTATATATATGATGTATGCATGAATACACATATATATGTATGTACATATATACAATATGTGTGTATATTAGCATTTTTACAGATCTACTTTTTTGCCTGTTAATAAAAATTAAATCTTACCTTACACATGTCCTTTACAACTCAATGAATCAAGATATATTTTCCTCTTTCCTAAATCTATAATGATACAAGCAATACTTCAAGAGCTGTGAGAAGTAACTGACACTTAGGCAGAATAGAGCAGTGAGAATTGTGTTAAACAGTAGAACACAAGCTCCATCTAAAAGCAGTAGTTCCTGCTCTTATCCAAACAATCGCCCCTATGAAAATTAAGAGTATATTTTAGAGATCATGTTTGCAGGCCTTCAGAATTTGTTGAGAAAAGCTGAAAATTGGAATTTTATGTTAAATATCACAATAACTAAGCATTGAAAACTAAAAACATATATGTGTGTGTGTGTGTGTGTGTATGTATATGTATATTTTTTTAATATATAAATAAACCACCAAGACCCACATTTATGCCAATGTTCTTTGGACTAAAACAAAATCCATCTTAGAGTAAATTATCCTCAAGGACCTGAAACTGGTTACCTTTGTAAAATACAGTGATGAAGGGATAGGAAATAAATATGTGGTGAACGCTGTCCATTTTATAATCTTTCTAAGGAAGATTGATACTTATTTACAAGATCAAAACAAAATTTTTTTAAAATTTATTTATTTATTTATTTTTGGCTGCATTGGATCTTTGTTGCTGCCCACAGGCTTTCTCTGGTTGCAGCGAGCAGGGGCTACTCCATTGCGGTGCATGGGCTTCTCATTGCGGTGGCTTCTCTTGTTGTGGAGCACGGGCTCTAGGTGCGCAGGCTTCAGTCGTTGTGGCACACGGGCTCAGTAGTTGTGATGCACAGGTTTAGCTGCTCCACAGCATGTGGGATCTTCCTGGACCAGGGCTTGAACCTGTGTCCCCTGCATTGGCAGGCAGATTCTTAACCACTGAGCCACCAGTGAAGTCCCCAAAACAAAATTTTTGACATAATTGTTTATATGATAGTTTTATGTACATTTTTCCTTAATTTTGGAGAATTTCTATAGGATAATCTAGCTTTGTCCTACAGCCAGAGGATTCACTCTGTCTGTATAACCCCCATTGTATGATCTTAAACAGCTGCTGCTCCCATGTCACAGTGGTGCTGTTAAATCTGAATCCCTCTTATTACATTAAGTTGTTCTCCTTCACCCACTGCTCAAAACATCTCACTGATGAGCACATATCTCTTAAGAAACTAGGTTCAAACCTCTCCATCTTCTTCTATTCTACTTCCAAATGTATGCTTATTCTTATCTGTCTTTATCTCCTCTGCTATCATAAAGCCAAATATTATTTGAACTGTAGGTAAGCTAACTCTTCTACACATGGTCTTCATTCTAAACAACCTCACATTCTGGAATCATTCATTTAAACAGTCTTTACCATTTTAAGATTTGTATATATCCAATCAATCATTCTCCAAATGTTTTTTATCCCTATATCTACATACAAAATCACTCAGGGATCTTAAATTCTAAAAATGTTACATATTTCAAACATGTCTATTCTATCCATTAACACAATTTTAAAATGGTCTTTGAAAAATTAGTCTATACTTCCTAGTTCTATTTTAATTTTTCTTTAAATTCATTGTAATATTTCACTGCCCTGATAATTCAAAAAAAGCTATATAATAGAAATAATTACACCCTTTGGGGGGCTTAATTTACATTTAATTATTTTTTCTTCTGATATCTTTCTTGATAATATTTTATCTTATTCCTCCATATATTTGGTTTGAAACTTTTTCCATAGTTTCATGTAGTCAATTTTTGACCTATATTTTATGTAGAAATATATGGCTACATTGCCAAATATTTGACAATTTTATACAAGTCTTATAGTTATTGACTTCTATTTTAATTCTACTGTATTCAGAACACAAACTCTGAATAACAACAATCTTTTGAAATTTGTTGAGACAGTGTATGGCTCAGCATGTCATCTGTGTGGGTGAGTTGTTCAATGCTTACTGAAAGAAAAGTGACTGTGCAGTTTGGGGTTGTAGTATTCTATCAATGTCAATTAGGTCAATGAACTCCTTTCTTCTTACTAGTTATTTGTCTGCTTATCTATCAGTTACTGAGAGTAGAGAGTTATAAATCTCTTATTATGGCTGTGGATTTGTCATTTTTTGATTCATATATTTGAATCTTTGCCATTAGGTACATGCTAATTTAGTTTTGTTATGTCTTCTTGATGAATTGACACATTTATCATGAGGAAATGCTCTACTTTATTACTGGCGAGTTTTTAAAGAGTACTTTTTCTTATTAAATATAGCTGTACCAGCATTCTTATGTTTGGTATGTACCTTTCTGATATTTATTTTGCAATTTCTTTGTGTATTTATATTTAAAATTTGTGTTTCTATGCTTTTATCTTTTTTCCACCCTTGGAGTCTTGCTTTCTTCTCTAGTCTAAAAGTGTTTGTCTTTTAGTTGCAGTATTTATTTACATGATCAAATTATTGATGTGTTTAAGTCTAAAATCTTTATAATTGTTGGGTTTGGTTATGCAATTATTTGTTCCTTTTTCTCCTTATTCCTCCCCTATCTTTTGGAATAATTAAGTATCCTTTATTATTTCTTTTTATCTGCTCTATTAACATTTGGACTATAATTCTTTCCTTTTTTATTTTAGTGACTGCTCCAGAGCTGTACTGTCCAATAGCTAGCCACTAGCCACATGTGGTCTTTTAAATCAAAATTTAAATTAATAAAAATTAAATATCATTGAAAACTCAGTTCTGTAGCTACACTGACCACATTTAGATGCTTACTAATCAAATGTAGCTAGTGGTTACAGGATTAGGCAGCATAGATTAATAGAATATTTCATCATCACAGAAAGTTCTGTTGGGCAGTGTTATTCTTGAGCTTATAGGACAAATATTTAATTTATCATACTGAATCATCAAATATTATTATAGTATTTCAACAACAGTATACAAACCTCACAGTAGTGTAATTCCATTTGTGCCTGTCCTTTGTATTTTTGTATTCATATATTTTGCTTCTTCATATGGTATACCCCCAGCATATATTTGTATCATTTTTGCTTCAGTCAATAATATTTTAAAGAATTTTAATATATGCGAACACACATACATACACCCCCTTATAAAAGATGATTAAAAGGTAATTTATAGTTTTCCTCAATTTTAACTTTCCAAGTACTCTTCTTTCTTCCTGCAGATATGGATTTCTACTTGGTATGATTTCTCTTTATTCTGAATAACTTTGTTGACCATTTCTTATAGTTCATTTCAGCTGGACACAAATTCTCTAAGGCATTTCTCTCTTAAAATGCTTTTGTTTTAGCTTCATTTTAAAGAATTTTTCCACTAGATGGATAATTTTGGACTGACAAATTTTTAAATTTCAGAACTCTAAACATGTGATTTTGTTTTCTTCTAATCTAATCTTTATTGATTTTTAGGAGAAAGCCATATAACAATATTTCACTGGATCTAATACTCCCTCCACTTCTTGGCAGATTTTAAGCTTTTTCTTTGCTTTTCTGGGGCACTGAAGATGAGGGGCACTGAAGTCTGAGAGCCTACGTCTGAGTACCAGGTGTAAAACTTTAAAACTCTGTAACATCAGCAAATTACTTGGCTCTCAGTTGTTGAGTTTTTCTATCTATACAGTGGGAGTATAATACACCACAGTGTATTAATGATTAAATAAGGAAATACATATGAATGTTTTGAGTGGTATATAGCACTTGTTAAGTGACCAGTGACTGATAATTATCTTTGCTGTACTGCAAGTGTTTATTCATATCTATTGCTCAGTGTGCAGATTCTGAGCTGTTTGAGATTTAAAAAAATAAAAAATACCGTGTGTTATTCTTTTTTCTGTTTTCCCAGCACTTAAAATTTTCCTCATTCTATAGTAGTTCTAGGGAGAATAAATGCAGAAATTATCTGTGGATTTTTATTTCAATTAGTATTTACTTTGTCAAAATGAAACTAATTTGAAGCATATGTGTGCTTAAGTGAATTCCATTTTTGTGTTAAGTAAAGACATTTGTTTTATATGACAGTGTTTATAGGAAACATTGTCTTCTTTTTCTGGTTGAGTTTTAAGGTCCATATGTTAAAGAAAGTGTAATTTTCCAGTAAAGAGAACAATATTTTAATGTACAAATATAACTTTAAACTCTCAGAAAAAGGTTATTCACAAGAGGAGCAAAAAAATGTTCAATAAATATAAATTCCTCATTTAACAATGATAAGTTTGTACCTATTTTATCCCAGACACTATCTAGGTGCTGACAATATACTAGTGAATTAGACAAGGACCCTAAATAACACATAGAGTATTTTTTCATTGTGGGTGGTAGAAAAAGGAACAATAATAATAAAAATGTAGAGTCAGTTTTCAAAATTCATCATCTGATAACTCTGATGAGAAAATATTTAATATTTTTAATTTTTTGATGCTTATATTGATATTAAAAGCTACCACTGGATGGTTAATGGGAAAACAAACATAGTTCTGTTCAGTGAACTAACTTTTTTTTTTTTTTTTTAAGATGTTGGGGGTAGGAGTTTTTATTAATTAATTTATTTATTTTTGCTGTGTTGGGTTTTCGTTTCTGTGCAAGGGCTTTCTCTAGTTGTGGCAAGCAGGGGCCACTCTTCATTGCGGTGCGTGGGTCTCTCACTATCGCAGCCTCTCTTGTTGCGAAGCACAGGCTCCAGACGCGCAGGCTCAGTAGTTGTGGCTCACGGGCCTAGTTGCTCCGTGGCATGTGGGATCCTCCCAGACCAGGGCTCGAACCCGTGTCTCCTGCATTAGCAGGCAGATTCTCAACCACTGCGCCACCAGGGAAGCCCTGAACTAACTTATTGATAATACTTTTTTTTCTCCAGTGAAGACTTTTTGTTTTTCATCACAATATAACTGTACTATATTCTTCAAAGGTAGAAAAATCCTGTTAATGCCCTTAAGACACCATGTGGTCTAATATAAATTTCTTTCATTTTAAATTGAAATATGTAATTGGTAATATGCAACTGATTTCTTGTGAAATGTAGCATTTATGTTTTTAATTTTCTTTGCTTTTATTTCAACCAAACATAAGGGCAATTTAAAGTGACAGCTGTAGAGGAACTACATGCAACCAGTATAAAAATAATAATTCACTGGGGAAAAAGTACTTGCAACCAAAGGAAAAAACTACTTTCTTTAATACATGAAAAATTCATATAATCAATGAGAAAAAGAACATCAACCTAATAGAAAAAGGAATGAAGAACACAAACTGGTAGTACACAAAAGATACTAAAGTAAAGTAAAAGGAAGTAAAAATGAAATAAATTGCTTGCTTGTGCTTGTATGTTCTCCATAAATGCTGGTTCAGTTAGAGTTTCTCTATACAAGAAGATTATTTTCCTCAATGAGACTGGAATAATGTCCACCTCTTTTTAAAGACAGAATTATTCTTATCTTCACCCTTTACTAGCCAGGGGTGGAAATTTAAAGAAGATACTCAAAGTAAGTATCTTTCACGTAGTTGGTTTAACAATGGCTCAAATTTCATGGACTTGATTCAGATAGAGACAAATTTCTTTTCTAAAAGAGAAAAGCTTATAATAACAGTATCTTCGAATTTTAAAAACTTTACTGGTTACAATTTACATAATAAATAAATCAGCAAGGATTTATGCCAAGTTTACGGTTTGGGTAAACAGGCCATTTTTAACAATCATATATGTGTATGTGCAAATATGCATACACACATATGAGTACACACACACACACACACACACACACACACACACACACACACACAGAGTCTGTATCTCCAAAGACTAAAGTTTAAAAGTTTTCTAAGTTAAATCACTTTTTTTAGAGATCCAACTCTTCCCAGTTGGCTGTGTTTTCAATCCATAAACATTGCAATGTTCTGTACTGTTGAATGATTCCGAGTTGATTGCCTTTCCCCAAACTCAAGAGATCCTGACTTTCTAGAAAAGATACA